>NC_080757.1:25811333-26114363 GCF_020826845.1 Diceros bicornis minor | reverse complement strand
TAAGAGAAGAAAATGACCTGGCTGTGAGTGTCAGACTGGTTTGCAGCAACACTGAGGTCTAACTCTGAAAGTTGACTGCATTCTGGGTGTCAGGGGCTGCGTTTTTCTTCCTCAGTGGATACTGGGAACCTCAGCAGGGCCCTGAGGGACCCACAGGAATGTGAGTAAACACACTTGGACAGTCCATAGAAGCTCTGGTCCCAGCCTCCTGCTGGTGTGAGCCTGGGACTCGAGGGGGGCGGTCACTGGGCCAGATGAGAACATGTGCCATCTGTGCTGCAGAAATTTTTTTGTGCTTTTTATATCTGTTGCTATTTTGAAATATTTAAAGGCAGAAGGTTCCCCCACCCACTCTGCCAGGGAGGCACCATCATGCCCCAGCGACCACCTCCAGCCCTCTCCCCGCTCTGTTGACTCCCCCAGGATTCCCTCAACAGCCCAGGAGGATTTTTAGGGTGGGGGTAAAGGTGAAGGGAGAGGGGCGGCAGCTTTTTCAGGCTTGGCAAGAAGGGAACTTTTCCTGCCCTTCTCTCCATTGCAGATCCAGGGTGTGAGTCCAGGCTGTTAATTAAGCCTTATTTTGTGTTGAGTTTAATCTCAGCAGACACTAAAGGGCACCCAGAGGCCCTGCAGAGCCTTCTCGGCCTCAGCTGCCTATCAAAGAATAGGGTCCACTAGAGGCCAGGGTTCCCAGTGCGAGGAAGGCAAGGATGGCATGGGAGAGCACTGGGAGGGGCAGAATTCCAGAGTTCAAATCCCAGCCCTGCTCCCTCCCTGCAGGGTGACTTAGGAGAGCCACAGCCCTGTCTGGGCCTCAGCTTTCTCTCCCATAGCTCAAAGAGGAGGTTGAGCTCCATCATCTAGGTTCGAGGGGCCCTCACCCTGTTTCCACCCTTATAAAGTCAGTAATCCCAACAAACAAACTCACTTCTCTGGTCCCATGTACCTCCTCTCAATCTCACCTCTAATACTCCTGCCTCTCACCAGGTGCTCTTGCACACTGTATCTCTGGGCCTTCTCTCATTCTGTTCCCTATGCTTGGATTGCCCTTCTTTCCTTCTTTGGTTAAAATCTACTCATCTCCTAAGACTCAGGTCAGTCCTCAGCAACTCCAGGAAGCCTTCCCCAGTCTCCCGCCCACTGGCTGGGTTAGGTGCCACTCCTCTGGGCTCCTATATCTGGGCATAATGCCATCATTGTCCTAATAACATAGTTGATAATTCACAGATAATGATTATAGCTGAAGTTTATTGAGCCCTTTTTACTGCCTGCCCCTGTACCAGGCCCTTTACATAGCATCATCTCATGGAATTTCAAAGAAGTGGAAATTAGCTCAGATCTGAAAGGAAACCCTCGCCCTGCCGTTCACCGGCTTGGTGTAATAGACATACACAAAGCCAGCTGCCCAGTTAAGAGGAAACAGTATTTCTCTCAAGCACATGCTATAGCTACAAAGTGTCAGAACCACCCCCTTCTTTAAATTACTACGGCTTTCTCACTGACTGAGACATTTTTTTTTTCTAAACTCGGAGCATCAGAAACTTTGCTATTTGAGATTATGAATGATATATCCACTCTTGTCTGTAAGGTCTGACACTCTGATGCAGAGAAACAGCCTTGACCCCTAACTAGGTGGGAAGCTTCACATAAGGGTTTTCTGAATGCAGTATTTCACATTTATCTTAAGTTCTGGCTTCCAAGGAAAACAGAATACTGGGTGCACTTCACAGACCAGACCTTTGCACACATCCTACTGTGCTTTGAGGCTATGAAAAGAAAAGTTCCATTTACATTTCATCTAAACGCCAGTCTTTCCCCTAATACTATAGTAACTCTCTCTTCTCCTTTGTTTGGTGAGATGCTCCACAGGTCCTCTAGTGTGCGGTCTCTTTGTTGCAAAGAGCCAGTCATCCTGACTTGGTCAAATTACGAGTTAGCCCCTGGTGGCCGAGGCCAACTGGGCTAGGACAATCCTAACCACTATCCCCCTTTCCTAGACGAGGACATTGAGGATGAGGAAGGCGAAAGGACTTGTGCCAGTGGTGTAGCCGAGATGTGAACCCAGGACAGTGTCACTACAAAGCCTGCTCCAATCTGCTACATGATATTCTTCTGCCCAATACCCCTGACACTAAGATTCTGTCTCAGGGGTGTGTTGTGGTCTTTCCCAGAAGCGCAGGGCCTCACTCCCTTGTGTTTTTTCCCCATGTCCAGTACAGGTCCGGGCAAAACTGAATTCAAATCTTACATTATCTGGTCTACACATGTCCTCCCTGCACAACCTTCCTCTCTCTGCTCCCCACTCCCACTCCCATGTACCCTGGGCCCCAGGGACGACAGGGTGGTTGTGCTCACATAGTGGGGACCACACAGACACAATCATACCCTACCTGGATCAGGTCAAGGGCCCTTTTCCGGCCATGCCTGTGAGGAACAGGTTTCTGACTTAAGGGTGTGAGTTAACACCTGGGTCCAGCCCAAGGCATAATTCAGGAGAGGGAGCCTGGCACATCCACCCCAAGACCCAGGCCTCAGTGGCCTCTCTGTAAAATGGCCTCTTAGTGGGTTAAAAAGCCGGTGCATGTAAAGCACTTCGTGCCATGTGTGGTACGTGCTCAGAGCCCCCCAGAAGTCAACTGGGTTTCTTGTGGGAATGGGTTTTTTGAGGTAGCCCGCCTGCCCCTCATTGGCATCCCACTCGTATCTGTTCCCACAAGGGCAGGTGCGGTGCTGAGGACTGGCAGGGGGAGGACAGAAGCTCCTGGGGTGGCAGTGGGGCCTCTGGGTGGCAGCACCACAGCTGGTATAAGGACATGTATAAGCCAGGTGGGGAGTGGCCAACTGCTCAGAGGGGACCACCTGCCAGGGCCTCACTCATGACTAGCACTTCTACTTTTATAATCCTTCCTTGTCCATGAACCCAGGCTGTCAGCATCCACGCAAAAGAGAGTTGAGCTCCTGCAGCGTGCCAACCCTGGGCCAGGCACTGGAGGTGGGAGGGTGGTGGACATCTTCCAGGCATTCTGGGGGCTCTCAGTCCCCTGGAAGAGACAGTCAAGGACACAGATGAGGACAGGAGGGTGTGAAGTGCTGTGGCGGAGGGCAGTGCTAGAGGTGGCGGGGATGGGGGGTGGTTGCCAGGCACGGGTGAGAGGAAAAGGCATCTCGGAGACCTACGTCAGGCTGGGCAATGAAGCGGCCCAGACCTCAGCTCCTGGACGAAGCCTGACATCCCCAGAATGCAGATACCTGGGCACTGCCCATTGTGTTCGCCTCCCAGGATTGCTCACCAGACTAGGGTGGGACTTGGCCTGAGGCCAACGCAGCTAGATCTCAGAGGCCCTCTGATGTGGTTTTAAATTTAATTTATTTGTATCTAAGTAATACAGGTAGGTGGTTGAAAAGAAAAAGAGTACTGTAAGGCTTATAACAGAAACAGCATCTTTGTCCCACACGTTTCCCCGTGGTTCCTTCCTTCCAGAGGCAGCTGTTTTCAAATTGTTCTGCTGTTTTGGAGTATTTATGTCCGTATCTTGAAATCCTTTGCTTCTACTGCTACTTATTGAGTTTTAAATTTTAGACATCTATTCACTGCCTACTTTGTTGAGGATTTAGCCTTTACTTCCTTCTCCTACACTCTCAATACTGTTTTATCACAATTTCTAGTTAATATGCAAGGTCTCCATTATCATGACCATGTAAATGTTCACAGCAGAGGCCTGTAATACCATAGGATTGAATTTCCTATTTTGTAAAATGTTTTGTTTTTCCCGTAGTTGATATTTAACTTATTTTTCACTTCTTTAGTTTCTTTCATAGTTCATACATATTATGTCTGTAGTTTCTTTCATAGTTCATACATATTATGTCACGTTTAAGAACTCTTTCCCAAACCCTTTGTCACTCACATGTTTGCTTCCAGAATTTTACATTTTTTTTTTTTTTTTTTTGTGAGGAGATCAGCCCTGAGCTAACATCCGCCAATCCTCCTCCTTTTTTGCTGAGGAAGACGGCCCTGGGCTAACATCGGTGCCCATCTTCCTCCACTTTATATGGGACGCCGCCACAGCATGGCTTACCAAGCAGTGCGTCAGTGCGCGCCCGGGATCCGAACCAGCGAACCCCAGGCCGCCGCAGCGGAGCGCGCGCACTTAACCGCTTGCGCCACCGGGCCGGCCCTGCTTCCAGAATTTTATAGTTTTACCTCTTTATGTTTAGGTCCATGATCCATTTTGAGTTAATTTTTCTATGTAGTGTAGGGTTATGGTTGAAGATCTTTTTTTTTTTTTTGCGTATGGCAATTTGTTGAAAAGATTGTTCCTTCCTCATTGAATTGCCTTGGTACATTTGTCAAAAATCAATTGACCATATAGTGTAGAACTATTTCTGGACTCTCTATTCTTTTTTTATATACCTATGATTAATTCATTCCCAGCCTCACCACCAGAGCTGGAAAACACCCATCGCTCATGCCGGCGATCACATGGCGTCCCTCCGGCCCCTTTTCTCCTGCAGATATGTTGGAGCTCTCAGATCTCCTGTTCCTGGCAGCTGCCTAGTGCTACTGCCATGCCACCGTCACCTGAGAGCATCTCTGCCCCTTCATCCAGGGATCCCCAGGGCCCCCCTCCAGACTCTCCTATAACAGATTCCCCTTTTCTGGGCCCCACAGCTTCCTCATCCTTAGTCCTTGTGTTTGTGGAGCACATTCTCTGATAGTTTCCTGGTAGAGGTACATAGAAGGCAAATTTTTGAGACCTTGAACATCTAATGATATCTTCTTTCCACTCTCACATTTGGTTGATATTCTGAATAGACACATAATTCTATTTTGGAGATAATTTTCCCTCCAGAGTTAGAAGTTTTCTTCTGTATTCTTCCAGCATTGCTGTAGCAATTCCTAGTCCCTGGTGTGTGACCACTTTATTCTGCAGAAAGGTTTAGGATCCTCTTTTTATCCATAAGTATTGTTAAAATTGCCAGTGCTGTGCTTTGTGTGGTATATTTTCATTCACTGTGTGGAGATGAGGTACAAGTACCTTCAATCTTTCAACTCATGCTCTTCTATTATGGGGATTAGTAAAAATAGTTGTAATAATTTCCTGTCCACCATTTTCTCTTCCTAGAACTCCTACTGATACGAAGTTAATCATCTAAGTTCCTTACCTTTTTTCCCCCATCTATTCTGTAACTCTCTTTAGCTTTCTGGGAGATTTTTCTCAATCTTACCCTCCAATTCTGCCTGTTTTGGGCTCACAGAGGGGGCAGAAGAGGGGATGGGGACCACCCTGGGTGAGTGTATGGGGGTTGTTATTGCTCTGTGCACCACCCAGTATGATGTTCCCAACCTCACCCAGGTAATCCAGGTTGCGGAATTCTTCCAGTTCACATGGACGCCCAATTATTTGATTTAGCAGGAACCTTGCCACGCTGGGCTTTAGGGAAACCCTCTCCTAGTGGTCCCCTGCAGTGGCCTCTCAGTGTCCCTCATTCTGCCAGGACTGCCGGATGTGTTTGGATTCACATTCTTCCCCAACAACAGCTTGGCACAGCTGGAGCTCAAGTGCGGCAAGCAGAAGCTGAAGTAGTGCCTCTGGCTCACTGCCTGAGGGCCTGGCCTGTGTGGGGATGCAACCAAATCCCCAAGACATTTGCACCTCCTCCAGGGCCCCCACCCTTCCCCAGGGGCTGCCCAGCAGTCTCTTCCTTCTTTGGATGTTCATGTCCTTGCTGGCCCTGTGGGGCCAGCCAAAGGGTAGCATGTTGGTTCTCAGGCCACAAGAACCCTCCTCCTGACCCCCTAGGATTATGTTGTTGAGAGCCTAGAGAGGTTGGTTGTTAATTACCATGGTAACCAGAGCTGTTTGGATCTGACTGAGGAGACCTCTATTAGCATCAGCTCCTTGATGGATGAAGTGAAGAGCAGGGGACAGGGAGGAGGGTGTTGCAGTGAGCTGAACACCAGAAGTTAGTCTTTGGGCTTTCTCTAGGGCTTTGGTGACTGTCCCATGCCTTCTCTGCCCCTTTGTCTTCCCATCTTCCTAATCGTTTGCTAACAGCCACTTTGTCCACCTCTTGGGGTCACTATGATGCCCAGGGAGATATTAGTTACCAATCCATTGCCATGAGGACCACAGTGTGGGGCCCATGCATGGGGGAGTAGGGGGGATTAGACTTTCCCATCTTGTGGTTGACTGCCCACTCCTGTCCCAAACAGATGTGTCTCTTCAATGAGCCAAGCAGCACTCCCCATTTGCAGACACTCAACCAGGGTGCACTGGCAGGCACCCTGGATAAGGAGAGGGGGCAGACTTCAAGGGTCAAGCAACATGATTCACTATGCAGCACAATAATCACTTTTAAGAATCCGCATTCTGGTTCAACAATCCTGAGGCCACCACCTGCTTTTCCCCATGGTGTGAAGTCAGCCCTGACATGGTGCATGGTCCCCTGGGGCCCTGAGAGCTATGTCTGGCCAGAGTGCTCTCTACACCCTGGAAAGCCTTAAACCAGAGTTGCCTGGCACTTGTAGGTACTGGATCTGGGTCCTTTCATGCATCCCCGGAGACCAAGACATGACATTCACTTCTGCCAAATGAGTGCTTGCCACACGTTCAGCACCTCTGGAGTGCCCTCCCAAAACCCTTTTGCCTCTACTCGTACCTTATCTTTCTCCTAGCCTGAACTGAGCCTTGGCTGATGCTAAGGAGGTACAACTGGGCACTGGGGTGCCATGATGGTCAGCCATGGGGTTCTGGGGCAAGCCAAGGCATGGTAGGTCCAGTATGGGCTTGGTCCTGGGCACCATTGCAGCCACCTGTCTGCTCCCTCTGGGTTCCTACTGGCCCCTTTTTTTCCGGACTATTTTCTGCCCCAGGACCTGTACCCAACTTCTTCATGCTGCCTAATATCACTGCCATCATGATTATGTTCAACTCACTGGGCAACCGTGTCATTTACTCCTTCAAGGGCAAGATTCTAGACTCTAAGTTGCAGAGCCCTTCACTGGGGATACCTGATTTCCCCTGCGTGTCTGCTCATTGGGTGGTGGGGAGGAGTTGTGGGCATCCACAGAAGTTGAGGGTCATCCAGAGTGGAGGGAGAGGCATCCTCACTGTGGGGAATGTGTATGGGAGGAATTCTAGGGATTGTCTCACCCACCTCCTCTCAGCTAGCAGGGCCTGCCGGATTTGGATACAGGTGGGAAGAACCGAGTTCCTGGAAAGTGAGTGGACCCTTCCTGGGCACAGTCTTGCCACACAACTCATAGGACAAGTCAGGAGTGGGCAGTGGGGATGTCTATAGTGCATGAATGCCTACTCGTCCCAGGATAGAGCACAGGAATTGAGTACTGTCCACTCTCCCAAGCCATGTGGCCCCTGGACAAACATTGGCCCTCCCTGGGGCTCCTCAGGGAAGCTCGGACCTCGGAGGCGATTCCAGTTTAAACCTGCTGAGGCAGACAAGCATCTTTGTGGATTATTAGGCCAGTGTGGACGAGACCTGGAGACTGCAGAATTGGGAATGGCGGCTGCAGGCACGGCCTGCTGTCTGTTCTCTGTCGGCAGGGCCCAGAACGCTTCAGCACCGCGGGCTGGACAGCGCCTTCAGGGCGGCGCGCTACGGGAACAACTGTCCTCAGCTCTCCGCCAGAACTTCTCAAGGAAAAGACCGGGCGGGGGGGGATGTTTCCGGGGGGGGGATGTTTCCGGGGGGGGGGGTGTTTCCCTCCCGAGCCTGGAGGGGCCAGGGTGCTTTTGTCCGAGCGGGGGTCCGGGGCGGACCGGACAAAGAAGGGAAGGCCGCGGCGATTTATGGCTCTGGGAGGGCGAGCGCACGTGGCTCGAGAACCCTTAACAGGTTGGCATCCCCTCTGGGGCCGGGATGAGGCGCAGGGCTCCCGTTAAGCGCGATTCCGTCTATGCATAGCGCCCCAATTCCTGAACCCGGCCGCTCAAGGCCGTCACCACCTACGTGTCGAGACTCATCTCTGGCCAGCCCACACCCCAAGCCTCCAGGACCCAGTACCTCCTGGGCTGGGTCTGCCGGTTCGGGGGCCCCCACCTTGGGCTCGGCTCCCTTGGTGCAGAGGTCACTGGGCAGCTCCTTGGTCTGCGCCCCGCTCAGGCTCCCCACCCCCACCCCCAGGAGAGGCCCGGAGCAGGATTCTCCCCGCGGCCCCAGCGCCCGCTCAGTGCCGGGCACACAGTAAAAGCAGCTCGACAGTTATTTGTCAGGGGACGAGCCTCGCCTTTCTTTCCTCAGCGAGGATGGCCTGGGCTGGAAAGCAGGGCCGGAGGGCAGGTTCCTGCGCGAAGCAAGGCCGGGCACACAGCGAGGAGTGTGTCACATGGCCCAGCCGGCGACGCCGATCCGCGTTAGCCGTGCCGGGACTTCCCGCGAGACCGCGTTATGCAAATGACGTGGGCGGGGACAACTGGGCTCCGCGAGAAAGCTGGATGCCTGCTGTGGAGCGGCCCTTTCTTCGCTAGCATGCTCTGCACCGATGCACCATAGGCCCAGAGATGAGCTACGATTCGCCCCAAGCCACGCAGCGAGGCAGGAGAGGGCCAGCGCTAGGTAGAACCTGCAGCATTGGGAAAACCTCCTTCCAACTCAAGGAAACCCATGACAAAAACCACCGAGCAGTAGCCCCGAACTTAGCCTCCTGCTAGGGGCATGTGGACCCTCAGTCTGTATGTAGTTTCTCTCCAGTTCCCGCCTTTGTCAGAGTTCTGCAAGCAGCTGCGCTAGAACGTCGAAGCTTCCAGGGTCTCTTTCTGGAAAGTTGTAGGATGGTATGAATTACTCAGGCACGCTACTCCCTCTCCTGTCTTCTGTTTCTCACTGCCAAGGGGAGCCCTGGCAAGTGGAAGCCCATTTTTTAGTCATTCATTCATCCAAGGTTTACTGAGCACCATCACGGAGCTAGGCTGGTGCTAGGAGCTGGGGTTTAGACATAAATAAAACAGCCCTGCCCTTGTGGTTCTTGGCTCAATGGGGGAAACAGATGCAAACAGACCATTATAAGTCAGCATGGGAAGGGGAAAGGCAGAGCTATGTACAGGATGCTGTGGGTGGTGCTGGGGAAGTGAAATCAGGGAAGGCTCCCTGGAGGAAGGATATGTTGAAATTATCCAATGAAAGACATTTCACAGGACAGAAATAGTCTAAACAGAGGCCTGGAGGCATGAGACAGCACTGT
Source organism: Diceros bicornis minor (assembly GCF_020826845.1). Lineage (NCBI taxonomy): Eukaryota > Metazoa > Chordata > Mammalia > Perissodactyla > Rhinocerotidae > Diceros > Diceros bicornis. Next base: position 26,105,158 of record NC_080757.1, on the reverse strand, counting down.
GCGTGTGAGGAACTCCAGGCCATTCACTGTTGCTGACGTGTAAGAGCAGAGAATGGTGGGAGGTGAGGTTGGAGTGATGAGTAGGACCCAGGTCAAGAAAGCTGGACTTTCTTCTCGGGGCAGATGGGGAGGCGCTGTGGGGGAGGGAGGGAGGGAGTGTCAGGAGAGAGGCAAGACCCAAGAGGGAAGTTGCTAAGAAGGCTGGGGTCAGAGAATCCAGAGATATGGGCACAATCAGCAAATGTTTAGGAGAAGAAATTGGTCAGAATTGGTGCATGTTTGATTGGATGCAGACAGAGAAGAAAGGAGAGAATTAACTAGGCTTGAGCTCTAGGGACCCTCAGGGCATCCATATGAGATGTCCAAAAGGCACTTGGGCAAGTTTAAAGAAAAGTCTGGCCTGGGACCCTGATTTGGGGGTTGTTGGCATGTAGATGTCACCGAGGCTGTGGGAGTGAGGGATGAGGCACAGGGGCAGTGGAAGGAGAAGAGGCCAGGATGGGCTGTGAGGCCCCCACCCATAGGACTCCAGCCCAGCGGCAGCTGTTCCCCCCACCCACACAGCCTTACCCTGGGGCCCACCAGGCCCTGTTGAGACAATTCTGCTTTGTTTTTCTCCCCTCTTAGGCACAGATTTGTCCCTTTCCTTTCACGCTATCTTCCTCCCTCTCTTTTCTCCCCCCTCTCTCCGTGGTCTGCTCTCCTGCTCGTGTCTTTTGCCTAGAGTTTCCCTGGCTCCCGGTCGTAATGGATTTTGCTACTCTTTCTTGTCTGCGGCATCTTCTTTGGCAGCCTCTGTCTCCAGAGGGGCACTGGGCAGCTAGAGGTAGTCAGAGCCCTCAGGTAAATTCCAAGTCCAATGGAGTGGGCCCTGTGAACGCAGAAGGGCAGGCAGTGGGACCCCCTGGGCCTTCACAGGGCTGGGGAGGTCTCATCTACCTTTCGCTCCTACATGGGGGCAGTGAGAGGGCTGGGCCCTGCTGCCCTCTTAGGCCCTCACTGGGAGGCTTGGGACTCTAGGTTGGAAGGAGTCATCCTACTGGCCGCCAAGAGTCTTGGCCATCCTGCCCAAAGGGACCCATTTTTGTGCTTACTTTAGAAATTAACCTTTATGAAGAAGGATAATATATTCAAATTGTCAACCTACAAAAACAGAAACCAGTTTAAGAGGCAAAAAGCTTAATTGGGGTCTCAAGAATTGCAGCTTGGGGAGCACAGATTCAAGTGGAAACCCAAATAGTGTTCCGCTAGGGAGTAAAAGTCAGGGGCTTTTAAAGGCAAAGAAGGGAGGTTGTATTACAAAGAATTTTAATTGGCATTGGAGGCAGAGAGCTGGTCTTGGCTAAACATTGATTGACTGTTGATTTTGTCTTCAGAAAGTCCACAGTCCTCAGTCTTTGTGATCAGGATGTCTGTTCTCCCGCTGACTTCTCAAACAATTGCTTTTCTAAAACAATTGCCATTTTGGCCCAGTCCAAAGGTTTGGCCCATTCTGGGGTTTAAGACAGCCAGGTAGTTTCTCTGGAAAGGCACCTCTGACTCCATTTTAAAATGGTTCCACTATAGTCAATTTTGACAGTATTTAATAAATAAAACTTTGCCAAATGCTATAATCTTTTATAATTTCTATCTTAAGTTTACCAAAAATCCAAAACATTTAAAAACAACCATTTGGCAGTGGATGAATGTCAAATTTTCTTTCTACAAGGAATTTGCCACCTTGAATGTCCCCAGTGTCTGAAACATAGACATATGTAGATGAAGGTGAAGGCTTGAATTACCCGTGTCAGCCTGTCTACACCACTGGAAATCCACTTTTCTTGCTTAGGTCTCCAGCAAGGCCTCTCCCTACACTAGCTGGTCTCCTGGGAAAAGGGAATTCAGGCATCAAGAGTCATTTGTGTTAAGAATCTTCATCCTGGGATGGTTCGACAATTTTTAGTAGCAGTCTGCAAGCTCCACAAACCAGGGCTCTGGCGTGTGATAAATCAATGAAAAGCAATAGGATATATTGGAGCATATGAGGAAGCTGTTTGGTTTAAAACTAATTCAACCTTACCTTGTTTTTCCAAAAGTGCCTGACGTGGCCTGTTGAGCGTGCATTGTACATCTGCTTTAAACATTTACCATGCCCCAAAGACAAGAATGATGCCCTTAAAGATAGGGATGTAACTTCCCCCATATCAGCATTTCTTTAAGGATAAGCATCTCTTCCTGGAAACTAAGGATTAATTACCAACCTGCTATGCTCACCTTGTGACCACTGACCTGCTGACCACTGACCTGCTGTGTCAGCTAAGCATCTCGTGACAGTAGTGAAAGAGGTATTCCTGTCATATGTGATCTATGCTCTTTGTTCTAAGATGGTATATAACTGCTCTGTACACCCCACTTCTTCGGTGCCCTTCCTTCTTTGGGGGAGGAAGGCCCCAGGCTATACTCCTCAGATCTTGCTTACAATGTACTCACCCCAATTTTGATTTGTAGATTGATCATGGAATATTTGCATCGACACATGTAGATTCTTGTGACCTTTGCTTGTTGTCACCTGATTGAGGCTGTCAACTGTCACTGGTGCAGAATGAGCAATGCACTTCTTAATCTTACAGATTCCTTTAAAAAATAAAAATCAACAGCAGACAATAAACTGATCTGAATTAACATGGGAACAGGTAGAGACAGGTGATTTCTGTTTCAAATTTAAACAAATAAACAGCTTTCAAGGGTGCTGTGACCCCTTAATACTAAAACCCACTTCTCACCTAATACTTCATGTCAGTGTGAGGCAATTTCCATGTTAAATGCAGCTATAGACCTCGTTCGTCATTTCTTTCTAATTAGTATGTCTTTATGCCGTTGCAGCTGAGGATGAGTATTTAATAGTATTCAGGGCCGGCCCCGTGGCTTGGCGGTTGAGTGCGCGTGCTCCGCTGCTGGCGGCCCGGGTTCGGATCCCGGGTGCGCACCGACGCACCGCTTCTCCGGCCATGCTGAGGCCGTGTCCCACATGCAGCAACTAGAGCGATGTGCAGCTATGACATACAACTATCTACTGGGGCTTTGGGGGGAAAAATAATAAATAAATAAAAATCTTTAAAAATAGTATTCAGTCAGTATAAATACACCAAGAACAAAGAGCATTCCATTGTTGGCATGCTATGTTTTCTTTCTCTATAGAAATAAAAGTTCTCTGGGCTGAGGACAGTATACCCAAAAAGTCTGAATGCTATAAAAAGTAACAAAGTCTTAGGCAGGACTCATAGCAGTAAACTAACAGTAGTATTTGTACAGTGCTTAAAAGTTTACAAAAATTCTGTACTCACTATATTTCTCAAACTAAAAAATGCTGCCCAATTCTAACCTCAGTCTATCAGTAATCACTCCAGGTCCCAGAGAAAAGCACTGCCTTTCAGCCTGTTTCTGGGAAATAGGCAGAATGGAAATAATGCTCAGCATTATAAACTACCTCAGCTTGTTAGATAGAATTGTTATGAAGATTAAATGACCTACACAAGTGTTAAGCACTATTAATACCTATCTTCCCCTAAGAAATCAAATCCACTAACTACCAATCTCAGTTGCTTGTGTAACTGAAGTGAACACTGGGGACACAGGAACAGATGGAGGGTCTTGCCCTACAGCTAGTTGGGGAGACAGATACAAATTACCATCACACACGGGGAGTTGTGGATTTGTAATAGTCATGTGAGAACCCAGAAAATGTGCCTAGCATTGCCTGAAAGAGATGCGACAGAAAGTTTCACTGAAGAAATGAAACTTGAACCAAGACTTAAAGGAGGAGCAGAAATGTGCCAACTCACCAAGGAGAGCAAAAGGTTTCTGGGAAGAGAGAATAGGGTGCAGGAAGCCGAGAAGGCTGTGAAAGCCCCACATACACAGAGTCGTTTGACTGGAGAGGAGGGCAGCCCAGGATGGGCTCTGTAAGACATGCCAAGGTGTGTGATCACTAAAAAATCACATTCTGTACAACGGATTAAATGTAACTCAATGGCTGATACAGTAATTAAAATGCACAGCAAAGACTTAGATTATTTACATTCTGCAAATTCTGCAGGGAGACTCCGTCCTCTTATTACTATTGAGAAAATCAGCTAGAGATGAGTCATCCTCAAAGGGAAATGCTATAACCAAAAAAAAAAAAAAAATCTTAGCCTACTGCTTATGACTAGGAAAAAAACCTGAACACCAGATTTTCCAGTTCTCCAATAGGTAAAACGTGTGTGTGTGCGTGCATATGTACATATACATGATGGCGACAGGTGCTATACAAGGAGGATCAGACAAAAACACCCTTTCTGCCCTGAAATGTGGACCTCATACTAATTAATAGTCCTCTTGTAGGAAAAGGAAGGAAAATGAAAGTTGAATGATGATTTCACTTTAACATGTGTCCTAGTGTTTGAACACTGTGTTTCCACCTGGTCCTTGGGGTTAGCGCTTGAATTTGACAATGTTTCTCTTGAGCCACACATTCATTCCTCCAAGTCTCCAGCCCTGTGATGGGCCAATAAACTAGGTGCTCTGTAACCACCTGCCAGACAGAATCCCCTGTGCTCTGGCCGGCCCTGTGGCGTAGTGATTAAGTGCGCATGCTCTGCTGCTGGTGGCCCGGGTTTGGATCCCGGGCGCGCACCGAGGCACCGCTTGTCAGGCCATGCTGAGGCGGTGTCCCATATAAAGTAGAGGAAGATGGGCACAGATGTTAGCCCAGGGCCAGTCTTCCTCAGCAGAAAGAGGAGGGTTGGCATGGATGTTAGCTCAGGGCTGATCTTCCTCACACACACACACAAAAAGAATGCCCTGTGCTTTGAGCGTGGGCAGAAACTGCTGGCACTGCCTGAACCCAACAAGGAAGATTCTCAAGGTGCAGAAAGGGGCCATCCCCTTGCTGCGAGTGTTCAATACCTCTTTGGTGGCACTGGGGCTGCATTCAGAGCCTAGCGTGGTACATGACGCCCAGGAGGTATTAAAGAAGGGCTGACTGGCTGGATGGGATGACAGCCCACTCCCCCTGTAAGCTGTGAGGAGCCCCCAGCAGCAGCAAGGTGACCTCGGCCAAAGGCAGCCTCCCGCCCAGGCCTGGCTCAACTGAACTACAGCCTCAGCCAGAGCCATGGAGGCAGACCCCAAGCTGTGACTGGAGAAGGCTCCTGCCAGCAGGGTCCACCTCTCACCTCACCCCCAAACCATGGCTATGGCCTTTCCCCCTTCTGCCTCCTGCCCCCATATTTCTTGTCCTGAACAATGCCTGCAGGCTACTCTATAATATCACCCGTGACGACATGCGGTCTCACTCCTGGTGCTCTGGACTAAGGAAGCTGCTGCTTCCTAATGAAGCCACCATTCTTGACTCCCTGCCCCAAACCAAGTCTCCTCTGCTCTTTCAACTTATTCTATTTGAAACCCTTTTCTAGATTTGTTTGTTTGGTTTGTTTATTTGTTTGTTTTTTGGTGAGGAAGATCAGCCCTGAGCTAACATCAGTTGCCAATCCTCCTCTTTTTGCTGAGGAAGATTGGCCCTGGGCTAACATCTGTGCCCATCTTCCTCTATTTTATGTGGGACACCACCACAGCATGGCTTGATAAGTGGTGTGTATGTCCATGCCCCGGATCCAAACCCACGAACCCCATGCCACCGAAGTGGAGCACTCGAACTTAACCACTGAGTCACCTGGCCAGCCCCTGTTTGTTTGTTTTAAGGCAACTAGCCCACCCTTGTTTTCCACAGGCTTTTTAGTTTTTGCAGTAACAGATGAACTTATTTTTCTCTCAACAGGATGAGTTTCAGGGTTGCACTGCTCTGAAAGAGATACAAATCTCAGGCATACGTCACCTCCATTTCACACCAAGCCAGCATCTAGGTATGAAGTGTTAAAAAACAAAATTCAACTGAGGGAATTTAAAGGTCTAATTGGCTTTATTCAATGATTCGTGAATTGGGCATCATCCCATCTAGCAAGTGGAAAGGAGCTCTGAGGAGCTATACAAAGTGGAAGGCTTTTGTAGGCAGAAGGGAAAAAGGGTGGATGGTTTCAGGCAAAGTCACCTTCCTTTAGGGGATGAGAGGGGTCCATCAGGTGGATGACCTCACTAGTGCTGACCAGGAAATTCCAGGCTGACTGGTTAAGATTACATTCCTGGGGGAGGTTGAAACTGCAATTAGGTTAGGTGTAAAGCCTCAGTTTGGTGACGTGTGTTTAGCACAAGTGATTCCATCTTGGGCCTGTTGTCTTTTTTTAAACAATTCTTTTGATCAGACTTTCAGCCTAACTGAGAGATGTGATAAAAAATTAAGGCATTAGCGCCACTCCCAGCCACTGCTCTGAAGTTCTCGCAGTTTTTGCTGATCCTCTGTGTGATATTCACAGGTCAAGATGTTTTTTTGCTGAATTCCTTTGGTACTCACAGGTCACTCCTTCAGGTTCACATTTAAGTTGGTCATTCTCTTTATTCCTTTTCTGGTGTTCTAGGCTTAGGGAGAACATTTGCTTGGTAGTTAGTGGCTGCAAACATTCATTTAAAACTTTTGAGAGATACAGTGCACCAGGGAAAATACTATGAATATTATAAGCAGGATAATTCCCAATGTCTGGAGTGCACTTTGTAGCCATGGTACCTAAGACCCAAACCAATCAAAATCAAATAAGTTAAGGAGAGGCCGGCCTGGTGGCATAGCAGTTGAGTTCACGAGTTCTGCTTCGGTGGCCCAGGGTTTGCCCAGATCCTGGGTGCAGACCTACTCACCGCTCATCAAGCCATGCTGATGTGGCATCCCACATAGAAGAGCTACAACTCCACAACTATGATACACATCTCTGTACTGGGGCTTTGGTGGGGGGAAAGAAAAAAAGAAGTCAAAGGAAGACCCTGCTGAATGAGTCACGTTATTTTTTCTTTTGCTGAGGAAGATTAGCCTTGAGCTAACATCCATGCCCATCTTGCTCTACTTTATATGTAGGACGCCTGCCACAGCATGTCTTGATGAGCCGTGCATGGGTCTGCGCCCGGGATCCAAATCTGTGAACCCCAGGCTGCTGAAGTGGAGCACATGAACCCAACTACTAGGCCACCAGGCCAGCCCCAGGAGTCACCTTTTAAAGTCAAGCGGCTTGCTCAGTGATCTTGTGTAACCGAGTTTCAACTTCCCCAGAAGTGTTAATCCAGGTACAGCAAGTGGTATTGGCCACAACATAAACACTTCCTTGCTCAGCTAAAAGATAAACAAGTGCTGTCCTGTTATCAAGAACAGCTTTAGCTAGAGAGTCTAAGGATTTTTATTGGGCAGCTATTGTTTTAGCAGCAAATTCTGCAACACTTTCAAGAGTTAAGGAGAGGTTCCTGATCATATCCTCATTTATACTCACTCCTAACCAGGGAAGTAGGGCCCTGCTAAAGGAAGTGAATCCTGAACCATGAATGCCCCCTGGTAGGTCCCTTCTAACTGGATAACGTAAATTCAGGGGAGTCGACCAATGACTGGGTAGTTCAATGACAATTCATTCATGAATAGTTAGGGGTACAGTTAGATAACCTAAGAGGCGTTGCCCGGTTATGTGCCAGCCATCTAGGCATTCATAGGCCCAGGGAAAATGATAATTATAATCGGAGAAATGTAAAAACAAGGCACTGGATATCCTGCTTGTAATAGTTGAACTTGGTAAGAGATTTCTAAGGGGGCGTCGATAGTAGTTTGTGGTGACATTGGGAATAGAAGAGAAACTGGTCACAGGGAGGACCAGAGCGTCTCCAGCATCATGGATAGATCAGAATCTTTGATGACAAATCCAGCAGTCTGAAAGGTTACCCCCCCTTAGCAATGGCCTGGGAGATACAGATGATAGCGTTATCTTTCCAGGCCAATGCCAGAGTAAAGGAAAGAAATAGAAGAGGAAAGGGTTTCATGTTTAGTTAACACATGAAGTCTCGAGCCTACGTCTTGGGAGGAAGGAGTCTACCTCCATATCAGCTACTTTTCTTCGTCAATTTGATTTGGAGGTCTCCAATGTCTGCACAGGACCAGATGTCAGGTGGAGCCTTCTTCAGTTGTGAGATGTGTTCCCAAGGCTTAATGCCTTCTAGTTTTGCAGCAGTGTCAGTGGTCAGGAACACTTGGTAAGGTCCCTTCCAACAGGGTTTGAGGCCTGTTTTCCTCTGATGACATTTCCAGAATGAACAGTTATCAGGTTCCAGGCTGTGACCAACAGGATCCTTTGAATTGGGATCCAGGAAAGCTTCTTTAACCTGTTGATGATAAGCTTTAGCAAAAGACATTAAAGACTTACAGTAGCTGGTCTTTCTAGCATGGGACAACAAAGGACCAGCGGAAAGTTATATACAATAGACATTGGTCTACTGGTGACTGTCTCACACAGAATGAGTTTATGTTTCCCAAAGATGGTACTGTGAACAGTCAGCAAGACTAGAGACAATAGCTTAGGCCAGGGGATTTAGCAAGTTTAGAGATTTTAAGTTTGAGGTTCCATTGGTTCTCTCGACCTTGCCTGATGATTGAGGGTGGTAAGGACAGTGACAATTCCAAGAAGTTTGCAAGGTTTTCATTAAGGCTTGTATAATTTGCCCAGTGAAGTGCATGCCCCCATCACTGGAGATTGTGGAAGGTATACCCCAAATGGGAAACACGTTTTCTAAGAGTTTCTTTGCCACTGGAAGGGCATCAGTCTTGCTGTAGGGAAAGGCTTCAATCCATCCGGCAAACATACATACAATAACAAGAACATATTGATAACCCAGACTAGGTGGCAGTTGAAGGAAGTTCAACTGCAGCTGCTAAAAGGGTCCAGAAGGAGGAGGTTTGAGACCTCCGGGAACAAAAATAGTTTTTCCAGGATTGTAGACCTGATAGGTTGGGCATTGGTGGTAAACTGTTTTCACAGTTTTGTAGAAGTCTTCCCACTAATGTTTATTCATCATTTGGGTCACCTTAAATGCACCACTGTGAGTGAAAGAATGCAAAAACTGAAAAATGGGGTTTGCCAGGGAGTCAGGAAGACCAAGGAGCTGTCTTGGGTTTCCTATAGCCCTGACTGTTCATTGAATTTACAGCCGTTGTTTGCCCATCTTAATTTCTCTGATTCAGGAGCAGACTGCTGCTGTGTTGCGAGGGCATCAGGATGGCAAAAGTCTGGCAACAAGAGGTCATTTTTTGCAGAAGCAGAATGGACTTCATCCACATGTGCCACAACCATTATAGATTCTGTTGCTCCTGCCTTTGCATAAAAGTCAGCTAAGGCATTTCCCTGATACTCAGATTCAGTCTTTTTTAGTGTGGGCTGCAATTTCAGAAGGTAGAAGAACAGCAGTAAGAATGTTGTTAACTTGTCCATTTTTGATTGGGGTTCCAGTGGATGTAAGAAAACCTCTTTGTTTCCATAACATCCCCAAATCATGGATGACAGTATCAAAGGTATACTGGTTATCAGTATAAATATTAACTATTATCCTTTTGATAACTGGCATGCTCTTGGGAGATGGAGCTCTGCTTATTGCGCTGATTTAGCTTGTGGGAGATTTCCCCTCTCAAGTAGTTCTTATTGGGTAGTAACAGCATAACCAGCCTGGAAGTTCCCTCTTTCATTTATACAGCATGACCCCTCAATAAACAAGATTAGCTCAAGATTAGTCAAAGAAGTGTCTCATAAATCAGGATGCAAGATCATGAAATGGGATGTTATCTCTTTACAGTCATGGGGTTCGCCTTCATCAGGCACAGGTAGTAATGTAGCAGGATTAAGAACATTGCAACATTTAAGACGTAGATTAGGTGGTGAAAGCAGAAGGATCACGTGGGAGGTTAGTCTGCTTTCAGAGACATGCTGAGTCAGTTCAGAGTTGCGAAGACTTTGGATAGTGTGTGGAGTTTGTAAATAAATGTCATTTCCTAGGGTTAAATCTGCTGAGGCTTCTACTAACTTTGCAGCTGCAGCTGTAGCCTTAAGGTGGTTGGGATAGGCTTGAGCAACTGAATCAAGTTGTATGCGATAATAGGCAATAGGCCTATGTTATTGCCATGTTCTTGGTGAGCATTTCCAGAGTTTGGTTATCTCTTTCAGGCACATTTAAGGGGAAAAGCTTTGAATGGTTAGGTAACCCTGGGGCAGGCAGTTCTTGCAGTACATGTTTTAGTCTTATAAAGGCCTGCTCATGTTTAGATTCCCAAGGAAGGGACTCAAGGATGGAAATTTTGGTAAGTTCATAGAGTAGGGAAGCCAACAGAGAAAAATGAGGAACCCATGGTCTACAGTAACCAGCCAGGCCTAGGAATCCATGAAGCTGTCGCTTAGTTGTGGGCTTGGGTTAGCTTACTTCATTTTGGAGATAGCTGGATTCTTTCAGCGCTTAGATTATGACCTAGGTAATGAACAGTGTCTAGAGATAATTGTAACTTTTCCTTAGAGACTCTACATCCTTCTTCAGCTAACTGTTGCAGCAACTAAATGGAATCTTTTATGGACGCCTCTTTGGTAACTGAGCATAGCAAGAGATCATCTACATATTGTAAAAGGGTGATTTCCCGGGTAATTGGAGGATTCTTAAATCTTAGTGGAGCACTTGGGAGAGGTAAGAGGAGCCTCAGTGAACCCTTGAGGCATGACTGTCCAGGGATGTTGTTGATTGTTCCAAGTAAAGACAGACAGATATTGGTGTTTGGGGTCTGCAGGGATGCTGAAGAAGGCTGAGCAACGGTCCATGACAGGGAACCATTTTGAGTCTGGTGGGACTTGTGACAAAAAGGTGTTCAGGTTTGGAACAACTGAGAATGGGGCATAACTATGTTATTAATAGCTCTCAGGTCCTGGACAAATCACCATCCTGCCCATTAGTTTTCTGGACTGGCAAGATCAGCGTGTTACAGGGGCTGGTATGGGGAATGATCCGCCCCTGGGCGTTAGGTCTTCTACTATGGATGTGAGGCCTTGTATGGCCTCAGGCTTTCATGGATATTGAGGCAATTTAGGAAGAGGTTTAGTTATGTCTCTCTGAATTTTTATAGGCTCTGCACTTTTTATTCTCCCCATGTCAGTATTAGATAGAAGTAGCCCACAGATTTTCAGGCACCTCGGTTAAATTAGAGATCTTTTGCTGGAATGCTTCCTCTTCTAGATCAAGGACAGATTGTAAGGAACATAAAAGATCAGGTTCAGGTTGGTCAGGACATTCTAAGGCGAGGTCTCCATTGGAGGCAAAATGTATTAGCCCTTTTAACTTAGAAAGGAGAGCTCTACCTAACATATTGACTGGGGCTGTATCACAGGGCAAAAAGGCATGTTGACCAGTAAAAGGTCCCAGAGTCATTTGCACTGGTTGAGATAGAAACTCTCTCCGAATTTTATTAGATACCCCCACTATGGAAACTTTTTTCACTCCAAGGGATTTGTTGTCCTATGAGAGTAGGGTTTATTTTTTTTGTGAGGAAGATCAGTCCTGAGCTAACATCCGTGCCAATCCTCCTCTTTTTGCTGAGGAAGACCGGCACTGAGCTAACGTCTATTGCCAATCCTCCTCCTTTTTTTCCCCAAAGCCCCAGTAGATAGTTGTATGTCATAGTTGCACATCCTTCTAGTTGCTGTATGTGGGACATGGCATCAGCATGGCTGGAGAAGCAGTGCGTAGGTACGCGCCCGGGATCCCAACCCGGGCCGCCACCCGGGAGCAGAGCACACGCACTTAACCGCTAAGCCACGGGGCCGGCCCATGAGAGTAAGGTTTAAAGTAGAAAATGTAGCTCTGGTATCCACAAAATTTGGCAAATTTTCTCATAATTTTAATTTTAGTTTCCCCTTGGCTGTTTGAGGGAATTGCTGGTAGCAGTTTACTGGAGAACCCCTCAGAGTTCCATCAGTTCTTGGAGGGACCCATATAGGGGCCCTCCTTTGGGGGCAGATATGGGTGCATTTGAGTTGATGTTGAAGAATTTGCATAGGGCCTTTGAGGACAATCTCTTTTCCAGTGTCCCAGTTGATTACAACCCAGACATTGATCCCTGGACCAGTGTTTTGATGATAAGCCCCTCAGAGGGTGCAGTGCAGTGCAATGCAGACTCCAAGGTCTCCAGCCTTGGAGCTGTTGTAGCCGTAAGGCCAATAGCTTGGCAGACTTTTGTTTATGATCTTGTTCAAAAGTCCTTTCTAAGTGCTCAGCTATGGTCACAGGTTAAGTCAGATCAGTAGCCTCTCATTCTATTTTCTGCCTTTTTTTTTTTTTTTTGGTGAGGATGATTGGCCCTGAGCTAACATCTGTTGCCAATCTTTCTCTATTTTGTATGTGGGATGCCACCACAGCATGGCTTGATGAGCAGTGTGCAGGTCCGTGCCTGGGATCTGAACCCAAGAATCCCAGGCCACCGAAGCAGAGTGTTCGAACTTAACCACTCTGCCACAGGGCCAGCCCCATATCTTCTGCCTTTTTATCAGTCCACTAATCTCAGGAGATAATCCAATTACAAATAGGGCAGCTAGAGCAGGTTGGGTAACCTCATTTATCATGTGGAATATATATTATATGGAATACCATAGGAAGAGAGCTTCCAGAAGGGCTTTAAAGTCGGCCACAGATGCATCTTTCTTTTGTTTGCATGTTTGAATAATAGACCAATCAGTGTGGGCAGGGAAGACTCTAGGAATGGCTTCTAAAAGATTGGTTGCTATTTTGCGAGCTTTTTTTGGTCCATGAGGGGACCATGTTGAAGATCAAGGATCTCAAATATCATCCTTGGGGTTTTGCCATGTTGCTTCTCGCATCCATTTTTGGGCTTCACCAGGTCCTATCAGCATGTGCACAAGCTGATAAAGATCTGGGAACTCTGGGTCATAGGATCCAATAATTATTCTAAATTCTTCAAAAAACTTTTGGAGTTCCTCACTGGGTTTAGGAAATTCTTTAACTATGGCCCTTAGTTGGGTCTTTGATCAAGGAGTGAAAGATACCTGAGGAGGATCACCTGCAACCTCGGGTGGTTTTATTTTAAAAGGTGACTATTTAGTGGTCTCTTCAGAGTGGAAAGGCAGCTCAGATAAAGAATTAGCATAACGTGAGTACTCAGGCAAAGGAGGCTAGAGGGAGCTGTAGGAGTCATGTTGGTTTGATTGTCTTTTGTTTTAGGGACCTCTCGTGTCTTTAATTTTTCATTAGCCTTCTGCAATGAATCTTTCAATGAAGCTATTTTGGAATCTTGAAGGCTTTTGGAAACTTCTGCATAGAAATTAAAATAGGTATCCTATTCTGTTTGTTTAATTTGGGAACGCTTATTTTAAAAAAATTTTTATTTTTATTTATTTTATTTTTTTCCCCCAAAGTCCCAGTAGATAGTTGTATGTCATAGCTGCACATCCTTCTAGTTGCTGCATGTGGGACGTGGCCCCAGCACGGCCGGAGAAGCGGTGCGTCGGTGCACGCCGAGGATCCAAACCCCGGCCGCCAGCAGCGGAGCGCGCGCACTTAACCGCTAAGCCACAGGGCCGGCCCTAGGTTATTTTCTAAGTAAGATTTTGCCATTTGCTTCTCTCTCTAGAATTTAAGGATTCCATTTCTTTTAGCTAAGCTTTTGGGTATTTTGGAGCCAAACTAATTCCTAAAAGGGACACGCTGCTGTGTTGGGGATTGTGTGGTGTTTTACAGCATACCTTGTTGCACAGAAATTTTCTTGAGGTTCCTCGTGTCCATCTAACTTGTTCCCTGACCAGCTTATCCTAACAGGAGCATCTTAGAGTCAGGTGGTGAGAGCCCCAACAACTTTTAAGTGCTTGACTCGTGCCCACCAATTTTGCAGCTGTTTTCTTTTCTTTTTTTTTTTTTTTGGCTTTCAAGATTCCCATTAGCAATAGCCTTTACTTAAAATTTTATTCACCCAAGGCCTTGCACTGGACCCAGTCCAGCTTAAGTTGGATCCAGTCTGATCCTAGACCTTGTCTGGTTTTTAAGTCAGACCCAGTCCGACTCCGGACCTAGTCCAGTAACCACCAGCAGTTCTCAACGTGGAAGCTGGGGAGATTGGGGAGAGAATCTGGGGAGAGATTCCAATCCAATGGGACACTGGAAAGCCAATTAGATCGGGAGCTCGAAGCAAAGGGAGTGGAGCTCAGAACTGAGAGGAACTTACCTATGGCCCTTGGAAATGGCAAGGAAAACAGAGGACTCGGGAGTTCACGGGTACCACACTCGTGTTTCTCATCGTCCCTGAAGCCGTCAGAAGGTCCTTTGATCCCACTGCTGCCATCAAAACTGTTAAAAAACAAAATTCAACTGAGGAATTTAAAGGTCTAATTGGCTTTATTCAATGATTCGTGAATCGGGCAGCATCCCATCTAGCAAGTGGAAAGGAGCTCTGAGGAGCTGTACAAAGTGGAAGGCTTTTGTGGGTAGAAGGGGGAAAAGAGTGGATGATTTCAGGCAAGGTCACCTTCCTGTAGGAGACAAAAGGGGTCCATCAGGTGGATGACCTCACTAGAGCTGACCAGGAAATTCTAGTCTGACTGGTTAAGATTACATTCCTGGAGGAGGTTGAAACTGCAATTAGGTTAGGTGTTAAGTCTCCGTTTGGAGACGTGGGCTTAGCACAAGTGACTCCATTTTGGGCCTGTTGTCTTTTTTTAAACAGAAGCATGGAGTAAGGGATGTGGGTAGGGTGGTGATGGATATGGGAAAACATCAAAGATCAAAATCAGGGCCACTATAAGGGGAACTGATCAAACTGAGACCGGCAGAAGGTCAAAGGAGGCAGAGCTGATGCACTCCCAAAAGGGAGAAATAGGAAAGAAGGGTCATGTGTCCCAAGTCCAACCCCTAACAGGGCAAACATTAAACCTTAACGTTTGGGGCCAGCCCGGTGGCGCAAGCAGTTAAGTGAGCGCGCTCCGCTGTGGCGGCCCGGGGTTCGCCGGTTTGGATCCTGGGTGCACACCGATGCGCCGCTTGGCAAGCCATGCCATGGCAGCGTCCCATATAAAGTGGAGGAAGATGGGCATGGATGTTAGCGCAGGGCCAGTCTTCCTCAGCAAAAAAAAGAGGAGGATTGGCAGATGTTAGCACAGGGCTGATCTTCCTCACACACACAAAAAAACAAAAAACAAAAAAAACCAAAATATAAACCTTAAGGCTTCAGAATAATCCTCTGTGGCTCAAAGTTCTGCCCATCAGGCCTCCTGGGGCAGTGGTTCCTCCTCCATGGCTCTCCTGGGCTGATGCTCTGCCTTCCAGGCCCAGTGGGGTGGCAATAACATCCCCATGGCTTGGTAGGATGGTAGTGGCTCTCTGCCTGGGATCTGCGGCTCTGCTGGGCCTGTGGCCTGAGGCTCTCTGTATGAGGGGGTACCCCTAACGCATGGGGGTGCATTCTGTTCCTCCTGAACCAGAGAACAGCTACACCCTTTGAAACTGCTGTGTCCCGAGGGTCCTTGTACTCTGGGCCTGAGTGGCAGCCCTGATGATCTCTGAATAGCCTTCTGGGTCATTCTTCCATTGTTCCATTGTCTGGAAGAATAGTGCCTGGTTTCTATTGAGACGGCTGATCCGTACTAATCTGATCAAATGGTCACTTGGCCACACCGTTAGTGTTCTCATTTTCTGCAATATGGATAGGCTGAGGATCTTAAAGTCCTGCTTCCTTTTTGCGTAGCAATTTTAATTTCTTTTTCCCTTTCAACAATTCTGTCTTTTTAAGTCTTTTAACTTTTCTTGCATTTTATGATAAGCAGTCAGGAGGAGCCAAGCCACACCTTCAACACTTTGCTTAGAAATGTCTTCTGCTAAACATCCAGTTTCATCACTTGCAAGATCTCCCTTCCACAAAAACACTAGAACACAAACACAATTCAGCCAAGTTCTTTGCCACTTTGTAACAAGGATCGCCTTTCCTCCAGTTTCCTACAATGTGTTCCTCTGAGATCTCATCAGAGTGGCCTTGACAGTCCATATTTCTACCAACATTCTGTTCATGATTACTCAGGTATTTTCTAAGAAGACTGAGGCTTTCTCTACAGTTCTCCTTGTTTCTTTCTGAGCTCTTACCAGAAGCACCTTTAAAGGTCCAGTCACGGCAATGTAGGCTTTTTCAAAACTCTTCTGGCCTCTACCCATTACCTAGTTCCAAAGCCACTTCCACGTTTTTAGGTATTTGTTACAGCAGCACCCTATTCCTGGTACCAATTTCTGTCTTAGTCCACTTGGGCTCCTATAACAAAAATACCATAGACTGGGTGGCTTAAACAAAAACATTTATTTCTCATAGTTCTGGAGGCTGGGAAGTCCAAGATCAAGGCACTTGCAGATTTAGTGTCTGGTAAGAGCCTGCTTCCTGGTTCATAGATGGCCATCTTCTTGCTCTGTCCTCATGGTGGAAAGAGGGCAAGAAAGTGCTCTTGGGGTCTCTTTTATAAAGGCACTAATCCCATTCATGAGGACTCCGCCTTCATGACCTAATCACTTCCCAAAGGCCCGAACTCCTAATACCATCACATTGGGGGTTAGGATTTCAACATACGAATTTCGGGGGACACAAACATCTCAGTCCACAGCAGCCTCCTTGACAGCACTTGGTATTACCAGTATTTTTAAATTTTTGTCATTTTTGTAGGTGTGTGATGATACCATATTGTGATGTACTTTCCATCTGGTATCATTTTCCTTTTGCCTGCTTGAATTTCTTGTGCAGATCTGCTGGTGAAGAATTCTCATGGCTTTTGTTTGTCTGAAAAGTCTTTATTTCGTCTTCATTTTTAAAAGATGGGAAGGAAACTTGGGGTCTAGTTCCCCTTCCCTGCTCCTCACTGCGCAGAGTTCCTATGCATCTCTCGTGTGGGGGTGGAGATGAGTTCAGAGGTCTATGCAAAGCCCCAGCTCCACTCCCACTCCACCTTAGAGTGGGACCCTTAGAGGCTTCTTGGAGAATCTGGCTGGGAAGTCCTGGTTCCTTTGATCTCTGTTTGTCCTAAGGAATATAAAGTGAGAGATCCAAGTGGATTTGCAAGTGGGAGAAGGTGTGAGAAAAAAGTGTGGGGTTGTGGGTGGAAGGGTGAGTGTTTTCGTGAAACGATGGTGACCTCTACTGTCTGTGCTCTCCCAATAGTTCTGGGACTGTGGATAATGCAATTATTCTCTATTCCTTTTGTTGTTTGGAAGTTCTCCTTGAAGTCTAACTGTAGGTCAGACTGTCATTGTCTAGAGTTGGGGAATGAATAACATTTCACAACTATAAAATAACATGCAGAGAGTTGGAAACCAATTACCTGGGTCCACTCCACCAGAACTTCAGGCCACCTTTATTTGACTCCCACCAGCAATCTCTCTCTCTTGAACATCTGAACTACTCTCTCTCAGATACCAGAGGGGAAATGGAAAGGAGCAGAGGAGAACCTGGCAGTAGGTTCCCTAAGGACCCCATCGTGGACACTGAGTGCCACATGCCCTGGGGAGGGACAGAGGTGTTAGAGCTGCTGAAAGAAGCTGAGATTTAGCAAGGCAGCACAGAGAGTCCAACCTTATCAACCTCGGGCTTCTGATAAGAGCAACATGTAGCCCATGTAGGGTGGTTAGATCCACCTGTTGGCTCTATCATCGCATGGGGGAAGGCGCAGGGCAGTGGCTCTTGCTCTGGTTAGTAACCCCAAAGCTCCCGAAGTACCGTTAAACTTCCATCAGGCTAATGTGGGTGGCCAGCTTCCAGCTGGATCTCCACCTCCTGAGGCTGCCGAGAAGCGTGGGGGCGATGGGCACCGGGGAACTGCTCCTGGACAGCCAGTTGCATTTGGAGCTTCTGCTTGCGTGCGTCTTGCTTTCATGGAGGAGATACTCCTGCCCCTCCGGTCGCCTGCTGCGGCACCGCTCCCTCGACGCTCTTTCCCGCCACTTGGCGATGTTCGAGGTGCGGGCCAGCGCCTGGATTTACTCCTCCCTGCGTGGTGCGACAGCCTTGCCTCCCGCGCCGGGTCTGGTGTGAGCTGCGCTCCAATCCAGCTCCAGCGCCCGCTACATCAGGGCCAATCTCAACCTGGAGCGCCCTCTGGCGGTCCCGGGCGCCGGGCCTGGGACTCGACGCGTCTCCAAGCTTTGACATCGGCGCTGGGCTCGGCTCGCCTGGGATACGCCGGACAGCGCCTGGCAGGCATCAGAGCTCTGAAAACCATTCTGCCTCAATTCTCACCTCGCCTCTCTCCAGGTCCGGCACTGCGCCTCAGGCTGACGCTGAGGAGGCACGAGGCAGCCTTAGACAGCCGCTAGGGCGGGCATGGTGAGGGTGCATGGTGTGGCCTCATCAGTGTGGCCATCTAGATGCTAGGCCTGGGGTCATACCTGTCTGTCTTCTCTGAACTAGCCACTGCCCAGAGGAGCTGTACTGGGCTTCCTTGATTCCCTAACCTCATCGCCATCACAGTTGAGCCACCTCCTTTCCTGGACGTTGGAGCAGGAAGGGTGTGGCTGGTGGGTGTCCATGGAAGTGGTGATCGCCTAGAGTAGGGGGAAGGGTATCTTTACCGTGTGGAATGTGCACGGGAGGAATTCCAAGAATTGTCTCTTTTTGCTGGAGTCACCACCTCTGGACCCGAAGGTAGGGGAGTCAGCGTGGTTTGGATGTGGGTGGGGTGGGGTGGAGCCCCTGAAAATTGTGATGACTCTCCATGGCCTCAGCCTCCAAGCAGGAAGGATCCACAGGATAAATCTGGAATGGGTAGTGGTGATGTCCACAGTGGGAGAATTTCTACCAGTGCCAGACAGGGCATGGGATTCAAGTGTGGCCTGGACAAGTCACTGACTCTCTCTAGCCTTCCCAGGTAAGCATGGACCTTCTGGGATGTTTCTGGTTCAAACGAGCGATGGTCACAACTGTTGAGGAATACGGAAATGCTGCAGACTATTGGGTCAGTATGGATGCAGCTTGGATTGGAGGCTGGTGGCAGGGACAGCTGCAAGCAGGAGCAGGTAAGCAGCCAGAGGGGCCTGTGCCACTTCAGCACTGAGGACTGAAGACTGGACAGCACCCTCAGGACAGTCTGGCAAAGCCAAAGGAGGGATGTATAGTCGCTCGTGCCCACCCCCAGCCTGGCCCACAGAGGCTGATGGCAGAACCCTTTTTGAGGGGCCTGAGCTCCAGGACCCTGGCCTCAGGGACTTGGGGCCTAGGACATGCGCTCATGGGGTCGGGACTGGAGCTCCAGGAGAATTACAGACTCTTTCTAGATATTACTTAAATAACCATTTGCAGCACTTCAGATTACAAACCTTTTTACACATGGTCTCCCCTTTGCCTCACAACAGCTCAGGAAAGTAGGCCTGAACATCCACTCTAATAGATGAGGGAGCTCAGGGAGGATAACCGATCTCTCCAAGTCACACAGCCAGCAAGGGGTTTGAGCTAAGACTTGAACAGCTGCCTTGTTTGTAGCAGATTCATCCCTGCAGACAGCAACAGTCGTGGGGGGCCCTTATAGTAGTGGGATCCTGAGGGCTGATGGGCCAACAGAAACGGGGAGGCACACGGGAGTGAGGGTGACTTATGGCGCTAGAAGGGCAATGCACATGTGGGGTGGGAGTCCTGGTTAGTCTGGGCAATGCTCAGGGCTTCAAGGAGGAGCAGGGCTACAATAAATCGTGACTTTGTATATTCCGAAAGCCTGAGGTGGTATTTAAGGCCCATCACGGTTCACCTGTCTCGATTCATTAGGCCAGGATCTCCACCTTTGGGCCAGAGGTCACTTGTCTGTTCCCTGGCCAATCTATTCCATTCAGGGCTGGGACTAGGGTGAGGCGAGTGAGGAGCCTAGGATGCAAAATTCAAGGAGGCACGCACTCTAGGGTCATGCAAGTACAGGCTAGCAGCAGAGTCTCTTCCCTCCCTCGTCTCCCTCCTGCCTTCGCTCTAAGCCTTAAGCTCCCAGAGGGCAGAGACCGTGCCTGCTAATCCCCAGGTGTCCCCAGCCCAACGTCTGTTGTAGCTCAATAAACATTTGTCAGTGGCCAAGCCTCGTCTTTCTTTCCTTTGAGAAAAATGGGATAGGCTGGGCAGGGCACGTGTGTGTCGTGTGATCTAACCGATTCTGGTTTGGCCAGTGTCTGGACTTATTTGCTAGAGGTAAGCGAATGAGGTGCGCGTGGAGAACACAACGCCCATGCAAGATTCAGAAAGTCCAAGCCAGCAAGTAAAGAACATTGAGTCCCACGTATTCTTTTTACATGCGGGGCAACAGAACTGGAGAGTGACGATGACTTGCTCCAAGTCACGCAGCCGCTTAGGGACACGGACGGGGCTACATAACAAGTTCTTCGACGATGTGACCTAATCAGGGAAAACCTATGATGCAGCTACTGGATGTACATCGAGTGTATCGACTTTCTACTTATCAGGCCTGGAACAATGAGCAGGGTCAATCCATTGCTTTTGACTGCCAGTAAGTGCTGCGCGCTGATTGGTCCTGGTTAAGGAAACGGGAAAAAAAGGCGTGCGCGTGGGACACGCGCTGAGAGACCGGCGCGCCCCTGTGTGAGGGAGTCCGTGGCGACGCCATGGCGTCGCTCAATTGTAGCACCATCGTCTGCGTCATCTGCTTGGAGAAGCCCAAATACCGCTGCCCCGCCTGCCGCGTGCCGTAGTGAGAGCGAAAGGCGGTGGGGAAGGAGAGCGCGCGTGTCGGGCGGGGGGGGGCCCGGGGGAGCTGCGGGACTGCGGGAGGGTCCGCGCGGCGTCCGTGGCTGACGCGGCCTGTGGGCTCTGTTGTTACAGCTGCTCCGTGACCTGCTTCCGGAAGCACAAAGGTAAGGCCCGGCGTCCCCGCCTCAGCCGCCGGCCCCCTCTTCGTGCGGGGCGGCCCCCACTTCTCGCCGCCGTCTCGGCGACGTGAACACCCCTGGCCGTGCTCCGTCCCGGCCTTGCCGCGCCCGAGCCTGTCGGAGCCCCTGGGGGGACCTCTGCCCGTGAATGCCGTTCCGTATTTTGAACAATCAAACACTTGGTTTCTGCTCTGCCTCTCCTTCTACGTGTCATCCTCCTCTTTAAAAATAGTCGACTGCTTTCGCGGAAGTGTACCTTAGTTGTTGCCTCATCGTAGCATTCTGACGCAGCCCGTCACCGTTTGGCAGACACTGCTCTGGCTAAGGTTGACAAGAACGTTTTCTTTCTTTTGAATAATGCCTTGTTAGAAACAGTGGGGTAGATCTGTTTACCATAAGGAGTGATGCCCTTGGTCTATTAATTTTGTCTATGTGTTAAGTCCTTCTCTAATCCGGTCTCTCCTCTCTGTTCTCAGGGACCCTTTCCCACGACCTCATGCTCGATTGGTTCTTATGTTAAAGTTGTGTAGTGGTTGGTTGCCTCTAGTTTCATCCCTTCCAGTCTCTGGTTTACAGCAGTATGTTTCAAACCCCGACCCCCCTGCTTTTTTTTTACCTTAATATCTTTGCAGCATTTTCCAAAGAAGCCTTTCAGCTCAAGTTAGGAAAGAAGTACACTTGCTTTGCTGGAAATAGGGTTGGGGAGCTGGGTCAGAACGCTTTCCTCGCAGGCTCTGCAGCCCTGTGAAGTCCCTCCAAGAATCCCTAGGGCAATCAGGAGCTCTTCACTGCGTGGCCCAGCTTCTGCCAGCTTAGATTTTTCTGAAATGCAAACTTGAGCAGTTCACTCACTTACTGAAAACTCTGAGTCTGTCTAGCAAAGGAGGCGGTGGTTCTCAAGCTAGGTATTGTTCTCCCTGGGGCAATGTTTTTGTCATCACAGTAGCTGAGGAGGGGTTAATGGTACTACAGGTGATTGGTATAGGCTCAGATAAACATCCTGTGGTATGTGAGACTGTACTACACCATTAAGGAGCTTTCTGCCCTGAACACAATAGTGTCCTTGCTGACAGACACTTGTCTTGGGAAGAAAGGCAAACCTCTGGTGTGTGGCATTCTTTTGCTCTGGCTTCCACGTTTTGTGCCCCAACCATCTGGCAGGTCTGCCCTACCAGGCAGTGGACAGTTGCTCATCACCATCTCCCTGCAGTCTCCTTGCACTTGACCGTATTCTTTCAAGGGTCTGGTCCAGCCTTTCCCTCTGCCAGGAATGCTCTTGCCAACTAGCAGTGCCTCCGCCTCCAAGACTCCTCTTGGTCCTGTCTCCTGGCTCTCTCAGGTGACTTAGATCAGACTCTCCTTATCTTATCCATATCTCTAGCTGTCATCAAGACTAAACCCCTCAGAGATGGGCCTGATGACTTAGCTCTGTGTATTCCCAGTGGCACATGGTACATGCAAATTTGGTATCTGAAACTGCTGAGAAAATAGTTTGATGCTAATTGAAGTCAGTGTGCCACTTAATAGTGGTGAAAGCCCTGTTGAGATTAGGCAGGACAAGGAAGGATGGGGACAGGCCTAGGGGTGCATGAGGCCTTCTGCCAGGCTCAGGATTGCTCAGTGCTTTCCTGATACTGTCCCTTGCTTTGATCTCTCACTTCCTCTACATCCATTTCCACCCCCATCCACATCCCTTACTTCATATGTATGCTTCCACCTAGATTCTGGCTTGGTGGGGAGGTGCAGCCTTGCCATCAGAATGGAGGTGATGTGCGCCTGAGATTTTTGTCTCTTTCAGAGCAGTGCAACCCTGAAACTCATCCTGTTGAGAAAAAAATAAGATCAGCTCTTACTACAAAAACTATAAAGCCTGTGGAAAATAAAGGTGGGTTGTTTGACTTCAAACAAACCTAGAAAAGGGTTTAAAATAGAATAAGTTGAAAAAGCAGAGGAGACTTGGTTTGGGGCAGGGAGTCAAGAATGGTGGCTTCATTAGGGAGCAGCAGCTTCCTTAGTCCAGAGCACCAGGAGTGAGACCGCATGTCGTCACGGGTGATATTATAGAGTAGCCTGCAGGCATTGTTCAGGACAAGAAATATGGGGGCAGGAGGCAGAAGGGGGAAAGGCCATAGCCATGGTTTGGGGGTGAGGTGAGAGGTGGACCCTGCTGGCAGGAGCCTTCTCCAGTCACAGCTTGGGGTCTGCCTCCATGGCTCTGGCTGAGGCTGTAGTTCAGTTGAGCCAGGCCTGGGCGGGAGGCTGCCTTTGGCCGAGGTCACCTTGCTGCTGCTGGGGGCTCCTCACAGCTTACAGGGGGAGTGGGCTGTCATCCCATCCAGCCAGTCAGCCCTTCTTTAATACCTCCTGGGCGTCATGTACCACGCTAGGCTCTGAATGCAGCCCCAGTGCCACCAAAGAGGTATTGAACACTCGCAGCAAGGGGATGGCCCCTTTCTGCACCTTGAGAATCTTCCTTGTTGGGTTCAGGCAGTGCCAGCAGTTTCTGCCCACGCTCAAAGCACAGGTTTTTACAGAGCACCTAGATTTTTTGGCTCATGACAGGGCTGGAGCCAGAGTGAGGGGAGGTGGGGCGATAACAATTGGAAAATCAGGCTCCAAGCCCAAAGACCACAGGGAAACACGTAGAGTAAGTCTGTGAACACTAGGATGCATTCGTTAAAGTCACCAATTCTTCTCTCTTTCACTTTCCTTCCCTTTCCTAAAAGGAGTGTGTCTAGTCACAAATTCCAGAGGAAAAAAGAGGTTCCTTTTATCTGTATCTACTTGCATACCCGTTACTGTCCCCCATGTGCATGTACATTTTCATCATTGGAACTGTAGTTCAGGTCTGGCACCCAGGCTCTCTTTTTAGTCATAAGCAGCTGATTATGTTCTGTCTTCCTTAGATGATGATGATGACTCCATAGCTGACTTTCTCAATAGTGATGAGGAAGAGGACAGAGTTTCTTTGCAGAATTTAAAGAATTTAGGTAAGTCTGTGCATTGTTGACTTGTCAACCATTGAGATAACATTTAATCTATTGTATAGAATGTGATTTTTTAAAGTTATTAAATACTTTAGTGTGGCGTGCCGAGCCCTTCCTCCAGCCGCCTGGTTCTGTAAACATACAGGCTTCCGCACCTCCCAGCCAGCCGACAGGGCCATCCTCTCGGTCTGGAATCCTCTTGGCTTTGTGGGTTGGCAAAGTTCTGCTGCTCCTTCAAGGCTTGGTTCAAGTTTCCTTCCCTCAGCTAAACTTTTCTTGACTTTTCTTCTCTCTTTCAGAATTAGCCACTTTTTCAGTGGTGCCTTATAATAAATATACCTGTCACCACATTTTCTGGTAATTTGTCTCTCACACTAATCTGTAGGGCAGGGGCCTGCATTTATTCCCATGTCCCCAGCCATTAATGCAAACTGAGTAATCCCAGGATTTGATTTCTTAGAGGGACGCGGGTGTTAATAATGCCCAGCATTTGGGGGGACTGCTGTCAGTCCTTACAGCAGTTAAGTATGTACTTAACAGGCTGGTGTACTTCCTAAAGGTGGGCGTTGTTTTCATTCCTCCCATTTACGAGTCAGGCTGACAGGTGGTGCTTTGCCCCCAGTCCCCTGGTAGTGAATAGACTGAGATTAGAGCTGAGTGGGCATAAGTGTAAACAATTCTGTAAACTGTAAAGCACCCAACAGATGTTAGTGTCAGTTCCTGCTGCTGATCCTGCTTCATGCTGGATCAAGCACTCGCTTAAACATCATTCAGAGTATTTGGTATAATTGTCCTCACCACTGAGAACCTTCATGCCTGTGCAGGAGGAAAACATGCCAGCAGCTCAGGGCTGTTGTTCCCTGTATTTGTGCTGGTAAAATAAATTATTTTTTCTTAGGTGAAATGGCATAAAGCTCAAATATTTACAAAGATATCAAGAACAGGAATCTCTGGTAGCATTTAACTTGGAAATCATCTAATAGGCTCATCTCACCTTGTTTATGTGAAGCACTGGGTTAATTTGTGGGTTTAAAGATTAAGGGGATGCGACATCCCTCATAGTCATTACATTTGAAACATCGAGCTTTCAGCTGTCTCCACCTGTTCCCACGTGAATCCAGATGGCCTTTCTTTCCTTGTTAATTTTTCAGGAGAGTCTGCAGCACTAAGAAGCTTACTGCTCAACCCACACCTTAGACAGTTGATGGTCAGCCTCGATCAGGGAGATAACAAGGCAAAGCTCATGAGAGCCTGCATGCAGGAGCCCTTGTTTGTGGAGTTTGCTGACTGCTGTTTAAGGATTGTGGAACCATCTCAGAATGAGGATTCTTAAGATGGATTATTCTGCTGTCTGCTCAAGCATGTGCTTGACTCTCGGAACCTGCCTGCTCCTTCTCCCGGGAGACCAGCTAGTGTAGGGCCCTAAGCAATGGCGGTGATGCTCAGACCGGCTGATGTAGGGTAGGTCATGCAGGTCTTCACCTCCATGGCCATGGGCTTGCGTTTCAGCCAGATGGGGGTATTCAAGATAGCAAACCATTTATGGAAAGAAAACTTCAGATGGTTGTTTTTAAATGTTTTATTTTTGGTACAGTTAAGGTAGACATCATCAGTGATATCATTTATCAAGTTTCACACCCATTTGAGTTAAAACTTGCTCAGTGTTATTAAATAAAATCAAGATATGGTGGTTTTATGGTACATTGCATTGCTTGTCATCCTTAGTTCATAATCTGATTGCTTGAAATTATATTAAATAAATCAACAACATATTAAATAGTAAGGTTTTGTTCCTTCTTAAGGAACTAAATGCAAGGTTTCCCCCAGCCAGAATTTTAGAGCTGATTTCAAGCTGACTTTGCCTGTTTTGTTTGTGGGGAATGGGGGGGTGCCCGACTGTAGTGATGAATGACACCACTGAGTTGGATCTGTGAAGGTAGTAAGATGTGGTAAGTTCTCCGTGGCTCTGATGTTTCTTAATCCTGTTTGCTAACTACCAACCCTGACACATGTCGGCTTGAGGTGTAGATTGGAGCTCCAGGGCCACCGGTGCAGGCACTGCCGCAGCCCTGGCTTGCAGGCAGCAGCCGTTGCTCGCTCTCTCTGCTTGGAGTTGCTATGGGAGTCATTTGGCAGCTGTGTGTTGATTAAACGTCTTTGGCAAGGCAGCTGGCAGGAAAAGGCCTTGAGAAACAAAGGCACCAAGGATCACCCAGCCAGGTGAGGACAGAAGGTGAGAAGGATCACATGTGGCCCAGGCTGTGTCTTTCCAGCAGAATCTGATTAAAGCCAGTGACACTGTAGGGCGAAGGTTCAGGGCAGATATCAGCATAGCGCAGTGGAGACTTTCTGCAGTGAAACCTTATCGAACCCTAGGAGAGAGATGCAGGGATGTGTGGACAAGTACGTACTGGTGTGAGAGTCACAGCAGGAGCAGGATTGAGTTGATGATTTTTTTCCTTATTCTAAAACAATGGCCAAGTCCAAAGCAGTATTAAAATATAGAATTTCACATCCATTCAGCGTGAGACAGATGAAGAAACACTAGGAGGGAGCTCTCCCCTACTAGGAGTATCGCCTATCACGTTCTTATGACTGCCTAAAGCTGGAAGATCAAATGGTTACACTTCCATTTACACTCTGGCTAGGCTGTGTGTTGGTTGTCTTGGGAGAGCTTATCGAGATTAGGGCCTGTAGTAATTCCTCTGGTATGGAAATTCGGTGTTTCCTTCCTTTTGCCTTGTCACTGTCACTAATCCTTGCTGTGACCCCATGTAATAGGTTGAGGATTAGCCCATTTTATGTGCTGGCTCTTTTTCCCTGGCTGCCCATAATATAAAAACAGAGCACTTGGACTTCACCTGCTTATCATTTCTTCAGCTGGAATAGGAGTTAAACCAAGTAATACAGTTTGAGGAAAGCATGGTGCTAAATCCAGTGCCATTGGAGGAAATAAGCTGTCATCACAACTCAAATTTTTTGAAAGTGGAACTAATTAAAAGATTCAGAGGAGATGCTAGAACACTTAGAGGCAGTTTTTTTTTTTTTTTTTTTTTTGTGAGGAAGACCAGTCCTGAGCTAACATCTGATACCAATCCTCATCTTTTTTGTTGAGGAAGACTGGCTCTGGGCTAACATCCGTGCCCATCTTCCTCTACTTTATATGGGACGCCGCCACAGCATGGCTTAACAAGTGGTGCGTTGATGTGCGCCCGGGATCGAAACTGGCGAACCCCGGGCGCCGCAGCGGAGCGCGCGCACTTAACCGCTTGCGCCACCGGGCCGGCCCCTAGAGGCAGTTTTTAAAAAGTGAAAGGGCTCTGGAAAATTCCTAGTTGTAACAATGGAAACTACCCCAACCTGCAGCCAGCTGGGAAGCGCAGGCTTCTGGTTTCCCCAGTAGGGTTCGGATGACTCTCGTCCCACCCTCAATCCTGCTCCTGCTGTGGACTTGGCTGGGCTTTGCCTCTGCCTTCTACAGTGGAGTATGAGGGACCCGGAGCTGTGGTGGGCAGGATTGCCATCCTGCCACACAGTTTACCTGAGGCAGTGCTCGGATGGACATGACACCAGCTTGTTCTTGTTGTGCTGTCCGGATGGTGTAGCTACTGGGGCTGCCCACGGGCAGCTGGAGGCAGGCCCAGACTACCAGTTTCCTCTGAAAGCCGCGTATACCCACAGCTGCGTTGGCCAGGACCAGTCCTAGGGGCCAGAGGCGGATTATCGCCCCCAGGAGCCTGGTCTGCACCTGGGGCAGCGGGAAGGATCCTGGGGAATGGGGAGCTTGAGACAAGTGTTTTTCTTCCACACCATCCAGTTCTTTAGAAGCAAGGCAGGCCATTCTGATCTTAAAAAGAGAACACCACTTTATAGCTTTCATTTTATTAGCTCTCTTAATGCAAATGGAAACCAAAACTCTCTTTAATAAATCAGCTTAACAAGGTGAACTGAAGGACACCTGGCCATGAACAGCTGGATGGCTTCAACTAGGTGGGCTCTGTGTGGCAGAACTTTATACCCAAGGCAACTGTGCTTAGACCCTATATATGCTACCTTAAAAAACAACAGCCTTGGGGCCGGCCTGGTGGTGTAGTGGTTAAGTGTGCATGCTCCACTTCGGCAGCCCAGGTTTTGCAGGTTTGAATCCCAGGTACGGACCTATGCACCACTTATCAAGCCATGCTGTGGTGGCGTCCCATATAAAGTAGAGGAAGATGGGCATGGATGTTAGCCCAGGGCCAGTCTTCCTCAGCAAAAAGAGGAGGATTGGCAACAGATGTTAGCTCAGGGCTAATCTTCCTCACCAAAAAAAAAAAAAAAAAGCCTAATGAGATCTACTTGATGGAGCATAAAACCTACCCTTTCATTTTTTATTGTTTTGGTGAGGAAGACTGTCCCTGAGCTAACACCTGTGCCAATCTTCCTCTATTTTGTATGTAGGACACTGCCACAGCATGGCTTAACAAGCTGTGTATAGGCTTGTGCCCAGGATCAGAACCCACGAACCCTGGGCCGCCAAAGTGGAGCATGCAAACTTCACCAGTACACCACTGGTCGGCCCCAAACCTACCCTTTTAAAGTATACAATTTCATGGTTTTAGTATATTCCCAGAGTTGCTTATGCTACTCCTTATGTCATAACCACCCTGCAGTGTAGGTGGGGTCATGCCCATATCATACATGAGGAAAATGAGGCCACCCATTTTGCAGCAGCAGGGTCAGCATGCCAGCCGGGTCTATCTGGTACCAAAATACCCGTTGTCCACCCTGACTTCTCAAGTCAGATACTCACTCTCCATCTCTGCCACGTGTACTGGATGACCGTGGCAGCTCTGTGCAGCCTCTGGATGTGTTTCCGAGTTAACCAGGAACGAACAGCTGAGGGGTTTGCCCAGAAACAGGAAAGAGAGTAAAATGTTCATTAGTGCTATCGGTAACCTGGCTGTTCAGCAACACCAGAGCAGCTGTAAAGGTTTGAAATAGCTCCTTTTTCAATGAATGGCTACCTCGTGCCACTACATAATGTAAGGTACCAAAGTCAATATATCTAGCAAAATTGGCTCTGGAAAACCCTCTCAGACTGTCCTCAGACTTGGAGAGACCTACACATTGAGAGGGGCAGCTGGGAGCAGGCTCAGTCTGGGGCAGTGCCCAGGGAACAAGAGGGATCTGAATCATCTGCATCTTTTAAAATTATTTCAATTTTTTTGGGAAACTCTCAGTTGAATTTGCTTGCTTGCTTGCTTTATGAATCCACGAATGACACTGCTGTACACCCACATGCTGGTTAAGGTAATAACTACTGGATGGTGGACTGATCATGTGGAAATTTTTATTTTCTTCTCTTGAAATTTCAGCATTTTCTGATTCTTTTTGGTACAATCATATTCAGAAAAAGGGCTATTCCATTAAATACTAATACATTTGGATTCTAGAAAACTAAAAAGTTTAAACACAAACCTAAAAATCACCTGTTATCTCACCAACCCAAATGGTTTTACAGTGTTTCTTTATAGAATTCTTTCATGCCTGTACACACAGAAACGCACCATACAGAGGTGACATCACCTTTGACATGTAGTTTGGCATCCAGCTTTCAACGTCATATTGGAACTGGTTTTCCATTAAGTTTAAAAGAGTCTTCAAAAATACTTCTTAGCTGCATCATAAGGATGGTCCATAATGTAGCCATGACTCCACCACTGTCAGATAGTTGGGTTGTTTCTAGTATTTTTATTTTTCAAAATAAGACTGCTATGAACATGGTTCATACAGCGCTTCCTTTGACGAATCAAATCTTGTCAGTTTTTACCTTCTTAAACTCATTACAAGTGCTGGAGCCCAGCAGGTAATGATTTGAGTTGTTATAAGGGGAAAAAAAGATGGTATAAACAGCTGTCGAGATCTGGGAAAGGGGAATTAAAGTCACATTTTTAGCCTCTGTTACCTACAGAGCACCCTTATTTGTGGTCTGACCTGGTATCCACTGAACCGGAGAGATGCTCTGGGTGAGCTGGACAGGGAATTTGAGTCCCAGGGCACCAGAAGGATGTGCCATCAACTTGCTGAGGCTAGGACACAGTCAGCCTGGTATGGGGACTCAAGGGGCAGCATTTCAAAGGAAACAGGTATCAGGTGGGGTCTGTGTGCAATCAGCAGCTGCATCTAGGCCCACTTGCTGGCCTGCCCAGGGCCCCACCCCTCCTACCTGCCTGGATGAGCACAGCAGCCCGTCTCTGCCTCTCCTGCTTGCGGTGCCGGTGTCGCCTCCAGCTGCCCTGGATGCAGCGGGCACACTGCTCCAGCACCTGTGCACGCCCACGTTCCAGAAGCTCCAGCTGGAAGAAGGGACATCCACTGAGGTCCTGAGCCTCTCCTGCCCTGAGGAGGGCCCAGACCCTATCCTGCTGAAGAAAGCATGCAGCTGGCTTCTGTAATCTCTGCTCCTCATCCCAAACCAGCTTACCATGGAGTCAGTCATGAACACCTTGGTCCTGCCACAGTGCACTGGGGCTGGCATAGCCTCAGCTGGGTCACCAGGTGTGGCTGCTGCCCGAGTTAGAGCTGGCAGAGTGTGTAGGATGTCCCAGAGGAGAGGCTGCAGCGTGGCCTCCTCAGTGTGTGGAGACCATTCTAGGGGATGGGAGACAGAGGTCCCATCAGTGCTTGGTCGCCTAGATACCTCTGTGGCCTTAAGAAACTGGTTCTGGTCTCCCCAACATTCCACAGGCTTCTTTCCTGCTGTTCTTGCCTCTAACCATTTCTACCTCCTTCCTTTTTGGGGGTAGATCAGAGGCAGCCCCTCGATTGTCCCTCAGGCCCCTGATGTCCTGAGAAGTCTTAGAGTCCCCACTTGTGGCTGTGCCCTGGACTGGCCCACAGCCTCCATTCCCGTGGGTCCCCTTGGGCAGGCTGCCTAAAGGCTCTTGGTGCCTGGACTCCAACCTGGTATCCCAGGCTGCTCAGCCAGCATTTGTTTCCAAGGCCCCAAACTTGCTGACGGTGAAGCAGGACAGCCAGGCCACTCCCTCAGTCCCTGACCCCTAACTCCCCACCATGTATAGGAAAAGGGACAAATCCCAGTCCTGTGGAGGCCCAGCGGGCCCCCCTGCCTGCCCTCCCGCATCTGGCAGGGCTGACTCCTGTAGAGGGAGGATTTACCTGAGGGCTCTGACCACCCAGTGCCTCTCTGGAGACAGAGGCTGCCAAAGAAGATGCCGCAGATGAGAAACAGCAGCAAAATCAACCAGGGGCCAGGGGGGCTTTGGGCAAGAGACCCAGAGCAGTAGAGCAAACCATGGAGAGAAGGGGGAGAAAAGAGGTGGGGAGAAAGGATGAAAGGAAAGTGACAAAACTGTCTAGGAGAGGAGGAAAACAAAGCAGAATTGTCCCAGCCCCGTCTGGTGGGCCCCAGGGTAAGGCTGTGTGGGTGGGAGGAGCAGCTGCTGCGGGGCAGGGGTCCTCCTGGGTGGGGCCTCACACCCGGTCCTTGGCCTCTCCCTCCACCTGTGCCAGGGCCGCCTCCCTCACTCCCACAGACTCAGTGATATGCACATGCTCACAACCCCCAAATTGGGCCCACAGGCCAGGCTTCCCCTTGAGATTAAAGCTTGCCAAAGGCCTTGCAGACGTCTCCACTGGGTGATTCCAGGGGCCTGGAGCTCCAGCCAGCCCCGGCAGGGCTCAGCAGCTTCCCCCAACCCTGTCTTCCCCACTGGTCAGGCAGAGTTAATTTTCTCCTTTCCTCACCCTCTGCATCTAACCAAATGCTTGCCTGGTCTGACCAGTTTCTTCCCAACATTTCCTGACTACCCACATCTTTAGCTTCTCTCTGCTCTGGCCAACTTAACAGCCTCACTCCCATGGCCTGCCACGGGGCCCCCACCGTGGTCTCAAGAAAGCATGAGGCTGATGTCACTCCCTTCTTCCCTGGAAGTGCCTCCCATCTGCCCAGAGAATAAAGTCCAGCTTCTGTGACTGGGCCCTGCCTATCACCCCAGCCTCACCTCCCATTCTCTGCCTCATGAGCCAGTAACACTGAATGGCCTGGAGCTCCTCACACACACAGTGCTGTTTCCTGCCTGTAGGCCTCTGTGCAGTTTACTTCTGTCATGCAGAATGCCCTTCACTTGGCTAATCCCATCTGTCCTCAGACACCACCTCTTCTAGGAAGCCTTCCCTGATTCACATCTCCCCAGCAACACCCACAACATCCTGTTCCTAGCTATGTCTTTCCACTTTCCCCACTGTTTGTCATTTTTTGAGTCTGTTTCCCTCAGTGAACCAAGAACCATGAAGGCAGGGCTGTGTTTTATTCATCTCTGAACCCCCACCCCTAGCCTTGAGATGGCCCAGGGTAGGTGCCCAGTGTTGCTGGTTCAGTCAACTGTGGTTGAACAAACAACTAACAAACGGGCCCCACTCACCTGAGCGCCCTTCATCAGGAGATGGGCTGTGGGGGCCAGGGGATGTGCGAGGACAGAGCCTTCTCAGCAATTCATATCGTTCCACGAAGTTCCGGTGCGAGACTCTGGAAGCCAAAGTAGGTGGAAGAAGAGAATGAAGTGACTTCATCCGTGAGCCAGGCACAGTGCTCGGGTGCAACACTATCATATTCAATCTGCTCAACAGCCCCGCAGAGAGCGGCCCTGACTGTGCCACTGAATGGACGAGGCTGTGCTTCTGGAGAGATTAGCAGGGTCACTCAGCGGAGAGCATTTTACACTGAGTCTGCTCTTCCTGCAGCCTCGATCAACCAAAACAAAATGTCTCACCCTTTTAGTAGGGGATTTGCAGGCTGCCTCCTTCCAAAGGGGCTCGCAGGCCTCTCCCCGGACAACTAGACCATTCCTACCACGCACACGTGCTCAGCCACGTCTCCTGCCGGTCCTCTCTGACCCCACTGCCTCCACCACTTTCTGATTTCTCTGCTCCCCTTCATGGTGCTTCTCTCCTCAGCTGGTGACATCTGATACCTGTATTTCCTCCTCCTTAGTACTGGCTTCTGTCTCCAACACTGCACCAATGTGGCTCTTGTCACAGCCATCAGCTGTGCCGCCAAATCCAGGGGTCAGTGCTCAGTCTTCCTCTTGCCCAGCTGACCCCTCTCCCTTGTAGAGCTCTCTTGCACCCACCATCCTGGCTTCCTTCTTCACTCACGACTCCTTGGAAGTTGCTGTTGCTGGTGTCTCATCATCCACTTCTCAGAATCTGAGCATTCCTCCGGGAATGGCCTCAGACCCCTTCTCTCTCTCCCTAGGTGATTTCCTCCTTGCTCACAGTGCCCCTCTGCTGAACCCTGAGCCATTTCAAACCTGATGACGCCATATTCCTGACCCTCCCCAGACCATCCCATCTTGGGGAACTTTCCCCCAATTCATCCATTTGCTTCAGATGGAAGCCCAGAAGCTGCTTCTGCGACCTGGAAGTTGACTGCTCCCCACGGTCGATCAATCCACAGTCCTATTTCTATCACAAGCCATACTCCAATTTTACCCACTTCTCTCCATTTTTCACTGCTGCCACCCTCGTCTGGGCCACCATCTTGCCTGTACACCTGCCACAGCCTTCTCATTCATCTCTTCCCTTCTCTCCTGACCCTACGTCCAACATCCACACAGCAGCCACAGGGATCTTCTTAGAACATGAGCGCACAATGCTCCCTCCTTATTATATCCAGCAGCTTCCACGGCACTCAGGACAAACTGCAAAGTCCTGACATGGCCTACAAGGCGCTGCGGGCCTGGCTCCCGCCCTCTCTATCCCCTCCTCCCGGCCCTCTATGCTCCAGTCACTTTAGCATCTCCCAGTTCCTAACCTGGGAGCTCTGAGGTTGTTCTTCCCTTGGTCTGCAATGCTTTCCCCACTCAAACCTTCCCAGGCTGGTCCCTTCGCTTCCTGGAGGCCTGACTGCTTTGAGGGCCCCTCCCTGACCAGCCCAAGGAGCCTCTGCCCCTGTCAGTCTACCTAATAGTAGTTTTGGTTTCTTTCCTAGCACTGAATTACTTTAGACTTCTCATTCTGATTTCCACAGGAATGTATGCCCCAAGAGGGCAGAGACTCCCCTTCCTTATTCACTGCTATATACTAGAAACAGTGCCTGGTACAAAATAGCGCAAAGAAAGTGAATGGATAAATGAACGCGTGCAGCCCCTTAAGTTCCAGGTTGACTTTGGCAGATCCACCTCTTTCTCCTCATGTCCTTATCCCTCTCTGGGCTGGGCAGGTTCTGGTCGGGCAGGCTCTGGTTGGGCCTGAGTCCCGAGGTCCACCCTGGCATTGGCCCTGCCCCCTGCAGTAATCGGCCCACTCACCGGATGGGGAAGCCAGCGGCACTGATGTGGATGGTCTCCACGAGGCCACAGGCCTCCAGCTGGCTCAGGACCTGCAAGGGTGGGGAGACACGGTGGGTATTTACAGCATGGGGCCAGCAGGCCAGAAATGCCACTCCTTCTGTGGCCCTGGCCGGTGCGGATGTGCAGGCTCTCCTGAGGCTCGGCTGATGGGGGTATACTCTTTGGGGCAGTGAGAAATCAAGGGGTCTTGAGAAAATCTCCATGCTAGCAAGGGTCCTGGTGGCTCCAGCTCCCCTCGTCTGATGCATGGCTTCTGATATAGCTGAGGCAGGTGTTGGTCCTGGCCCTGTCTCACCACTCCCAGCAGTGTAGAGGCTCTCTGCTTCACAATGCTGCCCAACCCAATTTCTAGTTTTTATTTATTTTATATATTGCAGGCATTAGAGTGAGTCATAGCTGAGAGGCAGGGGAGATTATATTGTGAAGATTCTTCCGGGACCTGAATGAAGATCTTTACCACAAAGCAAAGTGGTCCTGGCTATAAACCTTAAGGCCACATCTACCAGTTGACTGTGGCATGCTTTCCAGAATCATCTACCACTCACATCTCATCCACATCCCTTGGAGCCTGGTACCCTGAGCAAAGGGCAGCTGCTAGCCATAGAGTGGTTTTGTGCACATTAGAAAAAACTACCTCCAGTCAGAAATGGCCACACGGTGCATGGACTGTAAGGTGACACAGACTTTCAGCTAATCACAAAAGACACCCATTCCTCTGGGTAGCTTCAGTCTCCCATTAGGGTACATGGCTTGGTGACCAGAGAGCAAGATGCACTGAAGCCCCTATCTGCCTCCTTGGCTACATCACTGTGCAGTGCACAGACCACACAACCGTACATGACTGTCCTGACAAAGCAGAGGAGACAGGCTCTCCCTAATGTCAGGCCCAACCTGAGAGATCCCCTCTGGTCACTCCATTTGCCCTTCATCCCTCCAGGGCCTTTGGCCAGATAGGACTCTCTGCAAAGCAGCTCTGGCCCAGGGTGAATTACCTCTTCCCGGAGGAAGGTCTGCGCCTGGCCCTGGCCGTTGGGCTTGATGCAGCGGATGTAGTGGGGTGTGGTACTGTGCAGGACCTGGAGAAGCTGCTCCAGGGAGGCCTGCAGAGGGGAGAGACCATGGGGTCAGGCAGGGACTGGGGCCACCGGGGGGCATCAGCTGAGCCCTGGTTAGTGACCACCTCAAACACCTCCAGCAGCCCTCCAGCCCCAAGACCAGGATCCTCACATGCCCCGGGATGACCAGTGGACGCTCTCACTGAGTGGGCGCAAAGCACACTCCTCTCCTGACCTCCCACTGCTCTTCATCTCTGCCTCCAGGGACCCTTCTTGACGTGTGACCCTCCACCTGGTTGGTCTCCCTGCCTCCCCTCCACCTACCCTCCTCACAAGAGCAATCTTCCTAAAAGAGAACAATCTCAGAACCCACTGCGATCCGTTCAGGCAATAGCATTATTATTAAGCCATATTATTATTCCAGCCCGTGTGCTGGAAGCTGTGCCAGGGCTGTGACACAGGCAGTCGGCTGCTGTCTCAGAGCTCAGGGTCTAACGGGACACAGAGATGTTGCATGGGCCCCCTCAGTGATGTGTCTGGGGCTGGGCAGGAAAGTGCTAGCCAAATCTGGGCTCCCCAGGGTGCCTCCTCAAGGAGGTGATGACAAGGCAGAGGTCTGAAGGGTGAGAAGGGTAAACTAAGCAAAGTGGCACGGAGGGTGGGAGTGAGGGTGGAGTTGAAGGAGCAGTGGTGAGGAGCATCCCAGGATGGAGAAGCAGAATGTGCAAGGGCTGAGAGACAGCAGAAAGCGTAAGATACTGGAGGAGGTGACAGATCTGCTCTAGCTGAGGACAGAGTTTGAGCAGGAAGGTGGAGAACTGGGAATGGGGTAGTCACAGAGGTTCACGTGACTACTGCTTTTCCATGATCACCCTATTAGCAGTGGGTGAGGCCCCCACTGTGCCACCCACAGGCCCCTAGGCTTCCCATCATGTCAATGATACCAGATAGTTTATTTGTCTGTTTCCTGTCTCATCTTCCACATGAGACTATCAACTCTGTGCGGACCGGGACCATGTCTATTTGACTCATCAATCCTCCCCAGCAAACAGCACCAATCCTGGGAGGTGTTCGGTAAACATTCGAGATTGACAAGTGAACCAAAAACATCACATCAGCACCACCAGACCCACCTTGAACTTGGACACCACGGTCAACACAGGGGCCCTGCTCTGCCCCTGCTCCTCCTGGGACTTCTCTTCAGGGTCAGTAGGAAACAGCACCTTGACCAGGGGGTCCTGGGATTGCTGCAGGAGGCTGGTCAGCTCAGGGGGGATGGGGTCCTATTGGGAAAGGACAGGGCAGTAGGTGAGGGCAGGTGGAATGCTACCCAGGGCTGTCCACGGGCTTGCCAGCCCTGCTCACCCAGGCCCCAGAAGAAGGGCTTCCAGGGGAGGGCAGGGCCTGAGACGGAGAGAACTGGTCCACTGGATGCCTAGAAACCAGGAGACCCAGTGTGACACGGGTCATTTCTGGGCAGGTCATGTCTGATTAGCAGAGACCTCAGGCAGGTGGGCCCTAGAGGCGACCCTGGATTCTGGGAGGATGTTCAGGAGGGAGAGGATACACAATAAGAAATGTACGTGCAGCAATGACTCAGCATCTCATTTCAAGCAGGCCCCCACAGGCCCTGGCCCAGCCCTCACCTTGTTCTTCTCCACCAGGCCTGCGGTGTGGTACTGCACAGGCCCTGCATAATGCACCACGATGAAGCTGGGCTCCCGGCTGAGCTTGTTGTGGCCCAGGCAGGGGCTGCCTGCTAGGGAACTCGCAATGCGTGTCTGGAGCTGGGCTGCACTGCTTGGCCGATTAAGGCGGCATTCCTGTGTGGGACGGGATGGGCAGTCAGCCACAAAAATGAGAGGGCTCACCACAACCCTCGTAGTCCCCACCCCATGGTCCCCATGGCAGCAGAGTTGTCACCCAGGCATCACAGTGACCCAGAGAGGGAGGGAATATAGGGATTAGCAAGCCCATTTGGCAGATAGGGAGACAGAGGCACAGAGAGGGGCAGTCTTCAAGGCCCCAGAAAAGCCCAAAGCCCAACTCTGGTGCTCAGCACACTAGCTGACCCTCCCCACCTCATTTATGAGGGAGCAGATGCTGAGGGGGCTCCCCTCGATGAGATCCAAACAGGCCTGGTTGTCCTGGTAGTTGACAAATGACCACTCCAGGCCCTCAACTGCATATTCCTCCTAGGGAGCAAAAGTCAGGGGGCAGGGGTAGAAGGCAGCTGTGGTCTGAGGCCCCAACGGGCCATCCTACGGCTGGCCCCAGTACCACAGCATATTCCAGAATAGCATTAAAGAAGGAACAAAAGGCTCCTGTCAGATCCTGGGATGGGGCTGGGGGCCAGGAAGTGACAGAGGATGCAGGGGGCTGGCCCCAGCCTCACCTGCTGAGCCCGCAGGTAGTGAGCCACAAAGTGCTGCTGCAGCTTCTCGTTGGCGTAGTTGATGCACAACTGTTCCAGACTGTTGTGGGGAAATGACTCAAATCCGTACACATCCAGCAGGCCTGGGAGGATGGGGAAGAACCATGGGGCGACTGCAGGGAGGAAGTGGGGGGCGGGGGGACTACAGGAGCCCAGGGTGGCAAGGCTCCTCCTGAAGCCTCATACTTGGCAGCCTGAGGATGAAGTTGAGTGAGCATGCCACCCAGCAGTGGGCAGAACACCCCACCCCAGGGTGGTTCCCATCTCTCTGCCCATGGCCCCTCAGAACTCAGAGCAGGAAGAAAGGCCAAATAAGGAGTGAGGGGCAGCCCGGGGCACCAGGTCCACTTGAGTCTGAATCCTCTGGTCCTGGTAGGGCCCTCCTGTGAGGGAACCAGGTCCCAGGGAACATTTTCTGTGTCCAATCCAGTTTGGAGGACCTTGGTTCACCAGCTCAGTTGGTGTCTAGAATTCCACCATTTCGTAAGCAAACTTCACTGGTACCTTTGAGCCTTACTTCCTCCCCAACCTGACTATCCCACTCAGGTTCCAACGATGTTATCACGTCCCCCAAGTCCCTTCTAGGCTAGCTCTTTTACCTCTCCTCCACTACTCTCCTGAGACTGGAGCTGGGTCTCTAGGGAGAGAAGGGCCCTGACAGACAAGGCACCATCTGAGTCTGCCTGGGGAGCTATGGACGGGGCAGATGTGCACAGAGATGTCCTCGCCCAAACTCTTGTGGACAGATGAAGAGATGGGGGTGCAGAGAAGGGAAAGGAGCCGCCTGGAGTCACACAGCGCTCCTGCCCCTCCACCCAGGGCTCTACTGTTCTTTTTCTGAAGGGGTGCTCCCAGCAGGGTGAGCCCCTGGTACCTATGAAAGTGCTCCAGGAGCTGGGGTCTGCGCAGATGCTGCTGTTGATCACCGATACCAGCCAGTCAAACAGCCTGTTGGGGTGAAGGGAAGAGTGGAACCTGGTGAGAGGAGGTCAGGCTGAGCCTGAGGGGTGCCACACCCTGAAGGGCCTATATTCTGAGCCTGACAGGTCAAGGGCTAAACCCTCTCCTTTTCCCACCCATCCTGTCTGGACCTACTACAAATGCACACTATGGTCATGCATTTTCCCAGGTACACACAAATCTGGCCTGTCCTCCCAGCACGAGTGAGCACAGGACCAACCAGACTGTGGAGCTAGAAAGGCAGTGGGTCTGTATCAGTCACATGGCCTGACAGCCAGCTGGTGTCTTGGGGGCTGATGGGCAGGCCTGGGAGGGGTTTGTAAAGAACCGAGTTCATTGGACTCTCCGGCAAAACTCTACCTGTGGAGCCCAGAGCTCAAGGCCCTGCCAGACCCCGCCCTCCACTCAGTCCTGTATAAGTAGGCCAGAGTCACCTGAGGCCAACAATGGCATCTTGCACTCTGGAACCATCGCCACCGCAGAAGATGAGGTAGTTACTGTACAACAAGGTGACATGTACAACACTATTAAGGGGTTTCTTCCTTACAATTTTTCTGAAAGTAATTGCTCTGCAACTTTTTTCAACTGGTTTCTATTTTTGCAACAAGGGCTTCAAATACTCATTCGAGGTACTAAAAACGAGTGACCCGTTATTTACCACGTGTAAAATGTTCCATGGTTAGAGGCTCACTCTACTTGTGATTGATTGTCACACTTTATTTTATCTGCTCATTTTGTAGTGACTTGACACAAAGGCTTTAAAAATCTTTGGCCTGAAATTCTGACCTGAAATTAGCTTTGAGGCAGTGGGAACTGAACCTCTTGCTGAAATGAGTTCAGTCTGGGCCCCACTGCCCTGGGCCATTTTCAGCTTAGAGGATCTTCTCCCTCAGCAGTGCTTCTCAGGCTCTTAGCTCTCTGAGAAGTTCATGAAAGCAGGGGGACCCTCTCCCCAGAGAGGTGCTCAAGCTGCCATGTGCACATGCACACATACGCATGTTCTGTCCCACAATTTCAGAGAATTCTGGGGCCCCTGATGCACTTACAAGGCACCCTGAAGGTTCTCAGAACCCAGGGTGAGAAACCATCCTTAACCACATGGCCGGAGGGTAGAGGTGCCTATGTAACCCACCAGGAAAAGGCCAGGACCCTCACGTTTGCCCTGTTCTGGGCTCCCACTTGCTGCACACTGTGTTGCCCAAGACTGTGGGCTGAGTGTCTGGCTCTACCACCGTCTGGCAAATTCCCCGGGTGACTACAAAGACCTGAAGGACAGGGCACATGGAGACAGGAGCCTGCTCACCCATGAGTATGAACCTGGAACCATGAGGGCCCCAGATCACCTTTGGGGCCTGCCTTACCAGCAGAGAGCCAGGCCGGATTTCCTCATGTATCACCAAGGCCAGGGCAGGCTCCTGTACTTTAATAATGAGCTGAAATCTAGGCCAGGAATGTGGCAACTTCCCCACGCCGAGTACTCAGCAATCGAGGCCAAGGGCCTTGCTTGGTGAAAACCCAGGAGCCACTCCCTGCTTTCCCCAGGGGTCTGCTTTATCTAGCAGCCCTACCCCTAGGCCTATTGCCTGATGGTGTCTGGTCCAACTCGAGAGACAGGGAGAACCTGGGGGGAGGGCAGCGCCCAGGGTACTGCTCACCGTGCGTAGACCAGTTTGGCAAGACAGTCTCTGCGGGTGTCACACTCGGCTCGGGAGCAGGGCTTCCGGAACACCTGCTGCTGCCTGCCTGCCCTGATGGTTCTAATCCGCAGCGTCTCCAGCAGCGGGTCTTCCAGGAGCAGCAGCAGCGAGGCCGACGTCCTGACAGAGCCTGGGAGGGACAAATCCCCGTCCATCCAAACAGCCCTCTTCACAAGGCACTGTGTAGTCATCACAGTGGAACCACGACCACCCAACTAAACAGAGGAGACCTAGGTTCTGGTGGGTGAGAAGACTCACCGACGGCCCCCATCACTGGTAGAGGCCGGACTTGAACCCAGGACTTCTATGTTGCAGTCCACACTGTCACGTGTGGGACAAATCACTTTACAAACCCTCTGACTCTCGTTTTCTCATCTGTAAAACGGGGACCATGCTGTCTGCCTCACCACAGAGGAGGTGAGGAGTAACTTATCCAGGGCGGGGCCCTACAACTGATGGTTTCATCAAGGGCATCAGATCCCAAATTTCACCCTCTGGCCTCCAACCCAATCCTGCCAACATTGGCTCTTTTCTGGGCAGGGCCTGCCCTGCTCCCTGGGCATGTGACCAAAGCCTGAGGTGCAGACCCCCACCCTTGCCCTCACACTTGGCATCGTCCATCAGCTGGCAGGGCTGGGCTTCGTCCTCAGAGTCAGCAAACCGGATGTTGCCGAGGTGCAGCAGTCCAGCTAGGACCTGAGGGGCAGGAGAGGACACGCAGTGGGCACCTTCTCAAGGGCTGGAGCCTCACCTGGGAAGGGCCTCACTCCTGCTGAATATAATCATGATAACAGAATAATAATAGTAGCTCCCAATTATTGCCCACTTACTACAAGACTCTGCCAGGCACAATTCTATACAAGTTACATGCACCATCTTGTTTAATATTTTCAACAGTCAGTGAGGCACATGCTGTGATGATGCCCAGGATAGAGATGAGATGGGGAGAGGTTAAGTCACAAGCCTAAGGCCACACACTTGGTAAAGGAAAAAGGCAGGATGAGAACCCAGGCAGTGTGTGACTTCAGATGCCTTCCAGGGCAGCCAGTGGGGTCCCAAGTCACTCACTGTCTGTCCTTCTGCCTCCCACTCT
Source organism: Diceros bicornis minor (assembly GCF_020826845.1). Classification (NCBI taxonomy): domain Eukaryota; kingdom Metazoa; phylum Chordata; class Mammalia; order Perissodactyla; family Rhinocerotidae; genus Diceros; species Diceros bicornis. Next base: position 26,063,781 of record NC_080757.1, on the reverse strand, counting down.
CCAGGAGCAGACTGTGTGGGAAAACACTCCTGTTACTTGTGGACCAGGGTTACTTCCGTGTGTCTGATGGGGGTTGGCTCTGGCTCCCTTCAGGTCTTTCTCAGCACTGTTGGGCTTTTGACAGCCCGGCCTGGCGAGGATCTGTGATCTTGGTCTCTGCACAGTGGGTGCCCTCTTGCCTTTGCATTCAATGATCCACATGGATGAGCCCCCAGGGGCTGCAGAAAGAAGACCCCGGGGTCCAGCAACTTGGAAACCCTGGTACTGGGAGAGCAGGGCCTCTCCCACCATCTCTGTCTGGTCTCAGGCAGGGTGGCTCCACATGCTACTGGCTTTTGGGCCACAACCCACCCCAGAAGACTGCTGTGCCCAATGGGCAGTGTGGGGCAAAGGGTCATGCCACCCCCAAACCAGCACTCCTGTTGGGACTCCTAGTGTTGTCTACTCACCCCGGGCTTGTCACCATGTGCTATCCTGGCCAAGCTCTTGACTGATGGTATCCATACTGACCATGATTCCTTCCCTGCCTGAGCAGTCCCCATCTGGAGGTGGAGGTCACTTTCCACGCACTGCCATCTCCCTGCAGTGGCTTCCCTATCTCTGCTGGCAGCCCATCCTATATATCCCCTCCCATTGCTCTGGTGGGTGAGGAGGTGAGGAGGGAGGGAGGGAGTCAGCCCTGTCAGCAGAGACAGATGGGAGAAGGGAGGCCATTGTGGAGATGAGAGGGGCCCAGCACTGTGTCCTGATAGGAGGGTAAAAAAGGTGGGAAGTGGGAAATACTGCGTCTGGTATTAGCTCTACCTGTATCACTTAGTGGCGTTGGACTGTGGGTAGGTCACTTTGCCTCTCTAGTTTTCTCAAGCATAAAATGAGAATAATCTCCATACACACAGGACTGTTGAAAAAACCAAGTGAGCTAAGGGGTGTGAACGTGATTTTTAAATTTTAACACAGTAGACAAACATGTGGTAGCGTTATTGCTCTATTCTGATTATTGCAGGAATAACTCATCCAAGCACCTTGCCCTCTGACCTCCATGGATCACTGGGCTGTGTTCTATACTATATGTGCTCCATCACTGTCCTCTGTGCCCCTGTCCACCCTGACACCCTATCTCCATGCTCAGCAGCACAGAGGGGTGGTTGACTCCCTGGAGATAGCACAGCGGGGCCCAAAGTCCTAAATCCTCAGGAAAAGAGACTCACAAGTTCCGAGAAGGGCCCTCTGAGAGGGGCTGCCCGTCACCTCTGCCAAATGTAAGTGGCATAGCTTTTCTTCTGACCTTAAAGACGTTGTTCTGGGTGGGAGTGTCGATGCCCAAATGAAGCATGGCCTCTCTGGTCACTTCAAAACAATCCTCTGAAAAGGAATCCAAGTCACAGCCCAGTGTCAGGACCAGAGGTCAGCAGGGGCATTGAGAGGTGAGGGAGGCAGGCCCTGTGAAAGGGTAGGTGAGTGCTGTTGGGACAACCCAGGGTGCTGGGTAAGGGTCCTCCTACCTTCTAAGGTCCTCTCTGGGTTGGGCAGCCAGGAGAAGGCAGCTCCCTCGGGGAGGTGCCACTGGAGCCTCTCGTCCGCACTGGCTCCTTTGCAGATCTGTGGGGAGGGGTGGGCGGGTGGCTGACTAGGAGCGCGAAGCCCACCCAGGCCTGCATAGGCTGGGACTGGGATGAGAGGAGTGAGAAATGGCAGTGACATCACAAGGCTGAGAGGGCCCTGTAGAGAGCCCAGGACAGGCACGGGGGCAAAAAAGCAGCAAACCGTTCTGGATGTCTCCAACCCGATGCAAAACCCTGCCGAGGAGGCCTGTAGTCTGAGGGAAGCACAACTCCTGTCTGGGGAGCTCCCAGTCCCAATTTGAGACAGGGAGACATACTATCCACACCTTGAGGGACCCCCAGTCTGATGGAAGAGGCACAGGTCTAGGGAAGTCCTTGTTCTGTCGGAGGAGACAGTTGCCATTCTAGGAGAGTCCTCAGTCTGACAAGGGTGACAGTCCAAGTCTCAAGGCCCTTTTGGTCTGATAGAGAAGGAAAAACACATCCCCATGCCAAAACCACCCTGGGAGCCAAGGTCCAGTGTGAGGCAGAAGTGTTGCATCAAGTTTGCAGGAGTAAGTGGTGGCACTGCCGAAAGCCAGGTGAAGAGGCAGGCATGAAGCACTGGCAGGCAGGGGGGAAGGGTTTGGAGGCACAGACCCCTGCCCTGCATCTGGGCAGCTGCGGGCCCAGCCTGGCACAAACCTGGTAGAAGATGTGGAAGTTCCTCTCACTGGAGGCCTGACAGGCCACTCGAGTTTTCTCTAGGAGGTAGGTTTGGACTGCAGCTCCGGTCATCTGCTGGGCCCTGGGCACAAGCAGGCCAGAGCTCATTTAGTTGCCCATTCATTCCATAGCTATTTATTAGGCACTTGCTGTGTGCCAACCTAGCAACTCCCCCCAAGCTCTTCTACTCAGCCAGTGGGGGTCATGAGGACTACAGACTACTCAGCCGGTCTTTGGGTAGTCTGGGACATTCTCCTGCACCCAGCTCAGATGGGCAGGGCCAAGGCCTCTGTACATCATTTTGCCCCATCCCAAGGCAGAAGCAGAAACCCCAGCTTCAAGCACAGGGGTGTGGCCCAGACAGGTGGCATTTTAACTAGAAGTCCCCGAGCAAGGGTAGAAGCCAGGAGGAACACAGGGGCTGTGACAAGCACACTGCTCCTGGGTCCCTAAGGCTGAAGGAGCTGTAATTTTTCAGGTTTAAAGATCACCCTCAGGTTCACTTATCCCACATACATATGTGCCAGGAGGAGCAAAGTTCTGTCCATAGGGGTGGCCCAGGCTGGAGACTGCCCCAGCCACTTTCAAACTCCTCACCCCATCCTCCCATCAGCCAGGGTGGCAGCAGCGATTACCTGTTCAGCTGGAGCTGGATGAACTTTCCAAAGCGACTGCTGTTGTTATTCCTCAGCGTGCACGCATTCCCTACAGATCACACCTGTGTTTGTAACACTCCCCTATTTAGAGTCCTCATGGGGCAAGGTGGCTGCAGGTCTGCTGGGGGCATGCCCCTCTCCTCAAGTCACCTAAAGGCCCCTTTGTTGTTTTCCATATCACAGGGGACAGGACTAGGGAAAGGGCACTTGGCCTCAGCAAGTGTGATTCAGGAGTTAGAAGAAGCTCCTTGCAATGAACTGGAATGAGCAAGCCTAGGCGGTCAGGAACTGTCTTCTTTGAAGAGAAAGGGTCAAAAACAAGCTGTCACTATTGAGTTAAACAGTAAGGCACAAGATCTGGGCTCAAGTCCCAAGATGCACACGAATTATTGAGCATCTTTAGATAAGTCACCTGCTTCTCTGAACCATCAGGAAACTGTACAGAAGGATTTGGACTAGGCGAGCCACACAGTCCTCTGTAGCACCACTCTTACATCTGCATATGCTAGAGAGAGGGGACAGCTGAATGATGTCATCTCAACTGGAAAGAGGCTAAGGGTACCTGGGAGGAGTTGGGGGTCAAAGGCAGTGAAGGATACACTCATCCTCCAACCCCCCAAAAGGGTCTCAAGCACTGCTCCTCTCCCTGGGAAGTGGCAAATCTCAGAGGAAATGGGACTGAGGTACTGTGCGGAGGACACTGAGCTCACCAAAGGCTTCCATGACAGGATTGGAGTTCAGGATTCGTTGCTCGATCCTCTCTGCAATCTTGTGGTTGTCCTGGGATGTGGGTGAGGCAGCCACCACAGCGTAGAACTTCATCAGGCAGCGGGATGTCCATGTCTGCGACAGAAACAGCCCTGTGGGAGCTGAGGTCATGCTCCCTCCCACTTCTGAGCCTGCCTGAGGGAATGGTGTCAACTAGAGCCCTCTTCTCGCCAAGGCTGTTGCTGACTAAATGGGTGAATGCTGAATTCAACTGTGTCCTTGGGCAAGGCACTTCCCCCATGTGTGATACAGGGGTGCTCACTCCTGCTTCTCCTAGCTCCAGAGGACACCTTTAAGAAATGAGCGGGGCTGGAGTAGAGAAGGGACAACCCACCCTGACCTGAGCAGGCTACTCAGTGTCTCTGAGGGCTCACAGTCAATACTGATTACTCTGTGGCAGGCACTGAGCTAAGGAGACTTTCTGTGCATTTTCTTACCAACCCTGTAGATGCAGGTGCAAGTATATACTTGTTTTCCAAATGACGAAACTGAGGCATAGACAAATCTTAAATTTTATTGAAGATCACATATCTAGTAAATGACAGGGCTCTGATTTACACCCTGGCAATCTAATTATAAAATTCTTACTGTTTTTTTTTAAATCAGCTGAAATGAGGTATATTTTCATTTTAATTTCTAATTGTTTGTTGTAAGGACAAAGAAATACAATTGGTTTTTACATATTGACTCTGTATCCTGTCACCTCGCTAAACTCTCTATGCCTCACTACAACTTTTTACTTGTAGCAGCTTTTCTGTAAATCCTTTAGGTCTTTCGATGAGGCGGGAGATGTTCCTTCTCCTATTTTCTGAAAGAATTTCTAGCATTACTTTCTTCAATATGTGGTAGAATTAACAAGTGAAGCCACCTGGGCCTGGAGCTTTCTTTGTGGAAAGGTTTTTAACTATGACATCAATTTCTTTCACAGATTTAGACAATTCAGGTTATATATTTCTACTTGTGTAAGCTTCAGCAGTTTGTGTATTTCAAAATATTTCTCCATGTCCTCTAAATGGTATACTTTATTGGAATAAAGTTGTTCATAATAATCTTATTAATCTGTAGGATCTTTAGTGATGTCTATTCTTTTATTTCTGACATGGTTAATTTGTGTCTTTTTTTCTAAGTTTGACTAGAGAGTTATCCATTTTATTAATAATTTCAAAGAGATAGCCTTTGATTTAATTTATTTTCTCTATTATTTTTCTGTTTTCTATTTTATCGATTTTTCACTTTTCACTTTATTTCCTTCTTCTGCTTACTTTGGGTTTATTTTATTCTTTTTTCTTCTAGTTTCTTAAGGTAGAAGCTCAGATCATTGATTTGAGTTCTTTATTCTTTTCTAAAATACGCATTTAATGCTACAAACTTCCCTTGAGGTGCTGCTTTTTTCTTAAAAGCATAAATTTTGATGTGCTGTGTTTCTATTTTCATGTGGTTCAAAGTATTTTCTAATATCTCTTGTGATTTCATCTTTGTAAGATATTTAGAAGGGTACTAATTTTTTACACCCTTTAATTTCCCATTTACACCCATTAATTTGAAATGCTTTGGGATTTTCTAGGTGTCTTTGTTATTAATTTCTAGTTCAGTTCTACTCAGGACAGAACACAATCTGTATGATTTTAATCTTTTCAAATTGAGATTCGTTTTGTGGCTCAGAACATGGTCTATATTGGTTCCATGTGTACTTGAAAAGAATGCTCAAATCTCAAACTATAATTTTGATTTTATCTATTTCTCCTTTCAGTTCTATCAGTTTTTGCTTCATGTATTTTGAAACCATTATCAGGTACATACACATTTAGTTTTATTTTCTCTTCTTAATGTATTTACCGATCTATCATTACGAAATGTTTCATCTTACCTTTAGTAACATTCTTGTTCTAAAATCTACTTTGCTCCATATTAACATAACTACTTCATCTTTCCTTTGATTAGTGTTGGAATGGTATATCTTTTCCCATCCTTTTAGTTTGACCTATCTCTGTCTTTAAATTATAGCAGGTTTCTTGAAGACATCATATAATTAGAGTCTTGCCTTTTAAAAAAAATCCAATCTGATATTTTTTGTCTTTTAATTGGACTGTTTAGTTTGTTTACATTTAATGTAATAATCACCATGGTTAGGTTTAAATCTACCATCTTATTTGTTTTTGATTTGTTCCATGTGATCTTTATTACTTTTTTCTTCTTTTATTGCCAATGGTTGAATTTAGTATTTTCATGATTCCATTGTATCTCCACAATAAACTGCTACTATCTTTGCCTTAGAGTGAATTATCTTTTAAAGAGACGAAAAATAATATTTTACGTCTCCGATGTTCTTTATTCCTTTGTATCAATCCAAATATTCACCTGGTTTCATATTCCTTGGGCCTAAAGAACTTCTTTTAATATTTCTTGTAGTACAAGTCTGTTGGCAACAAATTCCTTCAACTTTTGTCTGAAAGTCTTATTTCACTTTCATTTTTGAAAGATTTTTGCTGGTAATAGAATTCTAGTTGATAGATATTTTCTTTTCGCACTTTAAAGATGTCACTCTATTGTCTTTAGGCTTGCAATTTTTGAAAGATGCCTGTTGTCATTCTTGTCTTTGTTCCTTTTTATGTAATGTTTCTTCATTTATCTGGCTTCCTTTAAGGTTTTCTCCTGGATTGCTGGGAAGATGGCGGTGTAGGAGGATTCTGAACTCACCTCCTCCCACGGAAACAACAAATCTACAACTAGTGCAACAATTTCCCCTGAGAGAGATCTGGAAACTGGATAAAAAGAACCCCTACGGGCCGGCCCCATGGCTTAGCGGTTAAGTGCACGTGCTCCGCTACTGGCGGCCTGGGTTCAGATCCCGGGCACGCACCGACGCACCGCTTCTCCGGCCATGCTGAGGCCGCGTCCCACACACAGCAACTAGAAGGATGTGCAAGTATGACATGCAACTATCTACTGGGGCTTTGGGGAAAAAAAGGAGGAGGATTGGCAATAGATGTTAGCTCAGAGCCGGTCTTCCTCAGCAAAAAGAGGAGGATTAGCATGGATGTTAGCTCAGGGCTGATCTTCCTCACAAAAAAAAAAAAAAAAAAGAAGAACCCCTACTACAAGGGACAACACTGACGGGGTGGAAGAAGCAGAAATACCCCTCTGCTGAGGAAAAAAACCACACCCTAGCCACAGTGCTTCATGGCCAAGTGCACGAAGGTATGAAGCTTCTCCCAGAGAAGCAGGGTATCTATGTCACAATAGGCATCCCAGTCTTTAGATTCAGCACAACTGAGATGAGATCCCATAACACCTGGGTTCGCTGGCTTTGAAAACTAACAAGGAATACTCTCAGAAAAACTATCAAACTTTAGAGACAGAAAAACCTGCTCTTAAAGGGTCCACGCAGATTCACCCATTCTGGAAACCAACACAAAAACACAAGAAAAGTGCATAGTCCATTATAAAAGAAACTCACTGAGCTTTGAGCACATCTCAGAGAGGTAGGAGGTGGCTGGGCCCACCCCTATAAGGACTGAGACACTGGTGGCAGCCATTACTGTGACCTAGTTCAGTTCTGCTGACAAGGACTCTGGCCATTGGATTCCTTCCTCTAGCCTGTTAGCGCAGGGGTTTGCGCTATGCACTAGAGCACCAATTCAATCGAGCACAGCCAGGGCAGGCAACCTGCCCAAGGGACTGGCCCTGCCCGCCAGCAAGCCCATGGTGAACTTGCAGGCCCATGTAGGCAGGGTATGTGGAAACTCTGCAGTGAGGGGAGTGGAGGGGGTCTACCCCACCTCAGTGGGGTGTGCATACGGGGTGGGCCTGCATTGGCAGGGTGTATGGGCCCGCAGGTGGTGGGGTGTGTTGGCTGCAGCAGACTTGTGCCGCTGGCCATCTCAAACAGCCACACGGGATCTGCCCCACCTTCCAACGCCTGAAATGGTTATGTGCTGCCATGCCTGGTGATGGCCCTATCCATCTGTACTTCTGAGAGAGCTGACAACAGCTGCATAGAACTGCACCAGAGGCCTGCAGCAGTTGTGAGCCCCCCAGCCTAGCAAGCAACCACACTGGGGGCCTGACTCGCTTAATAGCAAAACAGCAGTAGTTGTGTGCTATTAGACCTCACAGACAGACAAGCCAGGGCTTACCCTGCCCAATAAAGTGACCACAGCAGCCACATACTGCTGAGCCTTACAACCAGCCAGCCCAGGCTCCAGACTAGCCTACTCGTGTGCTCACAGCAAGAGCAACCCCACCACAAAGGTCACACATAGCCCACACAGGGGACACTCCTGGAACATTTGGAACAGGTGACAAGAAGGAAACACATTGCTGGGCTCCTTAGGGCATCCATCTCTCACATAAGGCCACATTTCCAAGATTGGAAGACATAGCTGATCTACCTAATACATAGATATAAGCACAGAGAAGTAGGCAAAGTGAGGAGACAAAGGAATATATTCCAAATAAGGGAAGAGGACAATTCTCCAGAAAAAGAACTAAATGAAACAGAGATAACAATTTACCAGATAAAGAGTACAAACTAACAGTCATAAGGATGCTCACTGATCTTGGGAGAAGAATAGATGAACATAGTGAGAATTTCAACAAAGAATTGGAAAATACAAAAACGAATCAATCAGAACTGAAGAATAAAATAATGGAAATAAAAAATTCACTAGAAGGAATCAACAGCAGAGTAGATGACACAAAAAAATGGATCAGGGAGCTAGATGAAAGAGTAGAGGAAATCACCTAAGCTGAACAGAAAAAAAGAATTTAAAAAAACAAGGACAGTCTAAGGGACCTCTGGGACAACATCAAGAGAACTAACATCCGTATTATAGGTGTCCCAGAAGGAGAAGAGAGAGACAAAGGGGCAGAGAACCTATTAGAAGAAGTAATAGCTGAAAACTTCCCTAACCTGGGGTAAACAGACATCCAGGTAAAGAAAGCACAGAGAGCACCAAACAAGATGAACCCAAAGAGGCCTACACCAAGACACATTATAATTAAAATGTCAAGAATTAAAGATAAGGAGAGAACTCTAAAAGCTACAAGAGAAAGGCAACAAGTTATATACAAAGGAAACCCCATAAGGCTATTAGCTGACTTCTCAGTAGAAACCTGACAGGCTAGAAGAAAGTGGCATGATGTATTCAAAGTGCTGAAAGAAAAAACCTACACCCAAGAATACTCTATCCAGCAAGGTTATCATTCAGAATGGAAGGAGAGAGAGAGTTTTCCAGACAACCAAAAATTACAGGAGTTTATCACCACTAAACCGGCCTTACAAGAAATGTTAAAGGGACTTATTTAAGAGGAAAAGAAAAGACCACAAATAGGAATAAAATTATCAAAGAAAAAAAATCACCGGTAAAGGCAAGTATACAGTAAAGGTAGTGGATCAACCACCTATAAAGCTAACATGAAGGTCAAAAGACAAAAGTACTAAAAATATCTATCTCCATGATAAGACGTTAAGGGATACATACACACAAAAAAAGAGGTTAAATATATCAAAAACGTAAAATGTGTGTTGGGGGGAGTAAAAGTGTAGGGTTTTTAGTAAGAGGTCAAACTTAAGGGACCATCAACTTCATACAGATTGCTATTTACATAGGTTATTATATATGAACATCATGGTAATGACAAACCAGAAACCTATAACAATACACAAAAAATAAAGAGAAAGGAACTCAAACATAATACTAAAGAAAGCCATCAAATCACAAGGGAAGAGAGCAAGAGAAGAAAGGAACAGAGAAGAACTACTAAAACACCCAGAAAAAAAGTAACAAAATGCCAAGAAGTACATACTTATCAATAGCTAATTTAAATGTCAATGGACTAAATGCTCCAATCAGAAGACATAGGGTGGGTGAATGGATAAACAAAAAAGACCCATGTATACGATGCATAGAAGAGACACACTTCAGACCTAAAGACACTCACAAACTGAAAATGAAGGGATGGAAAAAGATCTCCATGGAAATGGCAATGAAAAGCAAGTTGGAGTAGCAATACTTATATCAGAAAAAATAGACTTTAAAACAGAAACTGTAACAAGAGACAAAGAAGGGCACTACATAATGACAAAGGGAAAAATCCAACAAGAGGACATAACACCTCTAAATATCTATGCACCCAATATAGGAGCATCTAAATATATAAAGCAGTTATTAACAGACATAAAAGGAGAAATAGACAGCAACACAATAATAGTAGGGGATTTTAACCCTCCACTTACATCAATGGATAGGTCATCCAAACAGAAGATCAATAAGGAAACACTGGCCTTAAATGACACACTAGACCAAATGGACTCAGTAGATATATACAGAACATTCCATCCAAAAATTGCAGAATACACATTTTTTTCAAATGTACATGTAATAGTTTCCAGGACAGATCACATGTTAGGCCACAAAATAAGTCTCAATAAATTTAAGAAGACTGAAATAATACCAAGCATCTTCTCTGACCAAACAGTATGAAACTAGAAATCAACTACAAGAAGAAAACTGGAAAAGCCACAAATATGTGGAGATTAAACAAAATGCTACTGAACAACTATTGGGTCAATGAAGAAAGCAAAGGAGAATTAAAAAAATACCTGGAGACAAACAAAAATGAAAATACAACACATCAAAATTTACGGGATACAGCAAAAGTCGTACTAAGAGGGAAGTTTATAGTAATACAGGCCTACCTCAAGAAACAAGAAAAATATCAAATAAACAATCTAACGACACACCTAAAGGAACTAGAAAAATAAGAACAAAGACCAAAATCAGTAGAAGGAAATAATAAAAATCAGAACGGAAATAAATGAAATATAGACTGAAAAAACAACAGAAAAAATCAATGAAACTAAGAGCTGGTTCTTTGAAAAGATAAACAAAATTGAGAAACCTTTAGTTAGACTCACCAAGAAAAAAACAGAGAAGGCTCAAATAAATAAAATCAGAACTGAAAGAGGAGAAATTACAATAGACACCACAGAAATACAAAGGATTATAAGAGAAAAGTACGAAAAGCTATATGCCAACAAATTGGATAATCTAGAAGAAATGGATAAACTCGTAGAATCATACAACCTTCCAAAGCTGAATCAAGAAGGAATAGAGAATCTGAATAGACTGATCACTAGTAAGAAGATCAAAACAGTAATCAAAAACCTCCCCCAAAGCAAAAGTGCAGGACCAGATGGCTTCCCTGGTGAATTCTACCAAACATTCAAAGGAGACTTAATACCTATACTTCTCAAACTCTTGCAAAAAATTGAAGAGGAGGGGAAGCTTCCTAACTCATTCTATGAGGCCAACATTACCCTGATACCAAAACCAGACCAGGATAACACAAAAAAATAAAATTACAGGCCCATATCACTGAGGAACGTCGACGCAAAAATCCTCAAGAAAATACCAGCAAATCTAATGCAACAATACATTAAAAAGATCATACACTGTGATCAAGTGGGATTTATTCCAGGGATGCAGGGATGGTTCAACATCCACAAATCAATCAACGTGATACACCACATTAACAAAATGAAGAATAAAAATGACAGGATCATCTCAACAGATGCAAAGAAAGCATGTGACAAGATATAGCATGCATTTATGATAAAAACTCTGAATAAAATGGGTATAGAAGGAAAGTACCCCAACACAATAAAGGCTATATATAACAAACTCACAGCTAACATCATACTCAATGGTGAAAAACTGAAAGCTACCCCTTTAAGAACAAGACTAAGACAAGGACGCCCACTTTCGCCACTCTTATTTAACATAGTATTAGAAGTCCTAGCCAGAGCAGTCAGGCAAGAAAAATAAATAAAAGGGATCCAAATTGGGAAGGAAGAAGTAAAACTGTCACTATTTGCAGAAGAAATGATTTTATATATAGAAAACCCTATAGAATCCACTAAAAAACTATTAGAAATAATAAACCAATACACTCAAGTTGCAGGGTACAAAATCAACACACAAAAATCAGTTGCACTTCTATATACTAACCATGAAGTAGCAGAAAGAGAAATTAAGAATACAACCCCAACAAAAAAAAAAAAATACCTAAGAATAAATTTAACCAAAGAGGTGAAAGACCTGTACACTGAAAACTATAAAACATTGTTGAAAGAAACTGAAGAAGACACAAAGAAATGGAAAGATATTCTGTGCTCATGGATCGGAAGAATTAACATAGTTAAAATGTTTGTACTTCCTAAACCAATCTACAGATTCAATGCAATCCCTAGTAAAGTCCCAACGACATTTTTCACAGAAATAGAACAAAGAATCCTAAAATTTATATGGAACAACAAAAGACCCTGAATAGCCAAAGGAATCCCGAGAGAAAAGAACTGGCGGTATCACACTCCCTGCTTTCAAAATATACTACAAAGCTATAGTAATCAAAACAGCATGGTACTGGCACAAAAAGAGACATGCAGATCAATGGAACAGAATCGAGAGCCCAGAAATAAACCCACACACCTATGGACAGCTAATTTTTGACATGGGAGCCAAGAACATACAACAGAGAAAGGAAAGTCTCTTCAGTAAATGGTATTGGGAAAACTGGACAGCCACATGCAAAAGAATGAAAGTAGACCATTATCTTATACCATACACAAAAATTAACTCAAAATGGATTAGATTAAAGACTTGAATATAAGACCTGAAACCATAAAACTCCTGGAAGGAAATACAGGCAGTACGCTCTTAGACACTGGTCTTAGCTTTATCTTTTTGAATACGATGTCTCCCCAGGAAAGGGAAACAAAAGAAAAAAATAAACAAATGGGACTACATCAAACTAAAAAGCTTCTGCACAGCAAAGGAAACCATGAACAAAACAAAAAGACAACCTACCAATTGGGAGAAGATATTTGCAAATCATACAGCTGATAAAGGATTCATATACAAAATATATAAAGAACTCATACATCTCAACAACAAAAAACCAAATAACCCAATTAAAAAATGAGCAAAAGATCTGAACAGACATTTTTCCTAAGATATACAGATGGCCAACAGGCACATGAAAAGATATTCAACATCACTAATTATTAGGGAAATGCAAATCAAAACTACAATGAGATATCACTTCACGCCCATGAGAACAGCTATAATTAAAAGACAAGAAATAACAAATGTTGGAGAGGACATGGAGAAAAGGGAATGCTCATACACTGCTAGTGGGAATGTAAACTAGTACAGCCACTATGGAAAACAGTATGCCAATTCCTCAAAAAATTAAAAATAGAACTACCATAAGATCTAACTATTCCACTTCTGGGTATTTATGCAAAGAACATGAAAACACGAATATGAAAAGATATTTGCACCGTTATTCACAATAGTGAATTGGAAAGACTTGGAAACAACATAAGTACCCTCAAGGGGTGAATGGATAAAGAAGATGTGGTATATATACACAATGGAATACTATTCAGCTATAAAAAAAGATGGAATCTTGCCATTTGCGACAACATGGATGGACCTTGAGGGTCCAACAACCAAACAGAGACGCTGAGATTAGATTGGTGGCTATTAGAGGGGAAGGGGGGAGGGAGGTGGGCGAAAGCAGTAATAGGGCACATGTGTATAGTAAGGGATGGTAATTAGTCTTTGGGTGGTGAACATGATGTAGTCTACACATAAATTGAAATATAATGATGTACACCTGAAATCTGGTTTATAATGTTATAAACCAATGTTACCTCAATTGAAAAAAACACAAAAAACGGTTTTCTCCTTATGTTTGGTTTTCAGCAATTTGACTATAATGAGCCTAGGTGTGTTTTCTTTGTATTCCTCTGCTTGGTGTTTCCTGAACTTCTTGAATCTGTGCTTGCCATCTTTTGTTAATTTTGTAAGATATTACTTCTGATCCACGTTCTCTCTCTTCTTCCGGGACACCAGTGACAAGTATGGTAGACCATACAATATTGTACTACAGCTCTTAGATGCGCTTTTCTCTGTTTTTCAATTTGGATTTCTATTGACTTACTGTCAAGTTTACTGATGTATTCTTCCACATGTCTAGTCTGCTGATAAGCATAAAGCAATTGTTCATTATGTTTTTAATTTTTATCATTTTCATTTAAATCTTTCTAGTTTCCATCTCTCTGCTGAAGAGACTGGAAGAATCTTTTCTGGAGACACTGACAAGCTCACGAGAAAAGTTATTCAGGGTCCCACAAGCTGAAAAAGCTACCTACAGTGAGGCCCTCTGGTTGATAATCCTGTCCATAAACAGAGATTCTAATCAGATACTTAATGCCTTATTCTTAAATATGAACAGAAACTTAAGGATCAGTAACTATTTGACAAACCTCTTTTACATGAATGACAAATATCACAACAAATAGAGGAAAAGAAACTAGAAGGAAATAGTCAATGCAAGGAGCAGAGGACAAGCAAAAATCACGAAATATCCTCAAAGAAAGAGAAGATATTGACCCTATGAAATAAGACCAGGAAGCTGGGGGCGAAAATAATATTCAGAGAGCAATACAGAACTCTTAGAATTAAAATTTTTAACACAAAATGAAAACTCAAAAGCATTGGAAGGTAGAGAGTATCTCCTAGAACACAGAACAAAATATTAGGAGACGGAAGAATAGGTGAGAAAAATAAGAACATTAGACAATCAAACTTCCTACTAATAGGAGTTCCTGAAAGAGAAGACAGAGGGGAGAAAATTATTAAATTATTAGATATAATACAAAAATATTTCCCTGAACAAAAGAACATGAGTTTCCAGGCTAAAAAGACCCACACAAAGTATCTAGCACAGTAAGTGAAAAAAGACCTTAATACCTACGGATTAAAAAGAAGACTCTAAGGGGGCCGGCCCAGTGGCGCAAGCAGTTAAAGTGCACGCGTTCTGATCCTGGGCGGGCACCGAAACACCCCTTGTCAAGCCATGCTGTGGTGGCGTCCCATACAAAGTGGAGGAAGATGGGCATGGATGTTAGCCCAGGGCCAATCTTCCTCAGCAAAAAGAGGAGGATTGGCAGATGTTAGCTCAGGGCCAATCTTCCTCAAAAAAAAAAAAAAAAGACGACTCTAAAAGCTTTTGGAAAGAAACACCAAATCACCATTATGGACTGGGACTCTCTATAGCAACCCTCAAAAAAATAGATAGGAAAAAAACTTTTAAATTTGGAAAGATGATTATTTCCAACCTGGAATTATAAAACCCATCCAACATATCAAATTTGAGGCAGAATAAATATTTCCACATGTGCAACAACTCAAAAATTTGCCCTTCATGTACCTTTGTCAGGAAGCTGCTAAAGAATGTGCTCCATAAAAACAAGGCAGTAAAGGAAGAAGCAGGAGCCATGGGCTCCAGCAATGGGGAACTGATCATGAGACAGAGGGCAATCTGGATCCCCAGAGGCAGAGAGCTCCTAGGCAATAGCTGGATGGGAGGGAGATCTGAGAGCTCTAGGAAGGGTGTTGCCCAGAAAAAAAAGAACTTGATGTACTTGCCAGTTGGGTAAGTGTTTTCCAGCTTGGGTGACAAGTTTGGTAATAAATTAATAATACATATATAGAAACTAAAGAAGTGAAAAAATGGGACAATTATTAAGTAGAGGGAAAGTAAAAATTATACAAGAAAGGAAATATAATCAGTATATTACACAGCTCTGCTGTGAACAATATATACATGGTTGTAATATAAACACTGCATATTAACTTAGAAATTGTGATATAATTACATATGTATTTGGGAGCAGGGAAATAGGGCTAAATCCTCATCAAAGCAGGAAATAAACAGATAAGGTCCAAAACTGAAAAATCAGTAACAATATAAGCATGTCGTTTAGAAATATGGATGCAAATACCCAAATAAACTACTAAAAGACGAGAAAGCAGCTGCCTCTGGAGAGAGGGAACAGAGTTGAGAGAGATGGGGCACGGTTGCTGTTTTTCTTTGTAAGTCTTATAGTATTGCTTGATTTTTTTAAACTGTGTAACTATATTACTACTCCTTAAAAATAAATTAAGGGCTGGCCCCGTGGCTTAGCGGTTAAGTGCGCATGCTCCGCTACTGGTGGCCGGGGTTTGGATCCCGGGCGCACAATGACGCACCGCTTCTCTGGCCATGCTGAGGCCGTGTTCCACATACAGCAACTAGAAGGATGTGCAACTATGACGTACAACTATCTACTGGGACTCTGGGGGAAAAAAAGGAGGAGGATTGGCAATAGATGTTAGCTCGGAGCTGGTCTTCCTCAGCAAAAAGAGGAGGATTGGCATGGATGTTAGCTCAGGGCTGATCTTCTTCACACACACAATAAATAAATAAATAAAAATAAATTAAGGGGCTGTCCCTGTGGCGTACCGGTTAAGTGCACGCACTCCGCTGCTGGCGGCCTGGGTTCGGATCCCGGGAGCCCACCGACGCACCACTTGCCAGGCCATGCTGTGGTGGCGTCCCATATAAAGTGGAGGAAGATAGGCACAGATGTTAGCCCAGGGCCAGTCTTCCTCAGTAAAAAGAGGAGAATTGGCATGGATGTTAGCTCAGGGCTGATCTTCCTCACAAAAAAAATAAATCAATTAAACTTAAAAAATATACCAGGCCCAGCCCACGACTACAGCAGCTGCCCAGTAAAGGGTTGCATGGGTCTCAGGCCAGGTCCAGACTCAGCTTCCCAGAGCAATTCTAGGGGACAATGGGCTTCATCTAGGAGCTGGGCATCAGCCACTGCACTGGACACCTTGATATAGCTCTCAAAGATCCCCTCCTCACCCAAGTCCAAGCCCTCATCCCTGCAGCTTACTGTCTTCATCTGCTTCCTTATCTGTCTTTCCCAGTGGACTAAGAGCCCTCTTAAAGTCAGATGTTGCATTTTTCATCTCTGTTCCTCCCTCTGCCACTCCTCAGGGGCTAGCTCAGGGCCTACAACCTGGCAGGTCCTCAGTGTTCAGCAATTCTCTCATACGTCAAGTGTAGGCAGAGGGGTTTATGGTCCAAAGAATCCCTTGTGAAGGTAATGTTGTGGAAAGAGTGGGGTGGCTGCGTGAGGGTTGGCAAGAAGGTGGTGAGGCCTGGGCCAGCAGCCTCCTCTGACCAGTTGTGCAACTCCTCACTCATCCTTGTGCAACGTTCTGTCTCACCTGTCGTGGTTTTGCCTCCCAGGGGGCCATATGACCCCTACCAGAATCTTCTGTCCTTCCCCACAGCTGGCCCAGTGCACTGCCCTTGCCAACAAGGGCAACCCAGAGGGTGCAGGTGGGCTACTCCAGTAACCCCTGCCCACAAGTAACCCCAGCTACTTTTAGAGGACTGCTGCCACGTGCCAAGCATGCCACCAAGTACCTTATATGCACTGGTTCATTTAACTCTCACAGAAGTCCCATGAGTTAGGTGTTGGCCCTCCCCTCCCTGCCATTTTACAAGTAAAAGAACTGAGGTTTGCAGAAACCAAATATCTTTATGATGTGCTCTTAACCACTATGCTGGAATCCCCAGCAGCTGTCTTTTGTTCCCAATGGTGTCAGAGCTGGCAGAGACCTTCTATGAGAAAATGAAGGCTCAGAGAGGAAAGTATCTCACCCAGGCTTACAATCACAGCTGTTGGAAGAGAATGGACTAGAACCCTGCCTCTTGACTCCTTGCCCAGTGCTTGCCTACCACTGCACCCCGACTCCCTGCATGAGCCAGCCTATCTGGGAATGACTAGGCAGCAAACGACGCCACAAGGACCCCCTGCCTCTCTGCCTACCTAGGCAGTCATGAAGTTGACAGGGTGGGAAGGAGGCCCTCCTACCTTTCCAGCACCACTCTCTCCGCTGACAATGATAGATTGGTTGACTGGCTCAGTCAGGCTCTTGACATTCCTGTAGGTCTGCTCGCCCACAGTGAAGATGTGGGGCTTCAGTTTCTGAAACATCAAGCGGTGAAAGGGTCACATGAGGGAATGCCTGTCTTTAAGGAGTGGCTGATGCAATGATCGCTGAGATGCGGAGGCTGCCAAGAGCAGTGCCAGGAGGCTTCCTCTAGAAAAATTTCCTGGATGTAACAGTGTTAGGCCCAACTGTGGGACCCCCATGGTAGCTTTACCAACTCATCTTCTCTCTGTCTGGAAGCAGTGCTGGCCTTGACCTGTCTCTGACATTAACACTTTATCCTCCCATCTTATCTTACCTTAACAGTCTTATTCTGCTATTATTTTATGTTACCGTACTTTGCAAAGAACTGTCTTCCAAGTCACTGCCTAAGAAATCTGTGCATTAGTTGGATAGCTAACTCTATTTCATAGATGAGAAATCTGAGGTTCAGAGGGGTTAAACAACCTTCCTAAGGCCACTCAGCAAATAAGTGCAACCATGTGATTTGAATTCCAAGGCCACTGTTCTCCTTTCCATCAACAGATAATTGTCCTTAATGTGCTGGGCATCAAGATGGGCACTGGGGAAATAGAGGGGACCATGACGTGGCTTTTGCCTTTGAGGAGGCAGATAAGCAGAGATAGACAGGACACAGGCAGACAGTCAGAAACAGACACTCAAGACAGACTTTCATGGATTCCACTTGGACACTTAATCATGTATAAGCATCTGGAAGGCCAGGCCATTTGCACAATGGCTAGCCAGCCCAGCACTGCCTACCCAGCAATTATCACTTACCCATAGCTTCCTGAATGGAGAAGGCATCATTCTAGAAGGTGCCAGAGCCATCCCTTTCTCCACCTGCCCTTGCCCCAACCACCTCTCACCTGGACTGTTACAAAGCCTCCAACTGTTCTCCTTGCCTCCTGTCTCACCTTCCTGAACCTGACTCTCTCAACTTCCAGAGTAATCATCCCCATGGTGGGCTCTGTTCAGTCCCACCTCTGCTCCTGGTGAAGAAGCTTTGGGGACACTCTCTGCCTCCTGTGGTGCTCCAGACCCTTCACCACCAGCCCCGCCTTATCTCATCTTTCTACCTCATCTACTGCCTCTCTCCCCAAAAGCCCTCCTCCCGCCAGCAAGTTTGCTCTTGCCTCTCCCTGAACACATCATATATTTTAACACCAACTAGTCTATTCTCTGCCTGTACCACCCCCACCCCCATAAGAATTTATTCCTCTCAGTAGAGATGAACATGTGCTGAATTATCCATGACAATCCTTATCACATGTAATTTTATTCTTTTCCAAAAAGTGGTTTGTTAAATACACAAAAATACCTTTGTAAATCCTTTCCTATTAATAAATTCACAAACAAACAAAAATCCTTTGTCCTATGTTCCTATTTTAGGTTCCAAACTCAGTTAAATATTTATTTATCTCCCACTTTGCACCTACTCTCATGTGTCCAAAATTCTGCGAGCTCCCGGTGGGCAGGGCCGAGACACCAGCAGACTTTGAATGACTGCACGTCTGGTAAATAGATGATAAGGAGAAGCACAAGGAGGCCTAGAGGAAGGTAGGGGAGCCCTGAGGCCCAGGAAGCAGCTGAGTCTTACCTGGGGCTGAGGAGCAGCGTGGTACTCTCTCATCAGCTCTGGTGAGTAGAGCTGAGGGACAGGCTTGAAGGGGTTCAGAGCCACCAGGGTGCAGCCAGCATTGGTGTAGAACGTGTCTGCCGTGTACCGGGCCTGCAGACACCTCAGGACTGAGGCAGAGGCGCCTTTAGCAAACTCTGGCTCAAATGTAGACACAACCGCACACACAGAAAAACATCCGCCTAACAGCGCTCCCTCTGCAATTAGCCAAGTGTCATTAGATCCCAGCAGCTCCCTGATGAATAGGTACAAGATCTAATTAAGATGAGCCCCAAATCTGGAGCAAAGTCTGTGCTGGGGAGCTCGGTTGTAGCTGCCAGGCAGACGTCTGAGCAGCTTATCAGGCTCCAGGTCAGGAGTCCTGCCTGCCTCAGTCTGGCCAGGGGAAGCTGTGCTGAATACCGACATCACACCTCCTCCCACTTGGAGATGGCACTCTTGAGGAGGGGGAGGCCCATACCTGTCTCCAGCGTCACAGGATTCACCTTGGTGAGGTCATCTAGCTGGTGCAGTGGCGGCGCCTCCCCGCCCAGGAACTCCTGCAGGTCTTCTCTGAAGGATTCCTCGCCTCGGGCATCAGAGCCTGAACTATGGCCATTAACCTGGGAGGTAATAACAGGGCCATGAGAGCTGGGACTCAGACCAGCTGGCAGCTGTGTACGGGTGGGGGGCTATAGAGTAGAAAGAGAACAGGCCTCTAGTATCATAACCTGGTTGGGTTCAAACTTCAGTTCTGCTACTTACTAGCCCTGTGACCAGAGGTAATTTAACCCCTCTGAGCCACGGCTTCTTTATTTGTAAATAAAGGAAAACAAAACCAGTTCACAGGGCTATTGGGAAGAAAAATAAAAGATATACAAAGCACTTAGTGCCTGGCACACAGTATGTACTCAATAAATCAATAAATGCTATCCCCTTTCCTCTGCCATGAGCTCCAGCTTCCAGGCTGGCCAGCTACCAGCCTTACTCGGCCTGGCAGGGTTGAGGCCCAAGATGGGGGGCTGCTACAGAAGTATCACAAAGGAAAAGAACCATGGTTTGAGCCTTTTTTAAAGAGACCATTCAGCTTGGAATGAAAAATCAGCTGTGAGGTAGCCCATACCTTCATCATCTGGCTCTTGGGGCTTAAATTTAGCCTGGCTAATTAGTTTCTTCTGCCCTGGGTCTACTTGATAGGAAGCCTGGCTCAGAAGTCAGATGAATGGGCACCAAGGGGAACAGGCCCTTTCTCCTTCTCCCTTGCCCATCCTTGAGGCTAACACTTTCCTCATGTTTCCTCTCCCCATTTTCCCCCCATGGTCCTATTTCTCCTCTTGTCTCCCTAGGGGCTGCAGGAAAGATGGGGTGGGAGTAGAAGACAGTAACCTGGCTGAAATTTGCTTTTGGAGGAAGGGGTCCATGATATGACATGTATGGGTTTCTAGTGAGTCTAGTGAACCCTAAAAGTTGAAACCTCTCAAGTCATGGTGGCAAGTGTTATCTGAGAGGCCCAGAAACAAGTTTCTTTCCAAAGACGTTGCCTTTTCTCTGAACTTGAGCCCACCATAACGCAGAAGGCAGGCTCTTGGCTTCCTAGATAAGTGCTGAGATCAGAGCATGGCTGGATTCATGCAACTCTGTCTGCTCTAGGGAAAAAAAATTTCTCACAAACCCAGCCATAATTTATGAAGAGCTCTGATCCAATCAGAGAGATAGCTGAGTATAATGGTCAAGAGTCTGGACTTCAAAGCTAGATTGCCTAGGTGTCAATCCTGATTCTATCACTTACTAGTTGTATAATTTTACGTAAGTTTCTTAATCTCTTTGTGCCTCAATTTTCCTCATCTGTAAAATGGGAATGGTGGTAGTACCTACCTCATAGATACTAATAAGCACATAAAGAATTTAGAAAAGGCACCTAGTATATGCCCCCAAGGTTAGCTATTATTATTCTTTTAAAAGTGGCTCTTCTGTGGCCAGCCCCGTGGCTTAGCAGTTAAGTGAGCGCGCTCCGCTACTGGCGGCCTGGGTTCGGATCCCAGGCGTGCACTGACGCACCGCTTCTCCGGCCATGCTGAGGCCGCGTCCCACATACAGCAACTAGAAGGATGTGTAACTATGACATACAACTATCTACTGGGGCTTTGGGGAGAAAAAAAAAAAAAGGAGGAGGATTGGCAATAGATGTTAGCTCAGAGCCAGTCTTCCTCAGCAAAAAGAGGATGTTAGCTCAGGGCTGATCTTCCTCACAAAATAAATAAATAAATAAATAAATAAATAAATAAAAGTGGCTCTTCTAATTAGGCAAAAATATATCAAGAGCCTTAAAACTACACGTCTCTTAAGCCTGCAATTCTACTTCAGGAAAATGATCCTATGTAAATGTCATAAGAATGTTGAGTGTATACAGAGGCATTTATTATTGTAAGAAAATTGAAAACAACCCAAATGTCCAAATAGTACATAGCTTAAATTACAGTACATCCTTACAAGGGAATAAAGCAGGTTACAAAAAGTATGATATCTTTAAATGTTTTAAAAATATATAATTAAGGAAAAAATCTAGGATATTCTCTAAAATGTTGGTTATCTCTGGGTAACACAATTATGGGTAATTTTAATGTGCTTTTTGCTTATCTATATTTTCCACATTGTTTATAATGAAAAGTGACCTTGAAGAAGTCACTTAACCCGAGTCTTATCTCCAAAATGGGGATATAACAGCACTGTATATGCAATACTGTATCTTTCTTGAGGACTAAAAAAATTATATGTGTAAAATACTTAGCATTGTGCCTACTACAGAGTAAAGGCTCACACAGAGCAGCTGCTAGTATGGTTATGATGAACATTACTGCTTTTTTAATAAGAAAAAAACAAGTTAAAAACAAACAATAAGAAAGCCCAGAGGAGATAACTGGCCTGCTTGCTTCTCTCCAGCCTCCAAGCCTGTTTCAGGAGCCAAAAGGCTGGAAAAAGGTCAAGCAGCAGTGTCTACCATAGCTCCCTTGAGGCTGGCTGGCCTCACACTCAGTCATCCTGTTGAGTCTCAGGCACTTACCTGCTTAGGACTCCACTCGACTGTGAGCTCCTTGAGGGCAGGTATCGTCTTAAATATCTGCCTCAGCCCAGTGTCTGGCAATGCTTAGTAAACAAAAATTCACCAAACATCTACTGGTATTCTCTGGACCAAGAGCTGCATGTGAAGGATGGTAATGGGTATGAGATCGGGCTCCACAGCGAAGGGTGATTTGGAATTCTGCAGGCCTGCGGCCATAATAGCCTTTTCAGAGAGGCAGAGATCCGAAGTAAGGGCAGGTTTCATGTCCCAATAGCAACCCCCCATGCACCCCATGATCCATTCATCAGAATCCTTCTATATTTCCACATAGGTCATCTTCTCCCACATTTCTGCACAGGCTGACCTCTGCCTGGACTGCTTATTTTCCTTCTCCACTCGGGTAATTCCTACTTATACTTTAAGGCTCAGCTTCAAGGAACACCTCCTCTTGGAAGCCCCAGGCTTCCAGTGTGCCTCAACAATTCAGGCTGGCAGGGACACCTCTCAGGATTCCCTCACTGGTTTAGGTTTGTAAAGTCACCAAAGTGCCCTAAGGATTCCCTTACTCCTCCTGTCTTACCCATCCCAGGGAAAAGAGCTAAAACTACAAGAGATTCAAATTAGGCATCAGGAAGAGCTTCTTGACGACAGGTGAAAGGCATTAGACTATCTGAAGAGAGAAAAGAAGAAAGACCTTTAGGGGTCTTTCCCTTCCTTCCAGGTCAAGGCAGTGGAATCTTCATTCAGTCAAGTGCAAGATGGGAAGGTGCCTAGGCACTTGAGGGCCTGGGCTATCTAAGGGTGAGGTTTTACCTGCTGGAGCATCCTCCTTCAACGTGGTCAGCCAGGGTTCTGGGTCACCGGCACAAGGAGTGCTATCCACCTGGTCATGGGGGCACAGGCTGAAGCATGGGTCCAGCAAAGAACTCAGTTCTGGAGGAATCCGAGACAAGTCACCCCCAAGCCTGTGGCATGAGAGAGAAGATAAGGGCCACACACAGATGAGGGCTTCTCCAAGGTGACTCTCTCCTGCTCTTCCCACCAAGCAGGAGGAAACAAAATGAGAACCAGGGCGAGCCTGGGCAGAAGGAGAGTCTGTCCTGTTCTCTGCCAATTAGAGAACAGGGGAAACTTTTACGAGAACCTCTAGAGGCTCCCTGGTCTCCTTCTGGGACAGTTTTACTACAGGGGTTTGGGGTGGGGCTGCAAATCTTCTGGGTCAGTGTGCCGTGGAGGATGACTGGGAGACAGAGAAACCTCGTGCCTCTCCACTAGACAGAAGTATCCTATTTTAGTACAGCCAGTAGGTGGTGGGGCAGGGAGGCTAGAGTCAACTCTTGATGCTCCAGGAAAGCTGTTGTGTGGGAGAGAAATCACAGCTCAATCATTCACTGGTAAGTCATCACCTTCCTGGCCACCTTGATTCCTCACCTTGAAAATGCGGATAGAAAAATCTACCTCACAAGGAGTTGTTGTGAATGTCAACGAGGTCATAGATTGAAAGCACCCCACAAAGTACAATCTGAATATTCACTCAGAGGCGGAATATTGTTAGTACTCCTACTAACGATGGATAATCCACTTAGGGGCACTAGTCAGGTGGAACAGTCAGTGTCAACTTCAATAAGGCAAGGATTTCAGAGGAGGGGAATCCGTCTGAGAGGGAATGTTGTGAGGCTGGGCCTAGGCCAACGTCTGAAAAACTGTAAGTGACCCTCAGACTTGAAATTTCCCAGGCCTCTAGCCTCCCCAGCAAGGAAGGATGAGGAGGAGGGATTAACCCTGGTAGAGACTTTCTCAAGGCTCTGAATACATCTAGTCTTTGAAAGAACTCAGGGATAGGGACTTCCATGGAAACTGGAAAAAGGACAATTCAAGCAAAGAAGGGCATCAGGACTGTGTTCGACACATTCACCCTGGACACTGACTGTACTCCACCCAAGGGACAACCATGTAGAGGGCTCCCGAGACTCAAGGAGAACAAAAGCTCTCTCAACTGGAGGCTCATGTTAAGAGGACCAGAGGGAGAGCACAACAGCTTGTAGGGGTTAGAATCCAAAGCCCACAAGATCTAGAACACAGCTCAGAAAAGCTCTCTAAGCCCTATTTCGTTTCCTCGTTTGCAAAAAAGAATACCAATATCCAGACCTCACAATGCTGAGTTAAGAATCAGAGGAGATAGTACCTCTGAGAATGCTTTGCAAATATTGGTTATTACGATGCAGCGTCGGCTCCCAGACAGTCAAGTCAGATTAGAGCGGTTTTCTCCAGCTCGCCCAGCTCTTGCTCCCCGTCGGCTTCGCGGTTACCAGCCAAAAATTTCTGGAAAGGGTGTGACCACTGTGGGCAGAAGGGAGATGGTAACGAATAGATGAAACAACGAGGCGAGGCAAGGCAAGCGGCAACCTGATCACCAGCTCCTCCTCCTCCTCAACCTCAGGTTCTTTCTCGGCTTGGAGGAGAGTGGGAGGGCAGACGAGAACAGCCGAGTAAGGGTCCTGGGAGCCCAGCCGGCCCCGCCCCCAGGTTCCCGGCGGGAACCGGGGACTCCCTGTTTCGGCGAGGTGCCTGCCGGGCCCAGGGCTGGGATGCCACCCCAGAAGCACCTGGCACAGGGAGAGTGTGTCCTTCCCGGGAAGGTGAACGTGACCCCAGCCAAGGGCGCGGCTGCCCTGACGCCTCCCGGGGCCAGCCGCCCCCTCCCCTGTCCCTAGGTAGGGCGAGGAGAGGTGCAGGAGCCGGGACCTTTCCCCCACCTCGGGCCGCCCCCTGCCGGCAAGGTGGAGGGTGACCGTGAAAGGTCCTTGTCCTGGGATAAGAGATAGTCAAAGGGAAAAGGGAAGAGAAACGGCACTTTGGAAAGGGGAGGGGGAGACACCCCCTTCTTCCTCAGCGCTCCGGGGGCAAACCGGCCTCCCCTGCCCCTTCGGCGTCGCGAAGGGCTTCGGACCTGGGCTGGGGTGGCACTCACCGGTCCCACGGCCTGAGCCGCCGAGCGTGCGGCGCCCACCGTGCCCGACTGGAAAGGCGGGCGGGCCGGGCGAGGCGGCGGGAAGAGGCCGGAGAGGGGAGGGAGGAGAAGGGGGCGGGTGCGAGCCGGGGCGGGAGGGAAAGCAGGGACCTCCGGATCACACCGGGACGGCTGCCGCTCTGGCCCAGGGGCCGGGAGCCGGCTGGCTCCTCCCTCGGGGCGGGGCGCGCACACGCGGCGCGGGGCGCACGTGGCCCGCCGGGGACGCCGGGGTCCGGAGTTGGGGGTCCATCTGGGACGAAGTGTTTTGCGAACCTGGGGTAAGGTGGGGGTGAAAGGGAGGCCTCTCGTGTTGTGACGCGAGAGGCGCGGGATGCCGGGTTTCCTGGGCCTCCGGGCCCCCACAGGGCCGTGAGGGCTTCCAGTAAGGGACGCCGTGGCCGAAAGGTTGCGCCGGGCCCTTTGACCCCACCGCTCTGACAGGGCATCGCCGTGGGGTCTGAGGGGCAGGGAGGAGGCGCGCGACGCGCCGTTTCCGCTCCGGCCCCTCTGACGGGCCGGCCCACGGCCACGGCCACGGCCACGACCCGAGAGGACCTGGGCTGGGCGAGCCCCTGAGAGAGAAGTATGTGCGCGGGAAACGGTCACCATCCTGGGCGGGGGCCGCGCGGAGTTGGCCGGCCCGGAAGCGCAGGCAGCCCCGCGTCGGCCGGAAGCGCCGCTCGGCAGGCGGAAGCTGGTGCTCCCGCGTGGCCTTGCGGGTGCGGTGGGAGCACGGGCTGCACGGCCCGCGTTGACTGCCCCTTGCCCCGGCGGAGGGGCCGGGGGGCGCCGGGACCACCAGGAGCACGTGAGGTATAGGGCCCGGCGCGGCCCTGGCGCGTGTCTGTCAGGAAAAGGACTCTTATTTTTAAAGGCCAGCCGATTCGGATCGGTTACGTGAGGTATTGTTGCTGGGCCCAAACAGGCCACCATGCGTGCGTGCATTCATTTGTTCAAGATGGTTCTTGTTTGGCCAACAAATGTGTTCTTCCTGTGTGCCACTTGTCAGACATTGATATGTGGCAGAGAGGTGTTTTAAATCCCTTTAAAACAACTAACACTAGTACGCGCTATCTGCACACGCCCATTCCGCCTACCTACACCTTAACCTGAAAATGTAGTTGTCTGCACATGAGGTCAGGAACAGCCTGGGGCTCAGGAGATCGCTGGAGGACTCGCATTTTGTACTAGAGACAGTAGGTTCAGAGAGGCTCTGAACAGAAATCAAGGCAATCAACTCCAAAGTGTACTTGAATGCCTTCTCTCTCCTTGCCGCTTTCTCCCTTCCTTCTCGGATTTGACCTGAAGTCATTAGTTAGGTGTACTCATAATCTTCATGACATCTACTATGCTCCCTAGTAGGAATTCCTATCCGACTGGTTGCATTCTGAGAGTTAATATCCCAAATTCACTTTGAGAGTCTGCCTTACACTGAGACTATTCTAAAGATTTTTAACCAATAATTTCATACTATTAGTATGACATTCTTATCCTAAATGTGTTAGTGCTAGGCTTCTTCCCACAATCCTTGGAAGGGGAATCACAAGTCCTAGGTTCTGCTCAGATTTGAAATCATTAGGGCCTAGAATTCTGCTCTGAAATCTAGGAATAAGAGTAAAATCAAGTCAGGTACACATACATGCCAATTCCACAAGAAGGTTGCACAAATGCACTCCTTTGCTCTTGTTTTCACAGGAAGAAGAAAAAAATGTCTCAGAAGCAGATGAAGGAAGCTTTTGTCAGTAATCACAATGGAACCAGCGTGCTGGAAATCACCCAGGGCTTGTGCTTGCCTGTACTGTGTGTCCTGTGCAGAGGGCTCCTGCTCGTTCTCTCACAGCACTTGTTTTCTTCACATACCTGGGGAACTAGATTCTTCATTGACTTTGTTATCCTAATAGTTCCCCTGGTGGCCACTCTGACCATTTTGTCTTCATTTATCCTCCTTGAGCACCTTGCTGCAATCATCTTGGGGGCAGGACTGTTCTATCAAATATATTGCAGGAGAACTTGCTGCGCCAGAATGCCTGTCCAGAAAATCCTTCAAAAATTCTTGAAAACCAGTCTAGAATCAGATTACATTCCAGCCATCTCTTGCTTTCGTGTAATTAACAGTGCTTTTACTGCTATTGCCATTTTGGCTGTGGACTTCCCACTTTTTCCCAGAAGATTTGCCAAAACTGAGCTCTATGGGACAGGAGCAATGGATTTTGGAGTAGGAGGCTTTGTTTTTGGGACTGCAGTGGTTTGTCCAGAGGTTAGGAGAAAATACACAAAAGGGTCCAG
The DNA here is from genome assembly GCF_020826845.1 of Diceros bicornis minor. NCBI lineage: Eukaryota > Metazoa > Chordata > Mammalia > Perissodactyla > Rhinocerotidae > Diceros > Diceros bicornis. Next base: position 26,036,244 of record NC_080757.1, on the reverse strand, counting down.
ATTTTATCATCTTACAAAGTCATTGTATTCTGTTTGGCCATTAGTCTTCTTAGGAATAGGACGATTAGTCATTATAAAATCCATAGGCTATCAGGAACATTTAACTGAGTATGGAGTTCACTGGAACTTTTTCTTTACCTTAATAGTTGTGAAATTGATAACATCACTGCTTTTGATTATTTTTCCCCTAAATAAATCCTGGATTGTGGCCATCAGCATTACTGTATTATACCAGCTAGCCCTTGACTTTACCCCACTGAAAAAGTTAATTTTGTATGGCACTGATGGCAGTGGCACAAGGGTTGGTTTATTAAATGCCAACCGAGAAGGAATAATCTCTACCTTGGGGTATGTGGCAATATACATGGCTGGTGTGCAAACAGGAGCATATGTGCTTAAAAAAAGATCACATATCAAAGACTGGATAAAAGTAGCATATTGTATTCTACTGACAGCTATTAGCCTCTTCATATCTCTGTACATAGTTCAGGTAAATGTAGAAGTAGCATCTCGAAGAATGGCCAATTTAGCCTTTTGTATTTGGATAGTTGCTTCTAGCCTGATCCTTGTTAGTAGTTTATTACTGGGTGATATAATTTTGAGTTTTGCCAAATTTCTAATTAAAGGGGCTCAAGTACCATGTTCTTGGACACTTATCCAGTCACCTGCTACAAATAAAAAGCATTCAGAATCTCTAGTCTCTGAAGCTGAAAGAAAGGAACCCAGTCTTTGTTTAATCACAGCTATGAACAGAAACCAGTTAACTTTTTTCTTGCTGTCAAATATAACAACTGGCCTGGTCAACCTGTTGGTAGATACATTACACAGCAGTACCTTGTGGGCCTTATTTGTGCTCAATCTCTATATGTTTGCCAATTGTTTAGTTATATATGTGCTACACTTGCAAGATAAGACTATAAAATTTTGGTGATCAATAGGGGTAGTGTGTGTGAGCAATATTATTTTAGTAAGGAAGAGTAAATACTGAACGTGAAAAAAATGGGCTTTTGGCAACCCAGTATCAACTCTATTTTATTATAAGAGTTTCAATCCTTCTCTATAACAGTGATGCTCAATATTTTAACGTATCTCAATACTATATAAAACAAACCAATCGAGAAGAAAAAGAGCCTTGCAACTTGTTAGATATTTATTAAAAGTATTTTAAAGAAAGTTGTTTATAGTTGTGACACTGGAAGATTGGAGGGTGGGGAGGGGATTTTTACTTTACATCTTATGTCACTTTACACCATTCTGTATTTTTTTGTATGTATTACTTTTATAATAGAGAATTTATGTTAAAACACCTCAGTGTGAATTATCAAATTGTCAATACTCATTTACTGCTCAATTTTAATCTTTTAAAAAAGCCTAAGTATAAGTAAGTATAGTATATTACAAGTCAGAAAACAGTTAAGTGCTCCAAAGAATAGACTGAATTGTATGATGTAGTTTACACCCTTAGTAATTATGAGACAGTGTTTTTTAGGAAGATTGGCCCTGCACTAACATCTGTTGCCAATCTTCTCTTTTTTTTTTCTCCCCAAAGTCCCAGTACATAGTTGTGTATCATAGTTGTAGAGTTGTAGCTCTTCTGTGTGGGACACTGTCTTAGCTTAGCTTGATAAGCGGTGAGTAGGTCTGCACCCAGGATCTGAACCGGCGAACCTCAGGCCGCCGACATGGAATGCCTGAACTTAACTGCTAAGCCACTGGGCCGGCCCCGAGACGATAGTTTTGCCTTATGTCTAGTTCATTTTTTTTACCCTACTCTGCTAGGGATGATAAGCAAGTTTCCTGATATTTTAGAGCTTGCGATCTAGTGGGGAAACACATTAAACAACTGTTATAAACTGTGTTAAGTCATGAAGTATAGGTTGCCATGAGTGTTAAATCAAGAAGTGACCTAGCTGACTCAAAGTTTTCCCCACACATGGTATTTTTCTGAGCTAGAGCTGATGGATGGCATGAAGAGTTAATATTCATGTGTCAGGAGTGTGGGGGCAGGGAGGAGGTGCCGGTAAGGGAGGGAGTACACAGCAGAGAGCAATCTAGGAAGGATGAATCCCTCAGCAAAGGTCCTGAGTTGGGAGGGAACCTAGCACATCTTGGAACTGAAAGGCTGGAGCTCAGAAACCGGAGCATGACTAATGAGCTCAAGAGGCAGGCAGTGGCCATATCAGGCATGCTTCATCTCCATGTTAAGGGGAAAGAGAACTAGTGAGAAAGTCATCAAGTGCCTATTCTAAGGTAATAAAACTATGGCTATATTAAGTTTTTTTTTTTTTAATTATTTTCTGTGTGTGTGTGAGAGGAAGATTAGCCCTGAGCTAACATCTATGCCAATCCTCCCCTTTTTGCTGAGGAAGACTGGCCCTGAGCTAACATCCGTGCTGATCTTCCTCCACTTTATGTGGGACGCTGCCACTGCATGGCCTGACAAGCAGTGTGTTGGTGCGCGCCCAGGATCCGAACCGGCAGCCAGCAGCAGAGCACGTGCATTTAACTGCTATGCCACAGGGCCAGCCCCTATATTAAGTTTTAATATCCTACCGAGAGCTTGAATCATTTAAAAAGTAAGCAGACCTTTGAACCTGCTGTTCAAAATCTAAGATTTAAAAAACTCACAAAATTCTTAGTTTCCATTTCTGATGTTCTCTGTATATTGTTTAAAGTGAGAGAAAAAAAATCTGCCTTTCTATTCTGTTGTATTTTCAAGTAAAAATTTGATTATTGCAGAAATAGGCAGGGGTCGGATGTTCAAATTAATTTTATATTTAGTAAGCAATCTAATTATTTGTATAGTGTAGGTGGAGCCTCCTCTAATATTAAATTATAGATTTGCTGTTGGTTTAATTAGTAGCCTCTAAATTAGTTCAAAATTTTATTCCTTAATTTGTTAAATATGACTGTTGTACTAGTTTACTTTAACTTGCTACATTGATGATGGCTAATTTAGTCTTTATGTGGCATTTTATATTTACAATCAATTATATTTGGAGGTAATCTATTATTGAAAGGAATGTCCCCCTAAAAAAATCAGTATGTTGAATAGGGATATAGCTATAAAAACAAAAATCAGATTCCATTTTATTTTCAATTAAAAAGGAAGACTTTTGATCGGGCTGGCCCAGTGGCATAGTGGTTAAGTTTGTGTGCTCCACTTCGGTGCCCTGGGCTTTGCAGGTTTGGACCACTCCTCAAGCCATGCTGTGGCAGCATCCCACATACAAAATAGAGGAAGACTGGTGCAGATGTTAGCTGAGGGCCAATCCTCCTCACCAAAAAAAAAAAAAAAAAAAAAAACTTTTGAAATTTAACCAATAAGATTATAGTATGTAAATTAAGCATGACTAGGAAAGGTGATTGGTCTTCCTGCTAATTATGTCACAGTGCTAATACCCCACAACTTATCTGTTTAAAGCGTTAGAGGAGGGCTGAGAGGCTCTAACCATACTGTTCTCTCATTAAAAAAAAAGTAATTTAAAGTAAGTTATTTGATGACTTAATGAGCATGTTGTCTAACTGGTCTGGTGCTTCCTGTCAGTAACAGTAACTGCTCCTTCATCCTTTTCTAGGTCTTAAATATCTCTTAATAAGTTTATGTTTCACAATTACAGATATTGAATCATAACTTAAAGAACAAAGTGTACTCTGTGTGTTTTCCACTTCTAATTATGAAAGTCATGTAAGAGAAAGCTAATGAAATAGTATTCATGAAAACAGAAGAATTAGTAAAAAAAAAAAAAAAAAGACCATTCTGACATGATTCTAGTTTACAGAAGAGAAAGAGAGCATTCAACAAAGATTTATTGAGATCCAATGTACCAGGTATAGGTGCCAGAGATATAAGAGAAAATAAGACAAAGTCCCTGCCTTCAAGGGGCTTACATTTTAACTTGTGGACATTATTTTCCCTTTTAAAAAGTCTAAGTGGGGAAAATGTGTCTCTGTTTTTGACAAATACAACACAACTTCCCACTGTCAGCTTATGAAAAAGAAAACCCAGTTCACAAATCCTCAGATTTGGACAACTGTGGTAATTTACATAACATTCTGCTGTCGATTTTTTTTTTAAACCTTCAGTGCATGGTTGTGTATCCTAGTTGTTAGTTTTTAGTTCTCTGTGTGAGCTGCCGCCACAGTATGACAACTGACAGATGGGTGGTGTGGTTCCATGACCAGGAAATGAACCCAGACCTGGACAGACCACCAGGGCTGGCTCTCTGCTGTTGATTTTACAACCACATGAAACAAAGCAGTTATTACAGTGAAAACAATAGAAGGTATTCTAATTAATTTTCTTTTCAACTACCAACTTTTAAGGACAGAGAAGGGAGGGGGAAAGAGACGAAAGGAAGAATATAATGTGGTCTAGGACCTTATCCTATCTATGACCTTCAGAAAATGACTCACTCCCATGACTTTAATTTCACACAATTATAAACTGGGGATATCTATCACATATGTATCAATAGCTTTGTGCTTAAAAGATGACAACCAGTTTTATTTTTAGTGAGCATCAATGTCCAATATGTTGTATAAATCATACAAAAACATACTTTGCTCCCTAGGAGTTTAATATAGTTATGCATTGCTTAATGATGGGGACACATTCTGAGAAATGTGTTGTTAGGTGATTTCATTGTTGTTCAAACATCATAGAGCATACTGAAGGGGAACAAAATTTGCCACCCCAAAATGTGTCTCTTTAACATAAGGATTATTTTAGGCTGGTTATTTTAAGAAACAAACAGTTTTTCTTGTTACCTCCCCCTTAACTGCCTAAAAGAATTCAGATTAAAAGAACCTGTCTCAGGAAGCAAGCTATCAACTTAATAACATGAACTAGGTGGTAGACAGAGGAACCTAGAAAAACCTTTTTCTTGGGCTCCCTTCTGTGTAGTTCTGTTTCTTTGTGGCCAAACACTTGTTTGGAAACGTTTCCTCCTTTTCACCTACCTGTGAATTGCCTTCCTTTCCTCTGAAGTCCCTAACTCTCCCCACCCCCAACATCTTCTTTTGTCTTAAGCTGATGATAGTATTTAAGGTGAGGGCTTTGGCCATTTTGGTGAGTTACTTGGTTTTCCTGGGTTTTTCCCATGTGTACATTATTAAACTTGTTTCGTTTTCTCCTGTTGTTTTATTTTTTTTTTTTAGTGAGGAAGATTGGTCCTGAGCTAACATCTGTTGCCAATCCTCCTCTTTTTGCTGAGGAAGATTGGCTCTGAGCTAACACCTGTGCCCATCTTCCTCTATTTTGTATGTGGGATGCTGCCACAGAACGGCTTGATGAGCAGTACGTCGGTCCGCGCCTGGGATTCAAACCTGCGAACCCCAGGCCACCAAAGCGGAGCATGCGAACTTAACCACTATTCCACTGGGCTGGAATACCCTGTTAATCTCTCTTATGTCAATTTAATTCTTAGACCAGCCAGAAGAACTTAGGAGGTAGTGAAAATTTCTTCCTCCTCTACAGTACAAACCTAGATGGTACAGCCTACTACACACCCAGGCTATATGGTACTAATCTTATGGGACCACTGTTGTATATGCTGTCCCTTGTTGACCAAAACGTTGTTACGTGGCACATGACTACAGGCTACGAAGATAAGAAATAATATAAAGAATAAATGGGTATCCATTTCTTTTAAACTTAGGTAGCTTGGAGAACAGTCATATCTCATTTATGCCTGAGTTTTGTGGCTGGCTGTCACACATTGGTGACCTAAGAAGAAAAAGAATGGTATTTTGCTGATAATTTATCACATCTCCATCACTCCATGGTTCTTTATTGGGTACCAGCAAAATGTCCTCTACTGTTGATTGCTTTCGCTTTCCCGGCCTTTCAAATCCTTCAACCTTGCCCTTCACAATGTCAATATCAAAATTTAAAAATAAGCAACAACTGGTTTTTTTTATGTAGTAATCACTTATTTTGTCAATTAGAGGTAAGATCTCTAAAGTCAGACACTTAGTCATGAAACATTTGCTGCAGCACTATTGGTTATAGCAGAAGATAGACCAAAAGTGAAAGTAAAAATGAGTGCCTGCTCTAAACTAAGAAGATACATATTAAAACTTCTAAAAATTGTTTTGCACTGAAATAATTTTCTAAGCATTTTCCTTCAAATAATTGCTTTTATCATATTTGTAGCACCCAGGCTATCTCCTTACCTCCTTGAGAAAGAACAACTTAACTAGCAAATTATCCACCTTTTTAGCCTTACAATAAGTATTCACTGAATACCTACAGTATGTGAAACATTGTTCAAAGATACTAAGCAGTGTGCTCAGTGGACCTAAAAGATAAATCCAAATCAGGGAAAGTAATCTCAGATAGAAAGAGATTGTTGTGGTCTCATCATTTTATTATGACTGAGTTTTAATGCCTTTTCTAACTTAGATTTAACTCCCCAGGGTGAATACTGTTCTTTGCTAGTACCCACTGTGTACTCAATAATGAAAGTTATTAAAATTAGCACATATATATTGAACTTGTCATTTATAATGTCCGTTACCAACCATAATCAATAGGAAGTTTAAAAGGTATAAAGTAGGTACATGAATTGATATAGTCTTTATAGGAGCACCTTTAGATTTTAAAAGCCACAGTATTCTTTTTTCCTAGGAGTGTTTTTACATAAAAAACAAGATTCTCTAAAAATGTCCAAGTTTCAGCTATGTAGTCTAACCTGTCAGAAGCAGCATGCATGTCCCATATGCCTATTGGCATTAACCTAACGATCAAACTCTGCTCTCCTAACGTGGCCAAAAGACATACTTACTGGATAATTACACCTTTGGGACTGAACAATGGTTCTTCTAGTTTATTATGTCACCTACCCTAGCAGCGACCACACAACGTCATAAGTCAACAGGGCTAAGGGTGCACTATGGGGTTTTTTGTTGTTGTGAATCTCTAAGACTCCGTGTGATGACCAAAATATTGTTTAAAGGTCAGTGTCACAGCTCTAGCCTATTCTACCAGGAACTAGAGATCTGTCATCAGGATCAGTTAGTTGTAAGAGCGGCAAATCGATTTATCCTTAAAATCGTCAAGACTTTCATAGGCAAAATACTTCCCAACAACTATTCTGGCTTTACGACAGGCCTCCAAAGCTTTCCAGGTAGGAACTGAGTACATGCTGGCACGCAGAGTGTAGATGAGTTATCTTTACAGCAGCTCTGCTTCTCAGGAAAGGGTCAGAGGGAAGGGCCTTTGACCAGTACCAGTACTTTGCCCAAGGGAATCGGTGTCCTGAGTCCCTAAGTTAATATTAACCCAGCCTCAGCTGGCCAGGACGCATACACAAGCCACTCTCCATATGGTCTTCTACTTGCCTCTAGTGTAACAACGACAACAAAAACTGTCAGCACTTAAATATTTTCGGTCCCCTCGGCGGGATCTCGCCGCAGTCTCAGCTTGGAAAGCGGTGATGCGACTGGCTCCCGGCGAATCAGGATGTCAGGAAAAGCGGCGTCAAGTACCTGGAAACCAAGCCCCAAAGTTTGTCCCTTACGCCCCAGATGCCCATCTCCCCTTCCCTCACTCCCGCCTTTCGCGCTCACTGACTTGGAAAGCCTCAGCCCCTCGCCACTTACCCAAGTCCTCCCTGGGCCTCGACCCTCCAGTGGGCCCGAGTCGCGGCGGCTAGGCTCTCTTCGCCCCTCGGCCCTCGGGAGAGCTGTTCCCAGGCCAGCGCAGCGGGAGAAGGGAGCTTTAGCTCTACTCACTCCTAGCAGCCCTATTTCGGGTTTATTTGAGCAGCTAGACTCGGGGGAGGGCGCCGAACACGCGTTCGAGACTGCCGGAGGAGGACCCCACCCCCTCCGCTAGGGTTTCGAAAGAGGCGACCCGGGAGCGCCAGTGTACAATCTCGCGAGAGGAGGTGGGCCCCCCCGCCCGGCGTTCTCGGCCCCTCCCTGCCCCACCCTCCCCGCGTCCCCCGCCCTCGCTCCCCCACTCCCCGTGGCGCGAGCGGCTGACTGAGCCTGGAGAGGAAACGGCATTCGGAGCCGCGCTCCCGCCTAGGCTGGCCCTGACGCTAGCCTCGTCAGCTGGTAACGGGGAGCAGAGGTGTGGGTCAGGGAGGCGACCACGGAAACGGTGAAGGTCAGAAGCGAGAGGCCTCCTCTGAGAAGGGTGAGGAAAGGGTCTGAGCCTCCTTCTACGCACTCCGCATAGCTGAGGCGGGGTCGACCCCTCCCAGGGGCGGGGTCGCGCTGGGCAACTGCAGCCCAGGGGACCGACTGGGCGGGGCGCACCAAGGAAGGGGGAGAAGGGGTCAGCTATGGGCTGAGGGCTCCCGGGCGGAGGGAAGCGAGCAGTGGGCTGTGGAGCTGAGGCCAGGGGTGGGGTCCTGGAGCCGGGACTCCGCTGACCGGCTGGGGAAGCCCCGGGGCCGGAGGCTCCCTTCCGCCTCTTCTTTGGACCCTGACTGGAGGCCGGCGGGGTGGGGGGTGGGGAGGGAGAGCGGCGCGAGGGGGCGGGTCCCGGCGCTGCTCGGCGCTGATTGGCTGAGCCCGTGTGGAATCGGGTGATGGGAAACGCAGCCCGGCTCTGGCGTCCCCTCCTGCTCCTCTCCCTCCCCCCCGTGGCGAATGTGCTGCGCGGCGGCGGGTGCTTACGCTCGCGGGGTTTGGCTGTTGCAGGCAGGAGCTGGGAGGAGGCGGCAGCGGCAGCGGCAGGAGCAGCAGCGGCGGCGGCAGCTGGGAGGAGGTGGTGACGGTGGCAACGGCAGCGTCGGGGACGATGGCGCGACTGGTGGCAGTGTGCAGGGACGGGGAGGAGGAGTTCCCCTTCGAAAGGAGGCAGATTCCCCTCTACATAGACGACACCCTCACGGTGAGCGGGCCGGGCCGGGCCGGGCTCGCCGCTCCCCTGGCAGCTGTCTCCCCTCCTCCCCCTCCCCCAGGCCGAGCGCTGCGCACTGGAGAAAGAGTGTGTTGCAACTCCTAGGCGAGGCCTTTTCTCCGGCAGGCCCCACAAACTCGCCTTTGCAGTGGGTTGCTCGGTAACCTCTGCGGGCCTCTAGCCTAGCGCTCCGTGTGCCCTTTGAGCCCCTCTCCACAGGTTTTCCTTCGTTTTCTAACCCTCTCCCTTTACCCTTTACCTTTAGGAGACGCTGCTTTTGCCAAAGCACGCGCCTCGGAGACAGGTTGAAGGATCTTGGGCTTTTAGGGCCTGTTCCTTACAGAAACCACCTACCCTCGGGGAGGCTTAATTATCCGGCAGTGTCGCAGCTGCACTGCTACCTGTATATTTTCTATCTTAATACTGTAGCTCTCACTGTATACGCATAATTACTGAGGGCAGAGTGACATGCTCTTGCACAGTCAAGATTCCACTAAAATGATTTGATTTTGTTGTACATAGTCTCGTATTGTCTAGTACATTAAAACTCTTCGAAATGGTTGTGTTGCTGGGCCATGACTCTTCAAAATGGGCTTTCTTGGCATTATTCTTTAGTTCACAGGTAGCCTTTCTTTTTTTTCTTAAGGAAGCAGAATTACTGAATGTGTGAGAGCGTTGTAAAAAGCTGGTTGCTCATCTTGAGTGTCAAAACCTAGTTCTGGGTAGTTTTCATTTTTAGAGTTGGTGGTAGTAGAGCATTACCGACCCACTGCCCTGTGTTGCTGTAGTATTTCCTTTAAAAGGAAATGGCAGAAATTTGAATTGACTCTGAACAGGAAATGAGTGCAGTTGCTTGCCACTATTTCTTAAGAAATGAAATGAACCTTTTCTGAGTATCTTTTGAAATTTGCATTTTGATGATGCTGAAGCTTTTGATTATACATTTGCCTATTTTGAAAAGGTGTCACTAAGTCTCTTTATCTTTTCACCTTTGGCATTTTTGCTTTTCAAAGGCAATTGATCTGTTTTGTTCCTGAATTTTTTTGCAAATATCTATTGAAGTTTTTTCAAATTTTATGTAAAATGCAAGTCATTGTAGAGATGCCACTCTATGCCTTTCTGTTTGCCAGTCTCAAGACTTGATTGAGCTGCAGTACTTTTAGAAGGATTAGAAGAGCTATTGAATGACTTAATTTGTTAGAACTTTTTAAGTGAAAGCATCTGTAATACCCAAGTGCATTTTTTTTCCATGGAAAAGGGTAGAATTATTTGGCCTGACATGAGGTAAATAGAATTTGTGTTGATGCATTAGAAATTACTGGTATGCTTTGATTATGGTTTCTGCACTTTTTGCATTAAAAGTGTAAGGGACTTGTATTTTAAATAGTTTAAAAAAAAAACCTAGCACTATGATCAAATTAAATGATACATTTCTCAATTTGAAAATTCCTGATATGAGTTCATCTGTTAATATTTTCTTCCTTCTCTCCCCCACCAACACAGTTTTCTAGGGCACATAGTTTGGTATTAAACCTTTTAAGTTTATTGTCCTAGAATGCCTTTGAAGTTTAAAAAAAAATTCTCTGGGTTTTGACATAAGATTACCCTTAAGTGTATAATATCAAAACATAGGGGAAATCAACATAAATTTGAGTAGTTACAAAATTTTTAAAGACATTTATGATTCTCTCCTTATGCCCACATAACCATCTTTACTGTGAATGCAGCATTGATACATCTGTCATATAGCACTTTAAAATAGCCAACTTTGGGGGTGTTTTTATCCTCTGTTCTCTGTACAATGATATTAATTTCCAAAATTTTCCGTAGAAAAAGATGTAATCTTGCACCGTAATTTATTGTTGTACTTATTTTTCCAGAGAAGTTGGGATTGGACTGAACCTGATGGTTGAGTTTTGCTGTTATTGTATTGTGGACTTGTGACCAAGGCAAATAAAATTTAGGCTTATTTAATTTAAATATCTCAAAATAGTATTTTGTTTAGGAAAAGGTGCAGTTTTTCTTTGCTTTGGAAGAGTTTTTATTACTAGAGAATGAGTGGAACTGTTTATTGCTTCATCTTGGAACTTCTGCACAATCATTGAATGCTGGTTAGTGAAAATTCTCATAAAGAATATATCATGTTTAGGGAAACAAGTTTCTTTCAGAACCATTGTACCAAATACTACTTAAGAATGCAGAGCTGTTGGGGAAGAGGGAGGGAAGATGCCTGTAGCAGAGATTTAAGCTCTGCACTGATCCGTTGATAGTTTGATGGCAGTGTCTCACTAAAGTTAACATTTGGTTTGATCTTTGTTCCTAGGGTTCATAGGTAATGCACTGAGGGAACATTGTGTGATCTTTATTTCAAGTACGGTAGTCTTAGAATCTTGTTAGCTCCTAGATGTTAGGTGTAGTCACGACAGACGTTTACAATCAGTTACAAATGTTTATCATTTTAGTAACAGAAGCGAAACATCTAGCCTTAGTTAAACTGGCAATTTTAAGTTGGATTTGTAAAATGAAATTGAGAAGCTGGTATGTGAGGAAGTAGCCTCCTCTTTTATGGGGTATGTTGTATCTACAGTTTAAAAACTCAGTAATTTAGTGGGTTTGAGTACTTGAGTGTAGTGCTGATGTAGGTGTATTTAAGAAAATCCCAAATAAGTAAGCTGGTGGAATATGTAGGAAAGTGGAATATTGAGAAAATGCTATGTGGCCAAAATGCTTTTCAGTGTTATTAGAATTGTAAAATAGCAGATGGACAGAATACAGATTTTATTATAGAAACATCTTTGAATAATTATAAGCATGGATTTTTTTCTTTGGTGAGGAAGATTAGCCCTGAGCTAACATTTGTTGCCAATCCTCTTTGTTTTGCTGAGGAAGATTTGCCCTGGGCTAACATCCATGCCCATCTTCCTCTACTTTGTATGTGGGACACCTGCCACAGCATGGCTTGATAAGTGGTGCGTGGGTCTGCATCCAGGATCTGAGCGTGTGAACCCCGGGCTGCCGAAGCAGAGCATGGGAACTTGACCGTGCCACTGGGCCGGCCCCGTGTGGGTTTAAAAAAAAAAAAAACAATTAATAGACTCGAAATATATACTTCTTATAAAATAATGTTGGAAAATAACCGCAAAACAAAACTTTATTCTTAGTCCCACTTCCCAGAGATAACTAAGGATATAGCAGCATTTAGTGTAATTCCAGTCATAGACAGATACATAGATGCAAAGTTGAGATGTATTGTCTTCTGTAACGTTTTTGTCTTGTTTTTTTCACTAAATGTAATATTGAGAACATTTTCTCTTGTCATTCTTAAACAATTTTAATGGCCATGTAAGACTCTGTTGTGTGACATTCCATGATTTCATTATTTTTTCATTGTTGGACATAGACGTGGTTCTAGTTTTTGCTATGAATAATAAATACTATAAGACTATAAATATTGCATAAACCTTTGCAATAAAATTTTTTTCTCAGGCTTTTGGAAGTACAGTTACTGGCTCAAACGATAAGAACCTTTTGTAAAGTTCTTGATACCTACTGTCAAACGGCTATAATATTTCTAGAACATAGTTTACCCTCCTAATTCAAACCAATCTAAATGGACTAGAAACTCATAAGGGTTTTTAACTGAGACTTTAAAAAGATAATAAATGGTAGTGTATTTACTTGTGGGTTAAGTGTTTAGCATTTGTTGAAAGTTTAGTATTTAATGTTTTTTTTAACTCTTGATTAAATATTTAATTTTAACAAAGGTGATCGATGTTACAAATAGCTGTGAGGATGAAGAAGTTAAAAAAGTTGAAACTAAAGTGACAATGGATTTTAATAAATACAAACTTGGTATTGTTGGTTAGAGCTTGTCAGAATGCTGTCACATTATTTGTGGTCAGGAGAAACCAGGACAGATCCTTAAGAGTGAAAGTGGGTAATGGATTCAATAAACTTTATAAAGCAGTAATTGTGGGACAATGACTTGTTCTATTTTTGGCTAGCTAGGGATAGGCACCCTCATCAACAAGCTGAACACTAATGATGCCTCTGTGAAACCACACCTGAAATACTTCACATGACTGTCTTCCTTTAGATAACCAATCTGAAGGTGAAGTCAAGGAAGTGGTTTTAAAGAATGGGGAAAAAATAGTGCTACTATCCTCTTTACCTTCCCCTTTTTCTTTTTTCTCTTCTTATTGTCATCTCTCAACATTAAAGAGTAGATAGTGATTGGCCAGAAAATAGCAAGGTAAAAAGCCATTGTCCTAAGTGTTTGGAAGACAAGGACAGAGTGATTATTTAGTCTGAGTGCGGAGTTTCTAACTAGGGTGATATAGAGTATAAGTACAAGAGAAAATTTAGTACTATCCAAGACAGTGAAACCCAGGAAAGACACAGTAATAGACCTAATCTAGATAGTAATCTGTACTGGTTAGATGAAAATGAAATTATTTGAAATTAGGGGTGGTTTTGTTTTTTAAAAATTTTAATCTTGTTCTTTGTTGACTTTTAAAAAAGAATTCCTAAAGCAGATATTATCCATTAAATTATATGCATATACAAATATATATATGCACATACAGATATATATTTTTTAAAGCTCAGCTAGTAGGTCTCAATATGTTACATGTGTTCTTTGACTTATGCTTTAATTATTAAACAATAAAGCAGTTGATCAGAATAAAAATAGTTCACTTACACAGAGTCAGAATTTAGGATTTCACCCATGAACTGGACTGGAGAGATCTTGACTTGGTTAAATAAGGAACATTCTTTGAATGTTTCTTAAATTGATAGCTTTGATCTTAAAATAGTATAGGTAATTGTCTTAAATTTCTTTTTTTTATGGTGGCAAGTGATATGTGGTGAAAAGGTATATTTGTATCAAGCAAGTGAAAATGCAAATCAAGTTGTTAGTTGCTTAAATTATAGATTTGGAGTGCCCTGCAGTTTTCTGTTGAATTACATGACTTTAAAAGTTTATCCTACACCTTTTTTATGACTTGACAGTTAAATTTCCTGTGTTTTAAACCATGTGGTGATCCCAGAAAACATAATGCGAGTTAATTGTACTGTTAACTATTTTTATTTTTTTATCAGTTTTCATAGGCCAGGATTTCTAATACCAAGATAATTAAATTTTTTAAAAAAATTTAAGTAGACTCTGTTAAATATGATAAATACAATGAGCAGTATGGATTATTAGATATTTTGCCCATTTCAGTCATCTTCATCAGTTCATTTAGAGCTACATTATTAAAGTAGAATAGTGACCAGTTTTACTTGTACTGTTGATAAAGTTAATATATGAAAATGCTTAGAACAACATCTACTATATATGAAACTACATTAAATGTCTTTATTATTATTATTACCTCCACCCTTTGGAGATATTAATAAGACTATGAGAGGGAAAACTAGAGAGAAGTTGATAAACCTGAAAATTGGATAATTGATCTTTGAAACTGTGAGATTTGGACATATAGTCTGTATGTAAAGAAAAAACTTGCAGAACAGTAAAAGCTGTTGAGCTGGAAGCATGTCTCTGAACGTGGTATAATGAATACAGAATTGGAAGCAAGGAACACTAACTTTTCCCCCGATAGTAAGTAGGATGGATACGTGCATTGTAATAGATTTGGGAAAGATAGGAACACATAAAGAAAGAAGTAAGCTATCTTTTCACTGCCTAGGGATAGCCACATCTAATGTAGTATGTATTTTCTTTTTCTGTAAGAAAATATACACATAAAAAATTTGAATCATATTGTGCATGCAGTTTTTGATTCCGTGAAATCCTCTGTTAAGTCCTCTGGATTGCTGAGTCGGTATTTGCGTCTTTGTCCATCCTTAGTATCCACTTGGTTCTGTTCTTCACATATCCAGTATCCTCCCCTTACCAAATCAAGAAAAGATGTTATATCTATTGCTTACACTTACTTTAGTTGTTCAGTCCTCAGTTTGTTGTTAGAACAAGCATGTTTTAAGGCTCTCATTTTTAATGTGGAGGGAAAAGAATGGTCACTTTCATTAAAGAAACAGATCTTTGTGGTTGGTGAAGGGAGGAATCTTTTTAAGATTACATTCAATTGGGTGGGTTTTTTTAGTTTTTTGGTTTTGCCTCAAATGGGTCTCTTTATCCTGACTTCACTCTTCGGGTGTGGAGGAGTTTGTGGCCCTTGTCATCTGGAAATAGAAGTTTGTCCTAGCACAGTATGTTTGATACCTTTAACAATGTTTTAGTTAAGATATAAATGTGTTACTTTATTTCACTGTTTTGAAGGCATACTTTTTTTTTCACATTTTAACGTCTCTGAAATTGGGATACTTCTTGGTGACGTCTTACAGTTATAATTACTCTTTTCCTAGTGGTACATAACGATGGTACTTCTTAAAATCAGTGGTGTCACGGATCAGTAAAATGTGCTAATTACTAATTCCTCATTATCTGACATCCTGAAGTATCCTTAAACTTTATCCTTCTTCCTCTGGTAGTGAATTTTGATAATTGAATAAATATCTCAGTGTATCCTTTTTGTTCGTAATTAGAGCAAGCATTTACTATGTGCCAGGTACTGTTCTGAGTACTTCATATATGTGTGTGTGTGTATATATGAAGTCATTACATATATGGTCTATATATACATATATATGATCATTTACATATATATAATACAGTAAGATTTACTGTATTCTATAGTTAAGAGGAATAACTAAAAATACCAGGGTGTTTAGTATAACATCAGGTTATTTCACTTATTAAATGCTATTGCTGGCTACTGCAACAGACACTTTTAAATATAATTTAATCCTTCCAACTCACTCTGAGAGAGAGATTAAAAATTATTACCTAATCTCATTTTACAAATGAGGAAGCTGAAAATCAGGTTAAGTAACTTGCCCAGAGTTGTAAGTGGCAGAGCTGGGATTTGAACTCATGTCTGCCTGACTTCAGTATCCTTGCTCCTAATGACTGTACCGTTTCTGGCTTTAGAAACTTGTATAACTTGGAATTTTTTTTTTAACTTTTTTCGGTGGGCGGCAGGATGGAGTGGGGTGTGGGGAGCAGATCTGGTTTTGGGGGTCTGTTTCTGTCCTAGGAGTTTATAAAATAGTCTGTATCGTGTTCGAAGAAGATAAAATAATTGATTTTTATTCTTTTGCATATTAAGATGGTGATGGAATTTCCTGACAATGTGTTAAATCTCGATGGGCATCAAAATAATGGTGCACAACTAAAGCAGTTCATTCAGGTAATAGTTTTAAAAATCAATGTTTTAAATGGTGTGTGTGTGTATGTTTTAAAGAGTCATTTAAAATTTCTGCTATAATTATTAATTTTATTTTACCTAGGGCTCTTTGGGTCTTAAGATTGCACTGAAATTGCTTTCTTTTACTATTGCTACAGTGAATGTATTTATGTACCTTTCATGTAAAAGAGATTTGGAGGTGTTATGTTATTATTTTACATGTCCATAAGGCTTTAATTTCACCAGGCCATCTTTTCCTGTTTTTTTCTTTTTCCTCCCCAAAGCCCTCAATACGTAGTAGTATATCCTAGTTGTAGGTCCTCCTAGTTCTTCTGTGTGGGATGCTGCGTCAACATGGCTTGATGAGTGGTGAGTAGGTCCGTGCCCAGGGATCTGAACTGGTGAACCCCGGGCCGCCGAAGCAGAACATGCAAACTTAACCGCTGTGTCACCGGGCTGGCCCCTTTTCTTGTTTTTTAAAGCTAGGGTATACAACTTTTCATTGAAAACTTGTTGGTTTTCTTCTGTAGTAATTGTTGTTCAAGTAAAAAAAAAAAAATCCTGTATTGTGAACTTTTTGATTTTTATTTAATTCATAAGCAATATGATACTTTATAAATACACTCTATATAATCAAGGTAATGGAGGATAAATTGTTACTTTACTTCAAAATTCTGTTTCTACTTTTGGAGAAGACTTTGAGTGAAAGATTAATGGTAAATGTGAGAAAGTCCTTCTTGGGAGTTATCTTACTTTCCCATCTGTTTTGGTAAAGCTGGAGGCATTACTAGTAGTGTAACTATAACTCCATCCAGGTAGAAGTTATTTACTAGAGTTTTGCCCATTTCTGTACAGCTGTGGTTCTCAGTCATTTTTTTACCTTGTCGTAACCAACAGATAACATTCATATGCACCAGCATATTAATTACTCACTGCAGGCTCCTGTATAGGTAAGACAGGCCTTGTTCTCTTCCACTAATCCATAACACACCTGTCCATACCTCCAGGTTGAGAATTGCTGCTCTACATGATCACCATCTAACTTGATCCTGTAGCTAAACATAGTGTGTTGTTAAAAGTTGAGAAGAAGACATGGTAAAGCTGCATTGTGTCTTTATTCTTTTCTCTTTTCTTTCTTTCCTTTTCTTATTTTAAGTGAGAGTACAAAGCGTAATGCTGAACAAGCACTAAATTTCCAGATGCAGGGCTTCTTTTTTGCTATGCTGGGGTACATACTGCTTAGCCCTGGTGTCCTAAACAGAGTTTTTTATACTCTAGATTCTAGAATGGGGGGTTTGTGGAGCGAACTGAGTACAGCATGGACAAGGAGTACATATTTTCTGACTCAGTTGCAAATAGAGATGGCAAGCCCTGCCCAGGTTGTACTTACTGCACAAGGATAGGAACCAGAAGTAGTAGTGAAAGAGTAATTTTATGTCTTTCTTAAGGACTCTTCATTTTTCTTTCTCTCTTTCTCTCAGCGACATAGTATGCTTAAGCAACAAGATCTAAGTATTGCCATGGTGGTGACATCACGTGAAGTCTTGAGTGCACTTTCTCAGCTTGTCCCATGTGTTGGTTGTCGTCGCAGTGTGGAGCGCCTCTTTTCCCAGCTTGTAGAGTCTGGAAATCCTGCCCTTGAACCTCTGACAGTAGGGCCCAAGGGAGTCCTATCTGTAACTCGAAGCTGCATGACTGATGCAAAGAAGCTTTATACCTTATTTTATGTACATGGGTAAGTATAATCAATTTGGAAAAAATGGATTTGTTAAATTTTTTTTTTTTGATGAGAAAGATTTGCTCTGCTCTAACATCTGTTGCCAATCTTCCTCTTTTTGCTTGAGGAAGATTGTCCCTGAGCTAACATCCGTGCCAGTCTTCCTCTATTTTGTATATGGGATGCCGCCACAGCATGGCTTGATGAGCGGTATGTAGGTCTGCACCCGGGATCTGAACCTGTGAACTGCGGGCTGCTGAAGCGGAGCATGCAAACTTAACCACTATGCCACTGGACCGGCCCCAAATTTTGTTGAATTTTTAAACTTGATGACAGTGGTATTTTTTTTTTTTTAATTTGGTCAGGGCAAACCTTTAGTCCAAATTCAACAATTTTATTGAATAACTTCTATGTTCCAGTGACTAGAAAGTTTCTCTTCTCATGTGGAGAGAGGCAGGCAGTAAGCAAATATATAATTTATCAGGTATGATAAATTACAAAGAAAAACCAGTAAGAGAGGTAGAGAATGAGTGGGTAGAATTAATATGGGGAATGGTCAGGGAAGGCCTCTGTGATAAAGTGACATTGAATGTAGATTTGAATAAAGTGAATGAATGAACCATGTAGATATCTGAGGAAGGCAGAGAAGGAGCAGCAAGTGTAAGGGGTTAGAGGTTGGAGTTTTCCTGGCATGTTTGAAGAATAGCAAGGAAGCTATTGTGGCTGGAGCCAGATGAATGAAGGGAACAGTAATAAAAGATGATGAAAGATGAGGTCACAGAAGTAATAAAAGGCACAATTATGTAGTGCCATCCTGAGTTCTTTTTTTTTTTTTTTTTTTTACTCTGGAATGGGAAGATTTGGGAGGGTTTTGAGCAGAGGAGTGACGTGGTCTGACTTGAAGTTTGGCTTACTTTGACTTCTGTGTTGAGAATAAATGGAAGGGTGGTGGAAGGGCAGAGAAACAGAGGTGGTTTAATAATTCATGCAAGAGATAATGGTGACCAGTATGGTGGCCACAGAGGTAATGGAAAATGGATGGATCCTGGATATGTTTTGAGGAATGAGCCAAAAGGATTTTTGGATAAATTCAACATGGAGGAGGGCAACAAGGATGATTCCCAGATTTGGGGTCTAAAGAACAGGACAAATGCTTTCCTTTTACTCAGATGGGTATGACGTGGGGAGCAATTTTGCAGAGCTCACTTTTGGATGTGTTATGTTTGAGATACCAATTGGGCATCCAGGTAGAGTTCAGAAAGGTCTGGCCTATAGATATAAAAATTTATATCATCTGCATATATATATTGTATTTAAACTATAGTCTTGCATCATTTAACAATGAGGATGTGTTTTGGGAAACACGTCGTTAGGCGATTTCATCATTGAGTGAACATCATACAGTGTACTTACACAAACCTAGATGGTATAGCCTACTACACATCTAGGCTATATGGTACTAATCTTATGGGACCACTGTCATATATGTGGTCTGTTGTTTACTGAAACCTTGTTATGCAGTGCTTGACTGTGTGTCTGTGTGTGTGTGTATGTATGGTATATAAGTTTTACATATATGTAATTTAAACCCATGAGGTGAGATATGATCACCAAAGAGTGAGTATAAATAGGAAAAGGGAAGAAGTTTGAAGACCAAATCCTGGGGCTTTCCTGTTTAAAGGTGGTGGTAGAGACTTTGGATTTTTATTCTTCCTGAGAAAAGAAGCCTTGGAGGGTTTTTGAACAGAGAAATAACGTAATGTGATTTTTGTTTTGAAAAGATCACTCCAGCTGCTTAAGTGAAGCCCAGAATGTAAAGGCAAAGGCTGGAAGCAAGAAGACTATTTGGGAGGCCAGTTATTGCAAATAACTAAGCTAGAGAGGGGAGTTGGACAAGGGTGGTAATGGTGGAGGTAATGAGAAGTGATTTGATTCTGGATATATTTAAAAGTTAGAGTTGACAGGTTGCTGATTGGTTGGATGTAGGGTGTAGATATTAGCTATACATATTTATATATTTGCATAAAATTTCTGTTGATGGCTTCTTATAAAGGATAGTGTGTATTTAGATAATGTTTGGACGAGGGAAGATGGCTGAGGGTTAGGTAGCAATCAG
Organism: Diceros bicornis minor; assembly: GCF_020826845.1. Taxonomy (NCBI): domain Eukaryota; kingdom Metazoa; phylum Chordata; class Mammalia; order Perissodactyla; family Rhinocerotidae; genus Diceros; species Diceros bicornis. Next base: position 26,016,301 of record NC_080757.1, on the reverse strand, counting down.
TTGTAAAATATTTGAGTACCAGGCACGTTGCTAGATAACAGTGCAGATGCAAGGATGAGTAAGACAGATGCAGTCTGGGGGAAAGAGTACGTTGAACAGAGCATGTCTCTTTCAACATTTTGACAGACTGGCGATGGAACGGGAAGACAAGTGTGTAGACTCTTGGGTTAGAATTTGTTTGATGAGAAATTTTCAAAGTAAGGGATGTGTCTATAATACTTTAAATACACTTCTCCTAAAAGGCAGTAAATAGAGATTTTGAAAATTCTAAAGAAAAATGAATATTAATCAAACCTTTAATGGTTTATTTTTAATTAGGTCCAAACTAAATGACATGATAGATGCTATTCCAAAAAGTAAAAAGAACAAGAGATGTCAGTTGCACTCCTTAGATACGCACAAACCAAAACCTTTGGGGTAAGTAGAATTGAATATCAAGATGCTTTGTCATTGTTAAGATTATAAATGTTCATCATATTTAGTAAAAAGAAAAAAAAAACACTACTAGTTTTATTTCATTATTTGGTTACACTATAACATAGGTCAAAATAAGTATGTCTCCTGGTTCTGTAGGCCTTTTTTGCATTGTGACTATATATGGTCTCAATATAGATTTTATTTTATTTTTTTAAGTTTTTTTTCTTATATTAAATATGTTTCAGAGGAAGGAGGTTGAGATATTTGTGGAAATTTATGTAGTCAACATTAAGATTTTCAAATTAGTGATATTCTCTAAGCTATATAATAGTCATAATCTATAAAGTATTTTTCTTGTCTCTAGGTCTCCTTAATAATTTATCAAGGATTAAAAAAAGTCTTGCATCAGTTATAGCAATGTGTATTTATGTAACTAATTTGCAGTTTTCTTCTTGGTTAAGTACTGCAATGCCCAAGGCTGCTTTTGCCCCCCTCTCCCAGCACAGGGCCACAGTTGACCCCTACAAAATTGCTTGGGGTAGGGAGTGGTAAGGAGAAGCCATGGAGTTAGAAAAGAGTTTCTAAGAAGTAACGTGTTGTGGAGAGAGTGGGATGATATAAAACTATACTTACGAATTAATTTTAAAAATTAGTTTTTGAATATCTCATCAGTAATGTAGACACCACTGTTATATAGACGTTTTTCTCCCTGATAAAAAGACCTGGATGACCAGGTGGCCACGTGTTAATAATCTGTTAACAAGGTTTTTTGTTTTTTTTTCCTATACTTAGGATCAAAAATTTTTTTTAAATTTTATTATGAGAACTGTCAAACACAAAGAAAAGTAGCGACACTGTACAAGGATTCCCCTCCCCGCAGACACTTTCACCCAGATTCAGTAGTTATCAAGATTTGCCATATTTGTTTTGTTTATCAACCTTTTTCTTTGCTGAAGTATTTTAAAGCAAGTCCCAGGCATCATGTTATTTTACTCCTACATATTTTCACATGCATCTCTATTTGGATATTTTCTTTCAAAATGACAGTACCATTATAACACCTAACAAAATTAACTATAAATAATCTTATACCCAAGTTCATATTCAGATTTCCTCAACTGTCTCTAAAAGTGTCTTTTTACGTTGATTTGTTGGAATCAGGATCTAAACAAGAACCACACGTTACATAACATCTTAATGTGAGAGTGCTCTGAACCCAGTAAAACTCTACACAACTTAAAGTGGTTATCTAAGGATAATTTATTTCACATGCCTGATTTACCAGTATCTTTAGAAAATTGCCGACTTTCTGAATGCAGAATTCAGCCTAGTTTTCTAATTAGACAATAACTTTTATCTGAGTGACCTGTTGGCTAAAGCCACAGAGTAGTATGGTATAATAAAAAGCTTGCCTGCTGGTTTTTTTATTATGAATATTCTTTGTTGAGGAACTAAAAAGCAACATGTAAACCCCAGTGTCTTACACATCTGTGCCATTGCCACCTTGCTTCAAAGACCAGTCCTTCCACTTTTACTCTGGATTCCATCTCCTCTCTTGTTCTCAGTGACTTTGCTTCATTAATTATCTACTTTTATTAAGTTGACATACAGCTATCTTTTCCTGTCTTTCAGCTTAAAAACAAAAAACAAACCTCCACAGACTTCACATCCCCTTTCAGTTACAGCGCCACCACATGAGAAGCTAAATGTTTTAGAAAGTTGTTTCCTGAGTTATGGAATCAGTATGAATGGAGTTAGTTGATCATAAGCATTGTTTCCTGAGTTGATCATAAGCTTCAGTTATTCTCACATGCTGTATGGATAGTGGGCCAGGGAGTACAGTCTACTTAGCCAAGACTCCCTTGCCTCTGCTTTGGATGGTCACCTTTGTATGCTTCTGTCACTCTCCATTTTTTATATTTCCACTGTTATTCCCTCCTTCTTCTGTTTAGACTTTTCTCCAGGGAAAGTATTGTGCAGTTGATTAGATTTCAGCCTAATCAATAGCAACAATCCAGCTCAGCCTTCCTGAGAGTATTCCCATGCAAGTAAACCCGTTATTGTATGTCTTGGGAGTAAGTTTGAGATCGAGAAGAAAGGTCTAAGCCAGAGTTGTAGGCCTCTAGCTGATGATTGAAGATTATCTTAGTGAATAAGATCGCCTAGAGGAAGAGTAGAAGAGAGAAGAATGCTGAGGAATTCAATTTAATGGTAGAAAAGGAGCCAGTAAAGAAACTTGAGAAAGACTGGCCAGATAGGTAGGAGGAAGCCAAGGGAAAGGAGTGTTTCAGGGGGTTCTGGTCGGCTGTGTTGAATGCTGCTGAGTCATCAAGGAGCCAGAAGTGTTCATTGAATACAGCAACACTGAGATAATTGGTGATCTTGATGAGCAGATCTGTGGTTGAGTGGAAGTGGAAACCAGATTAGAATGGGTAGAAAAGTGAATGCGATGTAAGGTTGTAATGGAGTAAGCTGTGAGTGAAAACTATGGGAGTAGAACAAGGAAGTGGAAAGACTTGTTTTTCAGAAAGCTTAATCTTGAAAGGAAGGAGTGATATAAAGACAATCTAGAGAAATTATGGATTAAATCTTGATTTGAGCTGTAGAATTTTTTCGAAAAAGGTTTTTTTAGAATACTTGCGCATTCTGGTGATATAATTATCATTGCCCAGCTCTGATTTTATGAACCTTTCCCTCGATGAGATCTTGAGTTTGAGAGTTAACTCAGTTTTAGGAGATTATGGATCACTCAAGCATAATTAGAAAAAGAGGAAATATGCGAGTTGAGGGTAAAAGGGTGTAACGTGGAAGGCAGGGCAGGAGTTGAGGTTTTTTATTTCAAAAATAAGAAGCGCTAAATCTTGTCCTAAGCCCTTGCGAGAGGGAATAGGGAGCTGAATTGTATTTATGACTTTGTATGGTGGGCAGGGGCTTGAGAAATACCTATTTAGCTATCTAGAGTAGGTTAAGTAAAGATTCAGAAGTTTTTCCATCTCAAGCATCCAAGGTAATAAATTTCTAGGACTGTAGTGAGACCTGCAGAAGAACAGGCAGGAGCCAGTTGTTCAATATCGTGAAAAATCACGAAGACTTATCATAATATAGACACACATTTCTCTTGGAATGCACATCTGCAGCAAAGCGAAATGCATGACCAGCGCCACATTGCAACCTGTGGGGGAGGGAGAGTCTGGGAACTTTTTAAAAAATTATTTGTATAGTCCTTATTACTAATTTAGGCTGTGTAAAGTGTTCGTCGTAGTATGCTGTCTTTATTTTAGTAAACCTAAAAATTTATATACTATAATTAATCTGTGACTTCCTCAGCTACGTGTAAATGTGAAGATACATAAGAGGTTTGTTGCCATGGGCGAGCTATAAAATCACATTAAGTAGATCAAAACTTGTTAGAATTTTCAATTTTTGGAAGATTGATCCATGTTTATAGGTGAAAATGTTTTATAATTTTTTTCAGCCCTTTTGACTTTAAAACATTCCGAGTAGATTTGCTCATAAAATGCTTAGTATATTAACCAGTTGCTATCTTGATAAATGTAAATGTTGTTAAATTATATCAGGTAAACTTAATACTTGAGCAGAAGTTTTTAATATAAGGATATGAGCACGTTTAAATAACATTTTAATATGGTTAAAGTGAATATGTAATTATACAAATTTACAAACTTATCCTACTAATAACGTAATGTATTAAAGAGTTCATGATTTTGATTTAGACTATAGAAATTATTCCTTCAGATTATCTCAGTGTCACTAAGCTTTGTACTATACTGTATACTACAGTGAAGGGAGCAGTAGCAGTGTCAGTTCAGAGAAGTTAAGTACAGATAAGAGAAGTAGTGAAGACCACAGGAAGGACAGCAAGTGTAGGATCATTTTCCATTATGGACCTTTCCAGGGAACAGCCAGGTAAAATCAAGCAATCCTTTACTCTGCCTTTTTTAATGTTTTACCCTTATCTGTTTCTCCTTTTCACTTTGTTTCTTTGTTTCTTTCTGCAGAGGTTGTTGGATGGACGTATGGGAACTAATGTCCCAAGAATGCAGAGATGAAGTAGTTCTAATTGACTCTAGTTGTCTTTTAGAAACACTAGAAACATATCTGCGAAAACACAGGTAAGACTAAAGGTCACTGTGGTATAGTTGGAAGGTGCCTTAGCTGTCAGTCATCCAGACTGACCTGTCTTTCATGTAGTAGTACTCCAGCCTTCCTGTTCAACGTGCCTGGCGCTAGGTGGAGCTTAATGTCAGAGTAGGCAGTTCCTTTATGGGATGACTCTTAGAGTTAGCCTTCTTGTGCCTTTTTTTGTAATTTTTACCTGTTGGTTCCAGGTCAGCCTTTCAGAAAAACACAGAATGACTGAATCGAGTAAAGTGTACTTTAATCACTTTGTAAACTCTAGTACTCTTTGTTTTTATGATAGAAGCATTTCATGATGTCATTTTCAAAATTAAAAGTTAAATTAGCAGCTTTCACTTACTGATTTTTGAATGATTTCTTCTGTAGTTGTTTGTCAAAACCTAAACATAATTCATGTGCTTCATGTACTTTATGATAAAAGTAACTTCAGATTTTTCTTTTTAGAATACTACTTTACAAAGGAATTTTCTAAGTGTCATTAACATTTGGAAATTCATAGGGAGGGAGAGTGAAGTAGGAAAGGAAACTGGTAAGGGAGCCATCTAGAGATGATGTTTTTTGGGGGAATTGTACTGTTTTAATATAAATTTGTCACTTTTTGGGTTTGTGGTTGTGTGTCCTTTGACCTTGGGACAGATATCACAATTCCTTTGGGAACACTTAGAAAACATACATGAATGATAAAAACTGGCATTATCAAGATTGGTGTTTATATGGCAATGAGCTAGTGACTTAACCTGCATACTAAGTTTTTCTTTTTTCAATTATAAACTTTCTTGTCTGTTTGCCTTTTTGGTTGATTATACCCAAGAGAGTAGAGAATGTGTCAATTATTTGAATTTTTGGAGGGGGATTATATAGACACAAAACATATATAAATATATAGGTCCATTATAGATTCTTTTCTCTTTCGTTATAAATTGATCCTTATATTCACTATGAATTGGTCCATCCAAAAGAAAGCTTTTTTTTTGGGTGATAAATTACTAGTTATCAGAGCTAATGTTTTGGAGTTTCTTATAACAGTTGTAGATATTTCCTGTGTTTTGGAGGCAGTGTTTTTGTTTATAGGAAGGTGGAGTCCATTTTATAAATATCTTAAGGGTGGGGAGAAGTACGATTAAGAGAGTAATTAAGGGAGATCGCAGGGAGCCGGCCCCGTGGCTTAGCGGTTAAGTGCGCGCTCCACTACTGGCGGCCCAGGTTCGGATCCCGGGCGCGCACCAAGGCACCGCTTGTCCGGCCATGCTGAGGCGGTGTCCCACATACAGCAACTAGAAGGATGTGCAACTATGACATACAACTATCTACTGGGGCTTTGGGGAGAAAAAGGGGGAAAAAAGGAGGAGGATTGGCAGTAGATGTTAGCTCAGGGCTGGTCTTCCTCAGCAAAAAGAGGAGGATTGGCATGGATGTTAGCTCAGGGCTGATCTTCCTCACAAAAAACAAAAACAAAAACAAAAAAAAAGAGAGATTGCATTGAATCTGGGTTTTAGTGATTATAACTTTGTGCAAGTTACTTGACTTTTATGTGCCTCAGTTTTTTTCTTAAGACAAAAATAAGGATAGTACTGATCTTACAGGATTTATTGTAGGATTAAATTTGTTGTGGGGATTGATGATACATAGCAAGGTTTACTTAAAACAGTATCTGGCACATAGTAAGCACATCAGTCAGTGCATTTGCCAGATTTGCGCATCCTTGTTATTCTTGTTTCTAGTTCTTGTTTTAGGTACAGTTAGAGTTTTTGGGGTATAGTCAGTTGAAAATGATTTTAAAACGTCTAAATAATGTACCCTTTTGGCTCTTTTTTTAGTAGACTTTTCTGAGCACTTTATAATAAAGATTTGATAACACTATTTAGCTAGTTAAGTATTATGGTAGTACATTACCTCTGTTAGAAATGAGGTGTTAGGAAATTGTGAAATCTCTGCCTTAAAAAAATGTTTTTTAAATGTATGTGCAAGGTTACTTTTGAAAACAGGAAAAATCACTTTCATTCTTATGGCTTCTATGTAATATTTTTAAAGTGCTGTTTACTTATGCTTATGTTACTTAATGATTATGTACAATTAGACATATATTAAAACTACTTGAAGGATTTAAAGCAGTAAGATGGGGGAAAATATTTCAAGTTTTATTAGTGGTACTGTATGACATTTAACCATTTATTTACCTGAAAATGTAAACTTAGATTTGTAACCTGAAAATGTGGAAGTATTGTTATTTCTGTGTCCATGTCCATCTCTTCCCCCAAGGGAAAGACTTTTTTTTATTGTGGTGAAAAAACACGTAACATAGATTTAACCTCTTAACGGTTTTTAAGTATACACTACAGTATTGTTAACTATATGCACATTGTTGTACTAGAGATCTCTAGAATTTTTTATGTTGCATGACTGAAACTATACCTATTGAACAGCTCCTCCTCATTTACTCCTCCCCCCAACCCTTGGCAACCACCATTTTATTTTCTGTTTCTGTGAGTTTAATTACTCTCGAGAACTCACATAGGTGGAATCATGCAGCATTTGTCTTTTTGTGATTGGCTTATTTCTTTTAACATAATGTCCTAAGGTCCTTCATGTTGTAGCGTATGACAGAATTTCCTTCCTCTTTAAGGCTGAATAATATCCTGTTGTGTGTATATACCACATTCACCTGTCAGTGGCCATTTAGGTTGCTCCCACATCTTGGCTATTGTGAATAATGCTGCAGTGAACATGAGTGTGTAACTATCTCTTTGAGATCCTGTTTTCAATTCTTTTGGATATATACCCAGAAGTGGGATTGCCAGATCATATGGTAGTTCTATTTTTAATTTTTTGAGGAAATGCCATACTGTTTGCCATAGTGGCAGCACCATTTTATAATCCCACCAACAGTGTGCAAGGGTTCTAATTTCTCCATATCCTCACCAACACTTATTTTCTGTTTTTTTGATAGTGGCCATACTAATGGATTTAAGGTGATATTTCGTGGTTTTGATTTGCATTTCCCTGATGATTAGTGATGTTGAGCATCTTTTCATATGCTTGTTAGCCATTTGCATATCTTCTTTGGAGACATGTCTATCCATGTCCTTTGCCCATTTTTTAATTGGGTTTTTTGTTATTGTTGTTACTGAGTTTTAGGAGTTTTTTATATATTCTGGATACTAACCCCTGATCTAATATATGGTTTGCAAATATTTTCTCTCTTCCATAGATTGTCTTTCACTCTGTTGATTGTTTCCTTTGCCACACAGAAGTTTTTAAGTTTGATGTAGTCTCATTTGTCTGTTTTTGCTTTTGTTTCCTGTGCTTTTGATGTTGTATCAAAGATATCATCGCCTTTTGCAGTGTCATGAAATTTCTTTCCCCTGTGTTTTCTTCTGGGAGTTTAATGGTTTCAGGTCTTAATGTTTAGGTCTTTAACCCATTTTGAGTTAATTTTTGTATATTTCTATGTCTATTTTTGAAGCATTAGTGAAACATAGTGATTTAACTTTACTTGTCAGCATTTTTGCCTGTGTTTACCAAGTGGGCTTAGAGTGTCTATTTTAGTATATATTCATTTCAAGAAACACAGTTATTTACTATTGGCCCAGAAAGATGTGTGTATCAAACTAATGCATGGCAGTATAAGGAAGTGTAAATCAGAAATAATTGTAACAGAGGAAGATTGAATTCTGATTATGGGAATTGTAGAAAGCTTCTTTAAGGATGGACATGATTTAAGCAAATGAAGAAGGATATGGAGAAGCTTCTTTAAGGATGGACATGATTTAAGCAAATGAAGAAGGATATGGAGAGGAGTGGGGAGGAAGCAGAAGAAAAAAGACTTTGAAGTAGGGACATGTTGGCTATATTCAAAGTGATCCATTGTATATATGGTGTGTGTATGGGGGCAGCATAGAGTTGGGGGAAGCATGAAGGGAGAGGTGAGTCTTGGGAAATAAGGCTGGAAATAGTAGATTTGGTAAGAGAAGTTATAGAAGGCCTTAATAAGGAGTTTGAACTTTATTCGTAGACAGTGGGGACGTTTTTAAGTTGAGAGAGACAGAATCAGATTTGTTTTAAAAAATTATTTTGGTATGAGTGATGCATTAGAGCTAGGAAGAGTGGAAGCAGAGAAGCTGGTTAAGAAGCTTTAAAAAATTGTCTAGGCAGTTTAAAACAGGGCAGAGGGAATTGAAAGAAGGACCTCCAAGAGATATAAGAAAGACAGAATTGATGCCAGTTGATTCCACCCGTAAAAGGGGGACCTAAGGAGAAGTTGGAGTTAACTAAGGGTTCATCCTGGGTGACTGTGTGAATAGTGATGTTCTTAACAGAGGTGGAAGGGAACATGTTGCCCTTTATTTTGGACAGTAAGTTTAACGCGTTGCCTATTAGACGTCTGTGATGTCCCCCATTTTCCAATATGGGTCTGGCCCTCAGGCAAGGGCAGAGACTTGAACAGAGTTGAAGAGTTGAGACTCAGACCTGTTGGCTTAAGCCACTGGAGTAGATGAGCTCACCTAGGGAGACGAATTTAAATCAAAGAGATGAAAATTTCCTCGTTCCACCACAGTTGATCTTCTGAGAGGGCCAGTTAGTAATATTGTGAATCTGGCTTTTTCACCAGACCAAATTCTTCTTTGTTTTAGGAATTCAAAGATAAAGAAACCAGGTTCTATTCTTTTTTTTTTTTTTTCTGATTGAATAATGTTTGGTTTCTAAAAGAAAATTTTGTCATCCTCTACATTCACACACTCGTCTACACTTTTCCCACGTTTATATACACTTAAGTTTAAAGCACATTTCTATGTATATGTTGTCTATATTATGTCTCTGTATTGAGAAACATGCATTTTTTTGGAAGAAAGAATTTGACATTTTGGAAATTACCAGTAAACTAAAAATACATGTAGCACTTTCCCATTCTTCTTGCTCCCCCCACCCCACCCCAAATGCCTAGCTACTGACATATTAAAATGTTGTAGTAAAAATTTGAGTCAAGATTTACTGGCTGAAGATACCAACTATTTTCAGAGACTGAAAGGAGAGGGATCCTACAAGCCATTGTTTTGTAGCCTCCTTTGTTTTATTTCTGTCCTGTACAAATAGCTCTTGAAGTAGAGATATCCAAGTCCTTGGCAACTAATATTTTCTCGGCATGTATTTTATGAACTAACAGGTATATATCTGCCGCCTTCTTTTAGGCCATGTGCTTCTCTAGTTTAAAAATCATTTGCAAATGGAGATCTAGCTGTACTTACATAATCTCTAAATTTGTATTTACCTTACATGTGTATGTTTTCAATGTGTGTATGGTGGCTTTTTTTAATGCTTTATATGGGAGGGGAGTGTCATTGTCTAGTACACTGTTACTAGTACACTGTTACATGTTATGTGAAGTAATTACACAGCTGGTTCTTAATTTTAAGGTTTTTCTTTTCAACAGGTTTTGTACTGATTGCAAAAATAAAGTTCTCCGAGCATACAATATCCTTATTGGTGAACTTGATTGCAGCAAAGAGAAGGGCTACTGTGCTGCACTTTATGAAGGCTTGCGGTGCTGTCCACATGAACGACACATACATGTTTGCTGTGAAACAGACTTCATTGCACATCTTTTGGGTCGTGCTGAGCCAGAGTTCGCAGGAGGGTATGAGTATGTAATTTGCTAGAATGGGCTATCTAGCGCTTTGCTTCATTTTATTACTGAAAGTTTATTTCCATCACCTTCTGCCTCAGTACGTATGATATATGTGTAAATTAGAGTGTGCCTATAAAGATTTTGCTTTCTTTAAAACATGCGTTTTTTAACTGACCGAGTAAAAATAGTGAGCAAGTGTTCTGTGGGTTTGGTTCAGTCCTCTGCTTTTTGTTGCTTGAAGTAGGCAAGCTTTTTTTTTGCTTTCATTATTATAGATTATCATTTTCATTTGAAAATGATTAGAAGGAATTTTTCCCCCTCCATCCATGCATTTCCGTGTTTAAATTTTGTTCATAATGATGGTTTTTGCATAGGAAGTGAGGTCTTTGCAGCAGGGGGTTAAGAAATGCTTTACTGAATGTAATTCATGAACTGTGTATATTATTACTAAATTATATAGGAGTATAAAATTTTATCTCTGCCTTTGTTGTGAAAATAAAATCAGAAAAAGTTGTTTATAGAATAAATGAAACCTATTTCCCTTTGTGTTTTGTGTACCAACTCTCGTTTGAGTGCCTACTTTCTGTTAGGCATTTAGAATACAAAGACTTCTTTTATCACTGAAATTCTGTGAACACGTCTACTAAAGACTGGCCTAGAGGGCTTTTGCCCGTGATTGAATCACTTTGGCATTGCCTTTCTCCATTCTCCCTCAAAAAAAGAAACAAAAACAGAATAGGTGTTTGCTATAATTGGAAGGTGAAGGGAACTGTCGTGCCTGCTATGAGCTAGACACATGAATTCTCTGTGCCCAAAAAACCATCTCTTTAGGGCCAGTTCCTGAATTACCTTATTTTTAGCAGCATTAGGACTGAGTTCTACCTGCATGTGTATTTCTCATTGGCTGTGTACATGTAGGCTTGTGTATTTATATATACCTTAATTGAATTTGAATGTATAGTTGTCTTGTTATTAGGTATGCAGATCTTGTTTAAAACCTGGACTTGCAGATGTGTTATCCATCTTTTACTGTTTCATTTAAGGGTATTAGGAATTATGTATGATTTATTCTCCTTTATAGGCGAAGAGAAAGGCATGCTAAGACAATAGATATAGCTCAAGAAGAAGTTCTGACCTGCTTGGGAATTCATCTTTATGAAAGACTGCATCGCATCTGGCAAAAACTACGAGCAGAAGAGCAGACGTGGCAGATGCTTTTCTACCTTGGTGTTGATGCTTTACGCAAGAGTTTTGAGGTAAGAACAGTGGGCTCTCCAAGATTGCTTAGTCATGTTATTTTACCAAATGTTAATGTAAGTCACCAGTCTGACCTTGCCTCAGAGGGCTGTGATCCACTGTGATAGAATGTTATGGCTTTTGAGGGATTAGGGGAGGGGTTTCCTGGGGAACTGGAATTTAATTTAATTTTAATCCTGTTACCAGCTTTGGTTTTTTCTCAGAGAAGAAAACTGAAGTTGATGATTATTTCATAAGATGCTGCTATGAAACATAACTAATGAAAAGTTAAAAGCAGCCCAAAAATAAGCAACAAAATTGGAAACATTTAATGAGTCCCATTTGCCTGCTGATGTCCAGTAGTATGAAGTAAATGCTGTTTGAATGCCATGATGTAAGAACTGCATTTTAGAAGCACATTCTTTATAATGCTGGTGTTAGGGTTTAGTGCTTGTGATTTGGTAATATTTTTTTCAGTTAAACTCTGTAGAACATAAATTTTTGGCTAGTGAAATTTTATTATATTCTATAGGGCATGGTTGTAACCCTCTAACTGGGTCACCAGTCCCTTTTGAGAATGGTATGAAAGCTATAAACCCTTTATTCAGAAGCCCATCCATGAACTGTAAGCACTGTTCTGGGGAGTTGGAGGAGATTTGTACTAATTCTTGCTGAACAGATTTCTTACTCTTTTTCTCTTTGTATGTTTGTGTCTTCAGAAAGTAGATCATCTAATCAGGTTAAATAGTCTTCTCATTGTGTGAAGAAATGAATGAATGTTTGCTGTGTTATAATTCTGAAGTTTGAAACTAGAATATTGCTGGTTTGGAATAGGAGTGTGTATAAGTCTACCTTTCCCATAGGGATTAGTTGTATATTCACTTCTTGAGTAGATTTTAAGACTGTCATCATTTAAGGTATTAAAATTTAAGATTCTTTGTAGCGACTACTTGGCAAAATTACATCATGAAATATCAGTTTCTGTGTGTGCTGTCATTTAAAATTAACAAATGAGAATTTCCATGGAAAATAAAGGAAGTTTTGACCAATATTCATTCTCAACTTTGTTTTTATAATAGATGACTGTGGAAAAAGTACAGGGTATTAGCCGATTGGAACAACTTTGTGAAGAATTTTCAGAGGAGGAACGAGTAAGAGAACTCAAGCAAGAAAAGAAACGCCAAAAGCGGAAGAATAGACGAAAAAATAAATGTGTGTGTGATATTCCTACTCCTTTACAAACAGCAGATGAAAAGGAAGTAAGCCAAGAGAAGGTAATATTCCTTAATATTGACTCATAAATACATAGTATTACTTTTTGCTAGATTTGGGCATTTTTACTATGCTTTTCCAGAATGTGAGCTGCAGCTTGTGTATTGGCTTTTTTCCTACTATAATCTGTACAAGCCAAAATTTTTAATGTCTTATGTTTGTTTTATAAAGACAGTGTTAGGTAGTTATCTTTTTACCTAACCTTACTATACTGTTAGATCAAAGTCCAAATGTGGAAAGTTATCTCCATGCATGACCTAGAGCAGTTCTCAACTTTTTGATCTCCGGACCCCTTTGCATTCTTAAAAATTATGGTGCTCAATGAGCTTTTTTGTTCATGTGGATTATACTTATCAACATTTACTGTATTAGAAATGAAAATGGAGAAATTTTAAATTATTTATTAATTCACTTAAAAATAAAAATAAGACCTTTATATATTAATATAAATAACATTTTTTGAGAAATAGCTCTTTTCCACAAAAAAAGAAGGATGGCATTATTTTATATTTTTGCAAATCTCTAATATTTGGCTTAAAAGGAATCACGTAGGTTCTCATATCTGCTTCTGCGTTCAGTCTATTTCCGTATGTTGCTTGGTTGAAGCATATAAAGAAAGTCTGGCCTCACACAGATATATATAGTAGGAAAAGGGAGGAGTATTTTAACATAAACCTTTTCAGATAGTTGTGGATATTCTTTGGCATTACACCTCAACAAGTGGTGGTTTCTTAAAGGTTAGTTGCAAAGTGGAACCTGACACCTTATCAGTGACCTTATCATACTCTGTTAAATTAAAATCCATTGGTCTGTCTTGCACTTTGAATGGTTCTTTTACTCATGCATGATTTTGTAACATCATGCATTGGTCATTTGAAAGATAATGGCTAACTGAGTTAAGCAGGTCTTCCCAGATATTGACATTTCATTATATAATAGCAGACAGTCACGTTAAAACCACTACTGATCTCATCAGAAAGGTCTTTAAGTATTGGGAAGCTTTAAGCTCATTGTGCTTGTGTATGCAAGTTTCAAAATTCTAATGTATAGTTTGAAAGTTGGAATTTTATCATTGACAACAAATACTGTCCATTGTTTTCTTTGAAGTGATGGGCTGACTTCATTCATTTTTGAGAAAATGTCTTTTAAATATCCAAGTCTGAATAGTCATAGTTTGTCTCTCATTCTTTCTTTTTTTGTGAGGAAGATCAGTCCTGAGCTAACATCCATGCCAATTCTCCTCTTTTTGCTGAGGAAGACCGGCCCCGAGCTAACATCTATTGCCAATCCTCCTCCTTTCTTTTCCCCAAAGCCCCAGTAGATAGTTGTATGTCATAGTTGCACATCCTTCTAGTTGCTGTATGTGGGACGTGGCCTCAGCATGGCTGGAGAAGCGGTGCATCGGTGCCGCACCTGGGATCCAAACCTGGGCCACCAGTAGCAGAGCGCGCACACTTAACCACTAAGCCACGGGGCCAGCCCCTCTCATTTTTTCTTTCAAGTGAAATTGATGTTTCAGGAAACCAGCAGGTAGTTCAGCTTGCAGCTCAAACAGTTGCACAAGTACTCTTCCTTGAGACAACCATTGTCCTTTGGTATGCAGTGAAAGTGCTTTAAGCATACTTCCCATTTGTCATATAGACTATTAAAAAAAAATCTACTGATGGATTGATATTTAATAAAATTAGTATTTTTACTGCTTCATCAAAGACATTCTTAAGTGAAATATCCTTTTATTTATTTAGTTCCTGAGAGTGCTTGACAAGGAAGAATATAGTAACTGTTAGTATGCTTTGGTTGCCACTGCCTTGATTTGTGCTAAAGCACCAGCAACTTTTCCCACCATTGCTTTTGTACCATCAGTGTAAATGTCAATACAGTAAAAAAGGCAAATCATATCTTAGTATTATGATGAAAATAGTTTTGACCTAGGGAACCCCTGGGATCAGCAGACCCCACTTTGAGAACTGCTATCCTAGACTTATGTGTTACCGTTAACTCTTAACTTGCTTTTAGTTGGTTCGTAGTCTTGAAGTGAATTAATGATTTTTCATGAGAATAGTTTTTTCATTTGTTAACTTCATAATTCCTATCTAATTAGTTTTTGTTAAGGAAATTAAGATGTAGCCATTATGGAGGTAAAGCTTTTTACTCTCTCTTAATATGATCCTTAAAGGAAACAGACTTCATAGAAAACAGCTGCAAAGCCTGTGGCAGCACTGAAGATGGTAATAGTTGTGTAGAAGTAATTGTTACCAACGAAAATACATCGTGTACCTGTCCTAGCAGTGGCAATCTTTTGGGGTCGCCTAAAATAAAGAAAGGTAAGTAAATACAGTTTCTTTTTAAATACAGTTTCTTTTTTTCTCCCCAAAGCCCCAGTAGATAGCTGTATGTCATAGTTGCACATCCTGCTAGTTGCTGTACGTGGGACGCCGCCTCAGCATGGCTGGATAAGCGGTGCGTTGGTGCACGCCCAGATCCAAACCCGGGCTGCCAGTAGCATAGCATGAGCATTTATCAGCTAAGCCACGGGGCTGGCCCCTATTCTTTCTGTCTTTGAAATATAAAAGCTTTTAGAGATCCTGTAACCTAGAATTTAGGAACTGCTTTATAGCTCCAAGAATATCATATACTTTAGTCAGATACTTAGCATTTCCTTTTTCTCTCTGGTGTTTGGTTTGTTATTATTTGACCAAAAACCCTGTAAATCCTTAATCATATTTTCATTATTTAATTTACTTTCTACTCTCTACAAGCCCTCAATTTTTTTGAAAATTTTCTCTGGTCTCATGTGGTTCACTCTTTATCTTAATATATTTAGTGCTCTGTTAATTGTAACTTTTACCTGATTTATTCTTAGGCTTATCTCCACACTGTAATGGTAGTGACTGTGGATATTCATCTAGCATGGAAGGGAGTGAAACAGGTTCTCGGGAGGGTTCGGATGTTGCCTGCACTGAAGGCATTTGTAATCATGATGAACATGGTAGGTTCAGGTTAAGCTTCTCAATTATTTCTACTACGTGACTGATTTAAGCACATAAATAAGAGATTATTGATTTCTGCAGTTGATGACTCCTGTGTTCATCACTGTGAAGACAAAGAGGATGATGGTGATAGTTGTGTTGAATGTTGGGCAAATTCCGAAGAGAACACCACCAAAGGAAAAAATAAAAAGAAGAAAAAGAAAAGCAAGATGTTGAAGTGTGATGAACATGTAAGTGTCATAACTTATAATTCTTAAACCTTTGCTGTTGAAGGGAGGACAACCTATTTTCCTTGGAGTGGCAAGTGTGCAACTTAGCTGCTAGGATTTATTTTTTTTTTAGAATGAGTACTTTATGCAGTTTCATTGGTTGCTCATCTTGTAATTTTTGTGTGCATATGTTTGTCTGATGTGATCATTTGTCCAACAGTCCATGTGAGTCATAAATACAGTTCATTCTTTTCATAATACTTTTAAATGTATTAGCTATGTAATCTTAAGCAGTTTGCTTGATCTTAGTTTTCCCATCTGTAAAATGGAGATAATAGTCCCTATCAGATTAGGTTCTGTGAAGATGAAATGAGATTATATTGATGGGTTACCATAGCATCTGGTATGTAGTAAGGGCTAGCTGCCCCTGTTATTCAGTATTCCTTCTAAAAATTTAAGACACTGTCAGGGCGTTTTTTTTTTTTTCTTTGAAGAATAATTGCTGTTATTCCCTGCCTTTTTACTTGGGAAATCCTTTGCTGTGGTTTCAGATTCAAAAGCTTGGAAGCTGTATTACAGATCCAGGTAATCGAGAGACCTCAGGAAATACCCTGCACACAGTGTTTCACCGTGACAAGACCAAAGATGCACATCCTGAAAGCTGTTGCAGTTCTGAAAAGGGTGGGCAGCCACTGCCTTGGTTTGAGCATAGGAAAAATGTACCACAGTTTGCAGAACCTACAGAAACGTCCTTTGGTCCTGATTCCGGAAAAGGTGCCAAGAGCTTAGTTGAACTCCTTGTAAGTAAGCCATGATGTCTTGTTGTGGATAACCGATTGCTCGTGGGGTAGATGTGGGAGGAGACAGTATTTGAGGGTTTAAAGTTTGAGGGGGGTGGGGGGGCTTCTAAGAAATTAAGGACAGTATTTCATTATTTTTTGGTGACTTCATTTCTGCTCTTCCACTTGTGGTTTTTGCACCTGCTCTGGAGCATGTTTCCTTGTCCTCCTCTGTCTCAAAGGTAGAAGAGACTAGTGGGGAGAGGGGGATAGGGTTAGCATTATATCCAGGAGTCTGCCTCCTTGAAGAGGGTTATTGTAAGCAAACTGCTTTCTTGAGTGGCAGTTTATGGTAGCCACCCTTCTGGACCAGGAAAGAATATAGAATCTGAACCAGAGCCCACTTTCTAGCTTATTTCCTTTAGGTGTTATATAGGATAAAAACATAACTGAACTTGGAAAATCTTTTATAATTCACTCCAATTCTTGATACTTGAGATGAATTATACGTGATTCCAAGTGACCCTGTGCATAGTTTGTGTGGGGCTTGGAGGAGGGGGAAGAAAGGAGAAAGGTGGTGTCTTTTCTATAGTAATTAGCATTCTAATGGAACCAAGTTCTTTAGCATACTAGTTTTCTCTTTTGTATCTGGTTGTAAAGTTGAATGGTGATGCTGTGTAATTTATTTCACAAGTTAAAAAAAGGTTAACTTTTACTTAATTTGTAGAGATAAAAATTTCAGCATAAGACTAGCTTAAGATAAGTATGGTTATTTTAAATTTGGAAACTAGTTGTAACCATCTCTAATTAGTTATTTCTTAAGGCAACGGTATGTTGGTAGTCTGCAAGGCTCAGGCTTCTAGGACAAATTATAGATCCAGAGCTTTAAACCAGGTTGGGTTGGATTTTATTACTTAGTACTTTCTAAGACAGAATGACATTATGCTTATTCTGTAAACATTCCAATTAAAGGCTTTATGTGACAGAAATGAAACTGAAAAGCTTAGACTGCTTTAATTTTAGCTGTCCTCCATCAGCATAGCATTTTGCATTCTTAATTTAAATCATAGTTTTAACTACTGCTTTGATTTGCAGGATGAGTCTGAATGTACTTCAGATGAGGAAGTCTTTATCTCACAAGATGAAATACAGTCATTTATGGCTAATAACCAGTCTTTCTACAGCAATAGAGAACAATACCGACAGCATCTGAAGGAGAAATTTAATAAATACTGCCGCTTAAATGATCACAAGAGGCCCATTTGTAGTGGCTGGTTGACAACGGCTGGAGCAAATTAAATAAATAAAATAGCTCTGTCTTTCAATGAAACACTCAAGATGACTACTGCGCCTTCTCTTTCAAACAAAACTTAATTTAGTGACTTACGGCAAAATTTTATCTTAAATCAATGTGATTCTTTCTTGTTTTGGGAGACGGTGGAGGTAACCTCATTAGTTTGTTCTTTCTTCAGGCTTGTGTCTTTAGTTGCGTGGCTGAACAGGCCTGCCATATGATTTAAGCCATCTCTTTTCATTAAATGTTTCTCTTCCTGTGAGACTTACTAAAGCAACTTAGTGGCAAAAAGTAATGTTGTACTTATACTTCTGTACAGAAATGACAATGAGCTGAATATATGGTTTTACAAAGTAGACATCCACTTGCAAAATGTTTGGATGTAATGTTAAAGCGCAATGTGCAAAGTTTAAAATAAAGAATATTTATTAATACGCATAGTAAAATTTGTTGTACATGTTTCTACTTAATGTGTGGCAGTATTTTAATTGCCACTTGTGGGCTTGGTACTTGGTCAGCGTTGGTATTAGAGAGGATGAAGTGCAAATGAGGATAGAGATACAGATTGTTGAAGACTAAAATTCTTCCCTTGATCAGAGTTAAGAACCAGTCTTCTGTTTTGAAAGAATAAATTTGCTGCGATACCTTTAAATACTGGCTAGCATCTTACTTTCTCATGAGACTTAATTGCTATTATTAAAAATTCCCTGATACGTAACACAAAGCACCTTAAATTCAGAGGTTCATATTGACCTAGAAGAATGAAAACAAAACTTGGCAGAATTTCAACCAAGGGTTGCCTGATAAGTAATTACTGAGCATGTAGAACTGGGATCAAAAGGCTGCGCCGAGAGCTAACCACATTGCGGTCTATATAAGTGCATGTTCCTTATCTGGTTTCCAACAATAAAGTCACTGTGGCCTTACAGTTTACTGCTTTCACAAGCTGTAAGTACTAAAGGAGGAGAGAGATTGCGCCAGTAGCAGCATTTGGCTGCCATTTAAAAGGTGGAGTCTAGGGGCCGGCCCAGTGGTGCAAGCGGTTGGGTGCGCGCGCTCCGCTGCGGCGGCCCGGGGTTCGCTGGTTCGGATCCTGGGCGTGCACCGACGCACTGCTTGGCAAGCCATGCTGTGGCGGCTCCCATATAAAGTGGAGGAAGATGGGCACAGATGTTAGCCCAGGGCCGTCTTCCTCAGCAAAAAAAAGAGGAGGATTGGCGGATGTTAGCACAGGGCTGATCTCACAAAAAAAAAAAAAAAAAAAAAAGGTGGAGTCCATAGTTCAGTAAACACATGTGCCCAGAGTTTTCTGTCTGCATGTTGATAATACTTAGTGGGGCAGCAAACAAGCAGTGGGACACTCAATACTTCTGTGCAGTGGGGATGGAGTGAATTTTATGGGCTATCAATTAATCCGATTTCAAGTGGGCAACAGCAGAAGCTTAGTGAGATTTAATTTTTGTAGGTGGTGGCATTTCCTTGATCCACCCTGAGTTGTCTTTTCAAATCTAAGTGTTGTGTAGGGATTGGGGTAGAGGTAAAATGAGTCGTGATTCCTCTCTGACCCTTGTTTGCTTTCATCCTGGAATCCATAAAAAATGCCTAAGGGCCTCCCACAGCCTTTGGCTCTGAGCCCAGTCCCCTCTCTAGCACCTGTTGCAGTCAAGTTTTCTCTTGCGATCCCTAAAAGCAAGGACTGGTTTGGTTTTGTTTACATCTTTGCCCTTGGGGCCAAACACATGAGTGCTTGTTGAATGAATAAACCAGCCACGTTCACTGCTTATTCCATTGTTTGCAATGGAGGGATTCCAGTAGTTATGCAGAGAAGTTTTTACTTTGGAAGGATGGCTGTATTAAGAATGCAGAAGTGAGGCAATTTGCAGCGCTTTGGTGGAATATCCTAACTGGTCAGAGAGCAAAGTGAGCTCTACTCAGAACAAACCAACAACCAAAAAGACAACGGAAAATGGAGTGAAGGCAGTTTAGGAAAACATCCCCTGGCCTGAGACTGGACTGCTTGTGATCCGAACCGTGCTTCGCTCGTTTCTGTCTCAGTATACTCATCTACAAAATGAAGATATTAATAGGTACTATCTCATAGGGCAGTTGTGCATATTAGGTAATATATTTAAAGTGCTTAACAGTGTCTGTCACACACTAAGTGCTCAGTAAATGTTAGCTATTGCTTTAATTTTTGGTATACATCGTGGGAGTGGGAGGGTCCAGAACAGCTGGAGAAAGTGGGCCATCAGGGATACAATCCCCCAATACACCTGTACTTGGGCGGGTTTCCATTTTTAACCATCAGTTCTTGGTTAGTAAGGCTGAGGGATCAGGTAGGGTTGAGAGTCCCTCCCAAGGTAACCCAGCGTAGGTGGCAGAGAGACAGCCCTTTCTGGGCTGAATCTTTCCCTTCGGCCACCGGCAGGTTTAGGAGGACGTTTGGAGTCACCTTAGGTACCCTTAATTTCTCTTCCCGGCCTTAGGTGTCAGGAAGAGGGAAAGGAGAGTGAGCAAGAGGCGAAAGTACGTGTGTACTGGGGCCTGGAGCAAGCCCCCACGAAACTTCAGTTTCCCTGCCCCAAGGGGAAGACCTCACCAGGGGAGCAGGACAAGACTCCAAGACCCTCCCGCGGCAGCCCGCGAGCAGCCGGCAGCAGGGTTTCCTCCGCGCGGGGCGAGGCGGGACCGGAAAGGGCGGGGCCGTACCGGGCGGAGGGCGCGTGGCGCGGGGCGTCCCGGCCGCGGCCGTCCTCCCGCCGGATGTGGCACGTCGCCGAGGCGCGGAAGGTGGAGCCCCGGCCGGAGGCTGGGCGGGATGGAGGCGGGTCCAGGCGCAGCTCGGACAGGGGCAGGTCGGCGGCGGTGACAAGAGAGCGGCCGAGCCCCTGCGACCCGGGGCGGAGCTCCGCGATCCAAGTGCCTGGCTCGCGGAGTGAGGTGGGCGGACGGCTCGGGACCATGGCCAGGGCCGGCATGGAGCGGTGGCGTGACCGGCTGGCACTGGTAACCGGAGCCTCGGGAGGCATTGGCGCGGCTGTGGCCCGGGCCCTGGTCCAGCAGGGACTTAAGGTGGTGGGTTGCGCCCGCACCGTGGGCAACATCGAGGTAAGGCCTGGCCCGGGAGCGGGTCGCTCTGGGGGGCGTCGTTTCCGCCGGGGTTGGGCTCCGGGTGGGGGAGGGGGAGTAGCCAGAGCCAGGCTGTGACACTGCCCTCACTTGCCTGCCACTCCAGGGCCATTTGCAGCGGGTTCGGGCAGGAGGGATGGATGTCTAGTAGGGCAGACCTCTACCTTCGCTTTTTTAAGTCCCATCTTTTAAGGAGCCTTTTCTCCTGACAGCCCCTACTGCAGTGGACCTAATCTCTGACTCTCCGGCATCTTTCTCCTTCTCCCCTCCCTGCCTGCCCAGGATATTGGGCTGAGGAAAGGGGAAGACAGAGATCAGGGGCTAGGTAGGCAGCTAGGAAGAAGGAAAGACAGCTTTCTAGCCTCAGTGGCTAAGTTGGCTACTAGATTGCTTCCTCTGGTCCCCAGACCTAGCCCACAAAGCCAAGCAAAGTGGCTGGCCAGCCAGATGAGCAGGAGCTAGAGATTTTGATCATGATCATTTTTCATCCTGGACTGAGGGTGGGGTTGTGGTGGGAGTGGAGCTTTTCTGAAGAGGCTCAACCCCCCCCCCGCCCCCCAAATCTGAGGGTTAACCCCTACCCAATGGGTAGAAGGGACAAATGGGATATTCATAGGTAGACCTTTTTCCAATTTCACTGTCCTAGGTGGGACTGAGTAGGTGAAACAGGGCTTTGAACATGTCAGCCCTGAGGGGACAAAGCAAAGTGGAACTGGAACTCCTGGTTTTTTCTTAATGGGGGGTTGTGAGCCCCGACAGTTGTGAGCAACAAGAGCTCAGAGAAAAATGAAATGAAGTTGGCCATGTTAGAGCAGGGAGGAAGAAGAGGAGAAATTTCCATCATAAGTCATCTTTGGATTTGCCCCTGGGAAGATGATTCTCAGATTTGGGCCAGTGCCTAGCTGTAGGGCTTCATCTCCACCCTTGCTCAAAGTCCCCTGGCAGGGCAAGGGTAAGGAGGCCTTGGGTGGGGACAGAGGGAGAAGGTATACAGGAAGGAGGACTGTCCCCTCCCCTGCTGCTGACCAAAGGTACACTTTATAGCCTCCTAGATAGTCCCAAGGTCACCTGGCTACACCATTGCCCTACTCTGCCCCTCCCTTTTTCCTATTCTGAGGAGCTCAGAGCCCAGTCCCAGCCTTGGAGCCTAGGCGGTCAGGCTAGGGATTAGACCACTGGCTTCCCTTTTAAAGACACTCTTGCCATCTCTTCCTACTCCCCTGCCCCAAACTAGCCAGGAAAGGGCGTCCCTGAGCCCCAAGGGGATCCCCAGGCTGATCGCTCAGCCCCAGGTGACTCCTTTAATGAGGGGAGAATGCCTCTGCTGTGAGGGCACTGACATGATTTCAGGTCATTTTTGGACAGGTGGGGCAATGAGAAGGCAGTGACAGGGAGAAATATATTCTCAGTCCCTCCATTCTGGCTCTCCTGTGGGGGCTTTGCATCTGGAGGAGGAAAGGAGAGGTTACATGCTAGGGGAGGGGAGGATTCCAGGCTTCCAGGCTTCCTTGCCCACAGTCTGCTTTGATTGATTGATATTAAAACAGAGTTTGAGTTCTGGCTTCCTACAGAAAGAAGCCCTGTTTCCTGAGGTGGTCATGAGTAGGTGAAATTGGCTGAAGAGGGGTTTCTGAGTGCCAGAAGAATATACTTTTCAAACTTACAGAAAGTCAAAGGAGGAAGGAATTTTCTAGGTCACCTGATCCAGCCCTTTATTCCCAGCTTGGTTTGAGGGGAGGAAGGGGCTCCAGGCCAGGGCAGCTGGCCAAGGTGGCCTTCCTCTAGAGCACCCCACACGCCTGACCCTCTCCCTCCCACACATGTACACAGTCACCTTCACAAGACTCAGGTGCCCAGTCACTGGCCTCTGAGGCCACACTGCTTGTTTTCTTCCTGCTTCTGAATGTCAGCTTCCCTCACAGCCATCTCTCAGTGGCTCTCCTTTCTCAGGTCTTTCAGGGCTCCTCAGTGCATCACCTGGTGATGCACAGGTGGTGCCCAGTGTCACCTGCCACCTGACTTGCCTCATAGTCTCCAGAGAAACCTTGGGGTAGAGGCTGGTGCAACATGGGACAGAGAGAAAGAATCTGTCCTGACTTCCTGGCCCCTCCTATAGGTAGGGTGAGGGTAGATTGGCAGTTGGGCTTGATTTAAAAGTACGTGTGAGAACTCCAAGCCAACTGGCTGCAGCTTGTGGAGGGCGAGTGACAGTTCAGATATAAGCCCTTCTGGGAGAGACTGGGTGAGGCAATGGGAAAGAAGAGAATCGAGGCCCTTGTGTAACCAGCTCACTGACTCCTGGGACGGGTGGAAGAGGTGGGGTGAGAGGTGCATCTTACCTATGAGTGCAAAGGTGTTCCTGTTGCAGGGAGGCAGAGAAGAGGTATCACTCCATTCCTAGGACCCTGGCTCCTTGTCTGGCCCCTCAGAGCCCCAGCCCTCCTCCCTGTTTAGAACTAAAGACTTGAGTTTATCCCTGAGATTCCTCCACTGATGATTTCAACTTTCCCCTCCCTTGCTCAGGGAGTGCTCTCATCCCCTGGACTTTGACCAAAGAGGACAAGCTTTGGGGATGGGCAGTCCCATCATCTATGTGGCTGAGAGGTGGCCGCCAAGGAGAGAGTTGTATGAGTGGTGACAGCGGAGGGAGCTTGTCTCTCTGTGGGGAGGTGTGGGAGTGAGCAGCTCACCCTGGTTAGACCCCTGTTGGGTTTCCTAGGAGCTGGCTGCCGAATGTAAGAGTGCAGGCTACCCCGGGACTTTGATCCCCTACAAATGTGACCTGTCAAACGAGGAGGACATCCTCTCCATGTTCTCGGCTGTCCGCTCTCAGCACAGCGGTGTGGACATCTGCATCAACAATGCTGGCTTCGCCCGGCCTGACACTCTGCTTGCAGGCAGCACCAGCGGTTGGAAGGACATGTTCAATGTAAGGGCTGCAGGCCTGGAGTGGGGGGCTGGCAGGAGAGGAGGGAGCCAGAGGTCTGTGGATCAGAGGGCTGCTTGGGAAAGGACATCTAGCAAGAGGGAGCTTTGGGTTCCTGCCTGGGGTACCTTGACTCTCCCCTTGCTTCTCTCCCTACCAGAGGGACAGTGAGTGGATGAATGACCACATCTTTTCCCTTTTTTTTTGTGAGGAAGATTGGCCCTGAGCTAACATCTGCCAATCCTCCTCTTTTTTTTTTTTTTTTTTTTTTTTGCTGAGGAAGACTGGCCCTGGGCTAACGTCCATGCCCATCTTCCTCTGCTTTATATGGGACGCCGCCACAGTATGGCTTGACAAGTGGTGCGTCGGTGTGCGCCCAGGATCCGAACCGGCGAACCCCAGGCGAACCCCAGGCCGCCGCAGCGGAGCACGTGCACTTAACTGCTTGTGCCACCGGGCTGGCCCCTCCCTTCTTCTTTCTTTTGAGCCCCTGGGGGCAGTTCTTAAAGTCTAGGCTGATTTTCTTCTGTTGGAAGAAAGGTTGGTAGGGGAGAGAAGTGCTGTTTATTAAATGTCCCCCTCGTGTCAACACTGTGCCAAGTGCTTGGGAACATGGTCTTATGTGAAGAAAAGAAACCAAGAGACAGCAGATGGTGTTCTCACCCAGCCCTGCCAGTAACTGTGGCATCAGGCAGGTAGTTACCCTCTCTGAGCTTCAGTCTTGTCACATTTAATTGGCATGAATACACCTATACCATCAGTATCTGAGGTCACAAACTCCAGTGTCCCCTGGGGCCAAGTAGGTACAGCATTATGTGAGACAGGTCAGGTGGGGTCCACAGTAAGTGGGAGAGCACACAGCCACGTACAGGGGCGGCTGCTGCTGAAGTCCAGCATTGTTGCTACAGGACAGTGTGGACCCAGCGTGGCCAGATCTTATGATTTCTTTGAGAGGAGTGGGGAGCCCCAGCCTTCCCATTCACTAAAACCTCAGCTCCATGAGGGCAAGGATTTTTGTTTGTTTTATTCTCTGGTATAGCCTCAGCCTGTCAGCACTCAATAGATATTTATTGAATGAATGAAACCTTCCAATACGTGTTGGAAATGAATTTAAAATGCTTTAAAACCATGTATGGACCAAATACAGCCTTGAAAACATGAATTTTCAACTTCTGGACTGTATTATGGGGCAATATTAGAGTATGCAAGTATCCTGAGAAGTTGAAAGCAGTGTGTAAACGGGATACGCTGCATCTTTTCCCCCACAGTCCTTTTCACATCTGCTCACAGTAGATTTAGCACCTAATAGATGCTTGGGCCTGGAAATGAACAATGAACAGTGAAACAATGAACAGTGAAAATGAAGCACTGCCCCTGCCCTCAGAGAGCCTTCTGGGAGATCCAGGCTGTGGTCCTCACTTGCAGTAAGTGGGTCTTTAAACCTGGACCTCAACTTGCTCATCTGTAAAATGAGAGACTTACATTAAATCCCTAAGGCCCCTTTCAACGTGAACATTATGTAATTCTATTAGGCTCATCTTATGAGGCATCTTTTCCACTCCCACCCCTGGCCCCCACACCTAGGAGATTCGCTCCCCTGGCCCCAGGGGATCTGTTTCTCCTACTCCCTCCATCCTTAGGAGCTGAGTTCTCTGCCCCACAAACCCATATGGCTAAGAGGACCAGAAATGGCTGGAAACTCCCAGTGTCCTTCTGCCGTGAACGCTGAGGCAGGTTCACACCGAGGGTGTTCTGTCCTTATGGCTGGCTCTGACACCCGATAAAGAGAAACATCTAATCTCCCCACTGGTCCCCTCTCTTCCCAAGAGGAGAGACATGAGGACCTGCTGAAAGCTCTATCTCGGCTTGTCCTCATGGGCGAGGCTAAGGGGTGGGGCTGGGCAGGAGCTTTGGAGCAGACAGACTTCTTCAGGCCTCTGTTCCATGAAAGGTGGGGATTTGGAGTCACCTCTGCCAGAGCAAGTAGGAGTGGGCAGGGGCCAAGGAAGGCAGGAAGCCCCCCATGTGTTGGGAGGTCCGTGCCATCCTGACAAGTTACCCTACCCTCTAAAGAGTCTCTGTGCCTAGTCTTGTAGCTGGAACAGAGGTTAAAGGAAGGCATGGAAGGAAAGAGGGTCAGGCCTTCTCTTTATTTGTGGTCTCAAAGGAGGGGACAGGAAAGGAGCAGAGAGTAGCTAGGTAAGGTGGGGAGAGGCTAGGGTCTGTGCTTGAGGAAATATTTTTAAAGCCATTTCAGGGAGGATTTTAGGCTGTTTAGGAGACAGCAGGTCCAAGGATGCTGTCTCAGAGAAGAAAAGACTAGGGTATTTGGGGAGGAAAAGGAGATGGTTCCCTAAGGCAGAGGTTCTACTGTTTGCAGAGGAGACGCCAAAGACAGGGAATCTCCTAGGTCATGGGTGGGTTTGGGGGATTTCCATTACTGTTTGCAGGAACTTGGGGAGTCACCCAGGGGCTGGTGGCTTTAGGGGAAGGGGTACCTAAGGCAAGGTGCCCTGGGCCCATTCTTGGTCTCTGGTAGGATCTGGACACTGTTTTGGAATGCCCCCCCGGGGGGGAGGTGCTCTGTGGCTCCATCACCTGCTCAGATGGGCCCTAGCTGAAGACACCCCATGCCCTCCCTGGCCTGCAGGTGAACGTGCTGGCCCTCAGCATCTGCACACGGGAAGCCTACCAGTCCATGAAGGAGCGGAAAGTGGACGACGGGCACATCATTAACATCAACAGGTGAGGCGGGTGGCCGAGGGCTGGAGCGCAGATCACTGCTCATCCTCCAAGCTGGGTGGCCTGCTGCAGCTTATTTGACCTCTTTGGACCTCAGTTTCCGTGGTGGTAAAATAGGGATTTAATACCCAGTTAACACCAGATGGCACGATTATGGTGAGGGAAAGAACAGTGCATGTCAAGTGCTGGTCTCTTGTTGGCTGGAATGTGTAGCTCAGCCCCTTCTCTTTGCAGCTGAAGCCTGGGGGTTCTCCTGGGACTGAGGTTCTCCATTCCTCAGGCCCTGGAATGAACGCCACCTTTTGGAGAGTACACCATATCACTGGGGAGTCCCCAGTCTGAGGGAGAAGACATGGCCTCTGCCCCCAGAGATCTTCCACCAAAACCGTATCAGTGAACATGCAGGTGAAATTGAGAGATTTTGGACAGGCTGCATGACCAGGAGAGTGGATTCTGTGGTCAGCATAGGGAAGACTTCTAGGAAGAATAGGACTTTCAGGAGTTGGTTGAATAACAGAAGCTAGATTAGTGGGCCATGAGGATGGCCTCCACAGGCCCCCTTGAGAAGGCTTCCCTGTGGCGTCTAGGTGATGGGTGACCGTACAGCAGGGGGCACCGCTGGTCTCTTGGGAGCCTCACTCTTCTTCTTCTCTCCCTCTACCCAGCATGTCTGGCCACCGAGTGGTACCCCATTCCATGACCCATTTCTATAGTGCGACCAAGTATGCCGTCACTGCACTGACAGAGGGACTGAGGCAAGAGCTTCGGGAAGCCCAGTCCCACATCCGAGCCACGGTGAGGGTGTGGCCTGGCCCTGGGGGGTATGGGGTAGGCACAGACCCTCCCCACCCCACACACATTCTGCCCAGGAAGCCCATGGCCAGGGTGTCCTGCTTAGAACTCCTGGGAGTGTACTGGGCACAGAATTCCTGGGCTCTGCCACTGCTTGCCTGGACCTGCTTGGTACTTCAGTTTCCTCATTTCACTGACTTGGACGTGGGAGGGGCTGACCTGAAGGGAACGTGGTGGGGTGAGACAGAGGGAAGGCAAGGGATTGTGGGAAACCAGGTGCTCAATGGCTGGAAACCGGGACTCTAGGCTCTTCCCTTGAAGGCTGCATGACCTTGGGCAACTCACTTAACCTCTCCAAGCCTCAGTCTTCTCATTTGTAAAGATGATGATCTGGCTATGAGGTTTTAAGGGACACCATTTTGTAAAATATTTACCTGGCACATAGTAAGGGCCCTGTAGATGGTAGGTCTCTGTGATAATCACTGGTGGCAGCTTTGGAGGGAGGAGGTGGCTGCTGGACATCAGGCCACCACTGTGAAGATGGGGCCCTGTGGCCTCCATCTTTTCCCTCCAGCCTCCCCAAGGCCTGGCCTCTGATTGGAGCAGGGGTGGGACATAGCTCAGCCCCTGAGCAGGCCTCTCTTTTGGCCCAGTGCATCTCTCCAGGACTGGTGGAGACACAATTTGCCTTCAAACTCTACGACAAGGACCCTGAGAAGGCAGCTGCCGGCTATGAACAAATAAAGGTGGGGCCTCCCTCTGGGCCCGGTGAAGCCAGTCACTCCCTAAGTGAGAGAGAACCCTGGCCTTCAGACCCCCACCCTTCTGGCCAGACCCTTGCCTTTCCTGGAGGGTTGGGGTGGGGTTGTGGAGAGGACCTCAGTAGTGGGAGGGAACTTGGGTCCATTCTGTCCTCATCTCAACCCATTCCCCCGGTGCTTTCAGTGTCTCAAGCCCGAAGATGTAGCTGAGGCTGTCATCTATGTTCTCAGCACACCCCCACATGTCCAGGTGAGTCTGGCCTTGATTGTCCACCCCCTGGAGGAGCCCAACCATCCCCAGAGGAGGAGAGCAGGGAGGCCCTAAGGGGGTGGGGAGAGTGTCCTGGCTGCCTTAAGCCTTGTGCCTTCCGCAGATCGGAGACATCCAGATGAGGCCCACCGAGCAGGTGACCTAGTTTCCTGTGGGGAGCGCCTCCTTCCCTCCCCACCCCTCACAGCTTGGCTCCTGCCTCTGGATCTTAGGTGTTGATTTTTGGACCCCTGGATTCCACTTCCTCTCCCCACCCCCACCAGGGACTAGAAAAATTTTTTGAGGTTTTTATATAATCTTGTCAAATTGTTTCCACTGCAAATGTGAAAAATGGGCTAGGGAGAGGGGGTGGTGCCCTTGATTGTTTTACCTGTTGACTCTTGATCCCCTTCTTGGGCTCCTTGGCCTCTGTTTGCTGCCTTGATCTCTTCCCTTTGACCTGGGGGAGGGACTGTGGCCAAAAGGGAATCTTTCCCCTATCTGC
Source organism: Diceros bicornis minor (assembly GCF_020826845.1). Lineage (NCBI taxonomy): Eukaryota > Metazoa > Chordata > Mammalia > Perissodactyla > Rhinocerotidae > Diceros > Diceros bicornis. Next base: position 25,987,218 of record NC_080757.1, on the reverse strand, counting down.
TTGCACCCCACCCCCTGTCCCTCGGGGATGAGGTGGCAGAGAGAAGCCCTCACCTTCTATCTGAACGGTTATCCAGGGCTCCAGGCTTCCTCCTCTCCCTGTCCCACTGCACACCCCCTGCCCTGCATCCCAGTTCTCCAGCCCAATCCTGGCTTCTCGGTCCCCGGTGGGGCCATCAGACCACTCTGAGTATGACAGCAGAATACCAGGGCCTGCCTCCCAAGTGGATTTCACTGTGATAATTAAAAAGGAAAAATTGCAACAACCTGCCTTGGCTTCTGGCGTCTTCTAGTTCTTCCCCTTCTCTGTCATCAGGGGCGGTTGTGTCTCAGAATTTCTTCCAGGTGAGAGGGAAAGTGGGTGGATTTGGGGCATCACTCCTGGACTGTGGATTACTTTAGGTAGGAGGCATGGGTTTGGGTTGGGTCTTGAAAATGGGTAGGAGTTTGCTAGCCAGAAAAGAAGACAACAGGGTGTGCAAGGCTGACAGGCCTGAAAGAGCATGCAGTGTTGCGGGAACAGCACAGAAGTTAGTGCAGGAGTGAGATGGGGCTGAGAAGGCAGCTCCTGCCCTGATCACTGGGGATCTGAGTGCTGAGCAAGCAGTCTGGCCATCACCTGTGGGCCAACGGCATCAGTTGGCTTGTCAGCAGGTGCAGGACAGACAGAGCTGTCACTTAGAGAATCAGCCACCACAGGATAGAAGGTTATTGTGGGGGTTTTGCTGACTTAGAGAATCAGCCACCACAGGATAGAAGGTTATTGTGGGGGTTTTGCTGACTGGTGCTGAGGGTATGACAAGGCAGTGGAGGTGCAGAGGAGGGGCTGGATGCAGGAGAAGCTTCTGAGGAAAATCCCCAGCACCTGGTGGTGGACTGGATGTGGGGAGGGAAACACCGCGAGTGGCCTGGTCGAACACCTTGGCTTAAAATGTCCTTTGCTGGTGTATGGTGAATGCGGTCCTCCAGCCTCCTGGGACCTGGAAGGGCACAGATGGTCAGCTCAGCTGCGAGCACCGCCTACCCCCGGCCGCGACGCGGAGGTCGCTGCTCAGCCAGCCCTGCAGGAGGCGCTATAGGAATGGCCTAGCGGCTACGCATGCGCGATACATCGCCGGCAGGGGGCGGGGCCCCCTGAACCCGGAAGCAGGGCAGCTCACGTGGGGGCCGCGGAGGAGGCGGTCGGGTTTTTGCTACCCGGTTCTAGGCAGTCTTCGAGGGGGTGTCCGCGCTGTTCTTTCCTCCGTCTGAGGGGGCGGGGGCAGCGGTCGGGTCCCCTTCGCCCGTGTTGGGGGCCTGGGGACGGGCCACGGCGGAGTGACCGCTCCCGAGGACGCAGCAGGGGTCACTGACCATGGCACTGATATCGACCTGGCGTTGCTCCGGTCGCCTCCTCACGCGTCGTTTCTCCGGAGCGGCGCGGCGTGGGGTGCGGCCTGGCGGGGAGGAGCTAAGCCGCCTGCGACTGGATGACCTGCCGACGACCCCGCGGTCTGAGGGGAGACTGGAGCTTCTGTTCGGCCTGTCCCCGTGTCTCCTGGCTCTGCAGGCCGCCCGCCGCCGCGTGGCCCGGCTCCTGCTCCAGGCCGGCAGGTCCGGGCTGCAGGGGGAGCGGGCCGAGCTGCTCCGGGTGGCCGAGGCACGGGACATCCCAGTGCTGCGGCCCAGACGGAAGCAGCTGGACGCCCTGTGCCGCTACCAGGTCCACCAGGGCGTCTGCATGGAGGCAAGCCCGCTGCAGCCCCTGCCCTGGACTGAGAGCCGTGAGGCGAGGCCAGGCGACGACCCCCAGCAGTTGTGGCTCGTCCTCGAGGGGCTCCAGGATCCCCGGAATCTTGGGGCCGTGCTGCGCTCCGCTCACTTCCTCGGAGTGGATAAAGTCATCACCAGCCGGAGAAACAGGCACGGACGTCCCTTATTCCCCATGTGCCCCAATATGGAGGCGAAGCCGAGTTCCTAAGCACCTTAACCCTTGGGTGATCCCTCAGGCAGGTCGCCCCATCGCCAGAATTCTCACCCCTAACCCTTGGGGGGCCAGGGGAGGGCAGGGCACCGGGCTTGAGATTACCTAGTCTCATGTGGGGCGTGGGGAAACTTTGCAGCTGCCCGCTCACTCCAGTGGTCAGCAAGGCCAGCGCCGGCGCTATGGAGGTGATGGACGTATTCTCCACTGATGACCTGGCCGGTTTTATACAGGTAATGGCGGGGGGCGGGAGGAGTAAAGGAGCAGAAATGAGCCAAGCTCAGCCTTTCCGAGGGCACACAGCTAGCAGCTGATGGGAGAAGGGGACGTGTTGGCAACGCTCCCTACGTCCTTCTAAATCTCTTTGGGAAGGGGAGGATCTCGGAGTTTTTAAAACCACAAGTAGAGCAGAATCTGAAGTTAGGGACTTTCTAGCGTCATTCCCCTTGCTGCACTCCTTCCCCGGGCATACCTCTAATCCTCCTGCGTCTACTGCAGTGCCTGCTCAGTAGGTCTTCAGTAAATGTTCAGCTGTGAGGAGCTGGTGGCCAAGAGTCCCAGGTTCCTCCAGAGGTTTCCCCCAGAAAGGCTCTTTGAACAAGGACTAGTGTATGCCTTTCCCCTTTTCCGTTCCGCAAAGCAAAACCATCACCACCACCACCACTAAAAAAACCTAGGAAGAGGCAAACCTAAGTAAAGAAACCTCTCTCCTGGTCTGTGCTTCTGTCTTCGGCTGTGCTTCCCCTCTTGGACACCAGGGGGCAGTATTGCCCGGCACTTGGCAGCTCCCCTGACCATCCCCCAGATCTCCCAAGTCTCAGTCTTGGGATCTCGTTTCTCCATATATTCATTTTCTGTTGGTCTCATCCAGTCTCATGGCTTTAAATACCATCTATATTTGAATGCCTCTGAAATGTGTATTTCAGCCTGGATCTTGCTCCTAAACCGCAGATTCACATCTGCGGTTGCCTACTGCTAGTTGCCTAACTCAACAGCTCTTTTTTGCTGTCTAAGGGGCATTTCAAACTTAACATTTGCAAAGCCAAGGATCTGTCCTTTCTGCAGAATTACCCTGCTTGATCCATGGCAACTGTGTCCCTTCAGTTTAGGCCAAAAACTGTGGCGTCATTCTTGATTCTTCCTGTTCTCGTGACCGTGTGTCCCACCCTTCAGTGAATCCTTTTGGTTGGACCTTGAAGTTATTTCCATATTCTCACCATTGCTCATCTCCACTGCCACTACTCTGGTCCAAGCCACCATCATCTCTTCCTTGTATTGTTGCAGAAGAGTCCTGGTTTCCTTGCTTCTGCTGTCAGCTCTCAACACAGCAGGCAGAGTGATTCTGTTGAAACATGTCAGGCCATGTCACTTCTCTGCTCAAAACCTTTCAAAGCCTTTGCATCTCTCTCAGAGTAAAAACCCAAGTCCTTCCAGTGGGCTTTGAGGTCCTATCTTATGTGGCCCTTTGTTCCCTCTCCTGTCTCAGTGGCTCCCTTCCCACTGCCGCCTTGTTGTTCCGCTGTTCCTCACACATGCCAGGTAAGCACCCACCTGTTGGCCTTTGCACTTACTGATCTCTGCCTAGAATGTTCTTCCCCCAGATGTCTACACGGTACTCCCTCATCTCCTTCAGGTCACTTCAGTAAGGCCTTTCCCGACCACCCTTCCACGAGGCTGAGATTTTGGCCTGTTCACCGCCGTATCCTCAGTGCCTAGAACAGAGCCTGCCCGTTCCAGGTGCTTAATAACTGTGGACTGAATTGAATGGATCAGCGAGGGAATGAATACAGAGGCAGAGCCTGGGTCCTCCTCGGCCGGGGCTCTGATGAGGGTTTGGTGAGCTAGCACAAGATTTTTTCTTCCACCTTTCAGGCCACAGCTCGGCAGGGCTGGCTCGTGGTGGGCACGGTGGGCTGCCCGGGCCCTGAGACTTCCCCGTCCTCTGAGATCCCCGTTACTAGCTGCTTGGAGTTCCCCTGGGACCGGCCTACTCTCCTAGTGCTGGGTAGGTAGATGCCCCTGCTTTTCCATGGTCAGACGTGCATTTCCTGAGTGCTTGCATGTCCCGCTGAGGTATCCCTAACCCTCTGCCCCTGTGCTCCGCAGGGAACGAGGGCTCTGGTCTGTCCCGAGAGGTGCAGGCCTCCTGCCAGCTTCTCCTTACCATCCTGCCCGGCCGGCAGCTGCCTCCTGGATTTGAGTCTTTGAATGTCTCTGTGGCTGCAGGTGAGTCTGCTCTCCCTCTGATCACACGTGTAGCTGTTTCATCCTAGACAAGTTTCTCAGTCTTTCTGTGTCTCAATTGTTTTATGAGCCAAATGAAGAAAATACATACTTTTGAGGATGAAATGAGGGAGTGCCTATCACATGGTCCTTCCTCTTCCCCACCCTGTCTCTTCCCCTTGTCCTTTTGTCTGTCTGTGCAGGAATTCTTCTTCACTCCATCTGCAGTCAGAGGAAGGGTTTTCCTGCAGAGAGGAAGAGAGGGCAACTTCTCCAAGACCCTCAAGAACTTTCAGCCATGTCTAAAGGGCCGAGAGTGGCTCAGCATCCAGGACTGTCCTCAGGATCAGAAAAAGAGAGGCAAGATGGAGGCTGACTTGGACTGTCCGAGGTGTGTGTGTGCTGGAGGGCACACACATCCACATGCTCGAATGTACCAGAGCCTCCTGCCTGAGTGTGCACCCAGGCCCCTGTTTATTAACCGCTGTCTTGGGGGACAGGGAGTTGGAGATGGCAGCTCATTAATTTCTAGGCCGTGCTGGGACAGAGGGTCTCTTTCTTCCTACTGGAAGTCAAGGGAAAGTGTAGACTCAGAAGGAAATCGGGCAGCCCAGTCCTTTCCTCTTGAGGAAGAATCCATTTGAGAATGTAGAGGGAGGCCTGGGACCCTCTTATGGGCCAGACAGGTGCAAATCCAGGCTCAAGCCCTGCCCCACTGCAGGCCCTTGAGCACATGGCATCGTCTCTCTGCGCCTCAGGGCCCTTGTCTACACTTCCTCAGGGGGCTGTTGTGAGGATCAAATAAAACATCGCCTAGTATCCAGCAGGCACTCCACCACAGGCCATTCTGTCCAATTCCTCCATTAGGTGGCAGCCTCGCTCTTTGGTCCACAGTCTCTTCAAAGCTCTCGCAGCCACCTGGGGAGATTCTTGGCTGTGGCTCTGCAGAGGCAAGGGAAGGATTAGCAAACACCTCCCCTAACACTGCCCCTCCAGTACCCCCACCGGTGAGTCATCAGTCAGTCAGCCTCTGTGGAAAGAACTGATAAACCAGAGCCCTGGCCTTTGGTTGTCGGAGGTGGTGAGGACAGGGTTGCCGTTTATTGTACAGCCCGACAGATTAGGTCCTCCTCCCTCAGGCCCCACAAATGGAGCAGAAGCCGCTAGAATAAGGAGTTTAGAGCAGTCTCGGCTGCACAGTGGAACTACCTGGCAAACTTTAAAAAACAAGTGACACTTGGGGGCCAGCCTGGTGGCGCAGCAGTTAAGTTCGAGTACACCGCTTCAGCGGCCTGGGGTTCGCAGGTTGGGATCCTGGGTGTGGACCTGCACACCACTTGTCAAGCCATGTTGTGGCCGCGGTGTCCCATATAAAGTAGAGGAAGATGGGCACAGATGTTAGCCCAGGGCCAGTCTTCCTCAACAAAAAGAGGAGGATTGGCAGATGTTAGCTCAGGGCTGATCTTCCACACACACACACACCAGCTGACACTGGACCCACTCCCAGAGAGTCTTATGTAATTGGTCAGGGTGCAGTCTGGGCATCTGGATTTTTAAAGCCCCCAGAAAGGTCTCATGTGCAGCCCAGGCTGAAGACCACTGGAGCAGGGTTTCCCAGCCTCAGCACTATTGACGTTCTGGGTTGGGTAACTCTTTATTCTGAGGGGCTGTCTTGTGCATTGTAGGATGTTTAGCAGCATCCCTGGCCCTCTGCCCACCAGATGCCAGTAGCAACCACCTCCCCTCCAGTTATGACAACCAAAAATGTCTCCAGACATTGCTAAATGTCCCCTGGGGGACAAAATCGCCCCTTGTTGAGAACCACTGCTCTAGAGTGTGGATCTGGAGGATAGCAGCCCTAAGTTCAAATCTTGACTGCTGCGTGACCCTGGGCCAGTTCCTCACCTTCCCGTGCCTCAGGCCCCTCCTCGGTGAAGGGGGACAATCCTACCTTCCTGGTGCTGGGAGGAGACAGAGGACAGTAGGAACTCAGTGCCTTGCACACAGTAGGTGCTCAGTAAATAGGACTGCCTTTTTCTCTGTGAAATGGGTTGATCTTGGACTTCTAATGGTGATGGCAATTTAGAAAGACATTTGAATTTGTTTAAAAAGGGCCCAAGATTGCTTTAAAGTCAAAGCTTTCTTCTCAAGAAGAGGAAGAACCTCTTCATAAGCTCCATAGATCACCACCCCACTGGTCCCCCTTCAGCTGTCTGTCCCCGACTGGCGCAGAGGCTGTGACCTCTGCTGACACGTGTCAACCTTGGGCATGCTATGCTGCCCCCCCATCCCTGCTGTGCTCTTGGGCAAGAGCCTAGTGTTGTTTTTAACCTTGGCTGCACCTTAGAGTCGGGTCAGAGAAGGGGATAGCTTTTAATATTCCAGGTGCCCAGAGGCACCAGGCCGGTTAAATCCGCATCTCTGGGGAGGGAGCCAGGTACGAGCATTTCTTAGAGCTCCCCCGTGGATGCCGATGTGCAGCCAGGTTCAAGAATCACTGGTCCGTGAGCCACCCGCTCATGTCCAAGTAACTGCTTTCAAATCATTCCCGCCCATGCCTTAGCGCAGGCCTGAGAGTTTGGGCCGGGTAACCTTTCGTCTGTCCCTGAGGTTCTTCAGAAGACACTGGTTCCAGCCCTGGCTCCGTGGCTTCCTACCTGGAGGGCTTCTCAGTCTCCTCCTCTGTAAAATGGGGATAGTGCCATCAACACCTGCTCTGGCTACCTGCTCCCCAACAGGGAGGTTATGAAAATAAAATGAGAGCGTATCAGTAAAAAGCGCTCTGTGAACTAGACTGTGCACCCCACGACCAGCACACAAACCTGGATATGGTGGTTCAGTTTATGTGTCAACTTGACAGGGCCATGGGGTGCCCATATGTTTGGTCAGACATGTTTTTGGGTGAGATTAACATTTAAATTGGTAGACTGAGTAAAGTAGATTGCCCTCCCTAACGTAGATGGGCCTCATTCAATCCATTGAAGGCCTGAGTAGAACAAAAAGTCTGACCCTCCTCTGAGTAAGAGAGAGTTCTTCCTGCCTTTTGGAACTGAACATGGGCTGTTCCTGGGTCTCGAGCCTGCTGGCCTTTAAATGGGAGCTACATCATCAGCTCTCCTGGGTCTCCAGCTTGCAGACTTACCCTGCAGAGCTTGGGACATGCCAGCCTCCATAGTCGCATGAGCCACTTCTCTATAATAAATAAATCAGTAGGTAAGTGTGTATGTATATATATCTCCTGTTGGTTTTGCTTCTCTGGGGAACCCAGACTACAAGACTTGATGAAAGTGAACTCAGGTGTCCCGGTGTCCCCTCCCCGTGGGGGTACAGAATCGAGCTCTGTTCTCTAGGACCAAACCCAGCATGGAACCTAGAGGTTGGGGCTGGAGGGGTACTCAGGGTCCAGAGCCTCCTCTCCTGCCCACGGACTCCTGTGTGGTATCTTGAACCCTATCTAACCTGCGTTGGATGTGCTGTTCATTAGCTTTCTGGGTCCCTGTGGTCTGGACCGTCTAGAGGGGCCACTCCTTGGCTCACAGCCAGGCATAAGGGGCTGCTCCCTGCTTCACCCCCTGGGCAGCAGGCTGGCCAGCCTCTAGGAAGACAGGTTCACTTGAACCAAAGGGACTTGAGGCTGTAATTACCTGCCAGGCACACACGGGTACGTAGTTGTGTCATGCAAACCAGGCATTCCCAAAACAAGAGAAAGCACCTCAGGGCCTAAGACCAAGGACGGGGTCTGGTTCTCCTTGGAGTGGCCTCTGGGTCTTGACACAGAGGCTGCTCAGCAAGTGGGTTAAATACATGGGAGCTGGGGGAACCGTGGGTATGAAGGGGGGCCGGGTGGGCGTCCCTCCCCTGCAGGGCAGGGTTGGGACGAAGCCAGAGGAGACAACATTGGTGAAGAACATGACCCTGGCTGTTAGGGAGTGTCTGCTTTGAGTTCCAGCTCTGACCTGCTGGTGTCGATGTGGACATGTCCCTTACCTTTCCAAGCCTTAGTTTTCCTCGTTGATAAAGTGGGGATAACAGTAGTGTCCACTTCGGAGGATCGTGGTGCGGATTAAATAAGATCATTGCAGGTAAAGCCCTGAGCCCCGTGCCCGGAGGAGGGCGGTAGCTGTTCTTGCAGCACCTGAGGGCCGACCTAGAGGTCAGGGCACTGGGCTCTGTTCTCCTGCCAGCCTGGCCTCAGTTTCCTCATAGGTTCTAGGGCCGCTTTCAGCTGCAACACGCAATGATTGACCCCTGAGAACAGCTGGAGGGAGTTGGGGGTTGTTGAAATGACGTTTGTAGGATTCTTTGTCAGGGCTCCCCGGCGAAGAGGGGCAGGGTCTCAGAAGGTTGGTGTTCCCAGAGCAGCTGAATTGTGGCCAGCGCCCCTGCACCCCTCCAGGGCTGGAATCTTTTTTGGCGGAAGGCTAATTTGCCAGCTCCCTCCCCCAGGCTGGGGTCCTAAACCAGACCCTCCTCCCTATTCCTGCAGGGCCGGGCACCAATGAGCCCCGCAGTTTGTAAATGTAATCAACCTTGAGGTCGCAGGCTTCCACAGGTGCAATTAGCATGCCCATCTGCTAATCCCTGATTAATGATGTTTACAAACATGGAACTCCACTCACAGAGCTGCTCAGCCCCTCCCTTCCTGGCCAGGAGGCAGGGGTCTTCCTAGCACCCCCCACTACTCCTTCAGTCCTCCCCAGCCAACACCCCTCCCCGTCCCCTTCTTCAGGCAGTGGGCAGAGCTGGAGGTCCCTCTTTGGAGCCCCCTGGCCCAGCTCTCTGCACACATGTGGAAAGGGGACTCAGGACAGGGAGACTACGAGGCTTGGTGGTAGGGCTGGCATCCTGCTTTTCCTTCTTCCCAGTTTTGGAACTTGTAGGACACCATGGACATGCTGCCGTTGTTCACCATGCCAGTTCCGGCCCTGGGGCCACACACACACATGCTTCCCTTTGCAGGCGTGTGGGCCCACCCCCAGTGCCCAAAAGGTTGGGCTCTCCGACCTGTCCCCTGGTGGGAACATTTCTACCCCACCCACCTTCCTGCTGAGGACCTCAGTGGGTCCATGTCAGAGGCACAGTAGCAAAAGCATAAAGAACACAGACTTTTGAGTCAGTCCCGGGTCCAAATTTGGCTCTACTTCAGGCCAGTCACTTAACCTGATTAAGCCTCAGTTTCTTCATCTGTAAAATGGAGATTAGAATAGTACCTACCATATAGGCTGTTGTGAGGATTAGTGATCAGATGTCTGAAAAGCACTTAGCATAGGGCCTGGGGCACAGTAGGTGCTCAGTAAATGTAAGCTTATTGCAGTGAAAATAATAATAATGAAAGGAGGCATCTGAAGCTACACAGATGCCCAAGGACTTCCCTTTCTCCCCCCCCCCCTCTCTTGGGAGAAGGGCAGGTCCCAGCTCATTACTGGTGGGGGCTGGAGTGGAGGTGTCAGATTGGAATCACTCCTGGGTCTGTTCACAGCTTCTCTGTTTCATTAACACCTCCCTGGTGGTCTTCAGCTCATCCTGCTGGGGGAGGGGCTCCAGAAAGTTCTAACTGCCTCCTACCCGGCCCAGAGCGCAATGCTCCCCACTCCTAGGTCTGCTCAGACGCACATAAAGTGGGTTTTTATGTGGCGGAGAGGTGGCCACTGGCCAGGAGGCTGTCACTGCCCACTCCCCCCTGAGTCTGGGAGGCCTGGTCAAGGGGCATAGCACCTGGGGCTCCCTCTTTCTTTAACCTCCCCATCAACCCCTCATCCGTAGGTTCTGGTCCCCCCATCCCCACTGCATCCCAGCCTGGCCACGTCTTCCTCTGGAATCTCCCATGACTCGGCATGAACAGCACGGTCTTGGGTTCTAATGCCAACCCACCTCTTCCTAGCTGGATGACCTAAGGCGAGTTGCTTATCCACTAGGACATTCAAATGCCTCTTCTGTAAAATGGGGATGCCATGCCTCAGCAGGGTAGCACAGTGCCAGTAAACTGTGAACTCCATCACAGCAGCCATTGTTGTTTTACAGGCACAACAACTGCTCTCCAAATTATCTTTTTGAATCGCAGGACGTTGTTTAGCTGACTGGGGTGGGTGGATGGGTGGGAGAACAGGGCCAGAGCCCCGAGGACGGGTAGCACATTCAGAGAAGCAGGAAAGGGCGTGAGCTCTGCCCTAGTTAATTGTCCCAGTTTCTTGCCCAGACTAGGAAAAGGAGTGGGGCTGGTCATTGAATTAAGACCAGGAGATTTATACCTCACTCTGCGAAGGCTGCTTCTAAACAAGGTTCCCCTCCACTACACTCCAAGAAGGATTCTTATGGAAATGCCTGTCCTTCGCCCCTGCCGTGCCCTCTCTGTCACAATATTCCATTTCAGAGGACACTCTTCACCAGCTGCGGTGGGCCTGGGCTGGAGAGGAGGGGCTGGGCCCGGGCCCTTCCCTGCCCCAACTCCACAGGCTGACTGAACTTGGCCCCTTCTGCTTTCTTCTTCCACCTCTGCACCCCCTCTCCCCCTCGGCCTCCTGGCTTTTTTGCTGAGGTTTGTGGGTGTCAGAAAGGAGACTCCATGAAAAGTGGTACCTTTCATGGTTGATCTTCAGCCTCAAAAAAATGTCAATGGCTGAACAGTTTCCTGTAGAAAGAAGAAACCGAGGCAGAAGTCAGCAAACGAGGGAGGTGGTAAGATAGGGTGACTGGTCCCTTCTTGCAAGTAGCCTTATAGGCCTCCCCCAACCCCCCAACTGCCCCTTGGCCCTCACAGGCCTTTGCAGACATGTAAACCCCTCCCACCCTCTAGGAACCCGCACCGTCTTCTAGACTATCAGGGCAGGAATGAGCTGGGCTCATTTTATATTCCCAGGTCCCAGCACAGGGTCAGGCACGTCTTGGGTGTTTAAAAAGGATGAATGAACAAGCACCTGGGTCCTGAGGTTGGAGACTGATTGCCTCCCCCTCCTCTTCTCTCTAGTGGGCTGGGGGGCAAGTCTCTCAGCACATTTCCAGCTGGCCCTGACCCTCCATTTTCGGAGGAGGCAAGATGCAAATGATCCCCCAGCCACAGCTGCTCTTGATTCCCTGAAACAAAGGAGATAATCGAGGGCTGAGGGGAAGCCCTGTAGACCCCTCAGCCCTGCTGAGACCCATCTGCATCCAGACCTGCACAGATGCCCCTCCCATACATGGAGTGGTGGGTCAGGCATGGCAAGGGGCTGGATCTTCTTTAAGTCAGAGCCCCGAGACCAACACACATACCACAGTCTCACGTGGTGTGTGTGGGACCCGGAAGCCATGTGCTTGGAACAGAGTGATGATAGTAATGATGACGGTACTAACGTTTGTCATGTACTTACCATGTGCTAACGGTTTTACACTCCTTGTCTCATTTAATTCTTATGATGCTTTGGGGTAAGCACTGTTAATACCTTTGGTTTAGAGATAGGAACCTGAAGCAACCTAAGTGCCCATCAAGGGACTAATGGATAAAGAAGATGTGGTATATATACACAATGGAATACTACTCAGCCATAAGAAACGATGAAATCCAGCCATTTGTGACAACACGGATGGACATTGAGGGTATAATGCAAAGTGAAATAAGTCAGAGGGAGAAGGTCAAATACCGTATGATTTCCTTCATTAAGTAGTAGATAATAACAACAATAAACAAACACATAGGGACAGAGATTGGATTGGTGGTTACCAGAGGGGAAGGGGGGAGGGAGGAGGGTCAAAGGGATAATTCGGTACATGTGTGTGGTGATGGGTTGTAATTAGTATTTTGGTGGTGAACATGATGTAATCTATGCAGAAATAGAAGTACAATGATGTACACCTGAAATTTTTACAATGTTATAAACCAATGTTACTGCAATAAACAAAAAATTAAAAAAACAAACAAACAAACAAAAAACTAAAAAGCTTCTGCACAGCAAAGGAAAGCATCAACAAAATGAAAAGAGAACATAACAACAACAACAAAAAAAAGAGATAGGAACCTGAGTCTCAGAGGGGTTGAGTAACTTGCCCAAGGTCGTGCTGTGGCAATCAGAAGGGTTTGGGAGGGAGGGAGGGAGGGGAGCTGGGATTGGAAGGAGAGAACCTCCAGCCCAAGCATCAGCCAGGAGGCCTGTTGCCCAGGAGGCCAAGCCAAATCTGCACACAGCCACCCTCCTCCACCCATCACGCCAAACCCCATCCCCGTGCAGTATCCCCACCCCATCTCCCCACTCCACCTCTCCCGAACCATCTTGACAAGCTCCAAGTGGGCCATCCCAGTGGAGGGGGCGGGGGGTACCTCCACCTGCTCTCCACCCAGGCTGGGGGGCCAGAAGTGACAGCTCAGAGCTACTGTGGGTGCAGCAAAGGACCTCGAATCCCAGAGACACTCAGACTTGGGTTTAAATCCTGGCTCTGCTCCCACATCTAAAGGCTCAAGCCTTGCTCCACTTTCTTAACCTCTGAGCTTGGTTTCCTCCCTGTAGAACGGCACCAATAACTGCTTTCTCCCAGGGCTGTGCTGGGGCTTGAGAGAAGATGCCCTTGGCACATGGTAGGCCTTCAGGAACTCTTCCTTGCCTGTCTCTTCCTTCTCTTTCTCAGGAGCCTCCCTCTGTGTCTGCCTCTCTGCCCTTCCTAGCTCAGGCTCTGGCACCTCCTCTCCCTCTCAGCTCTACCTCTGTTTTCTGATTATCTCTGTCCTGTCTGCCTGTCACTGGGGCCTCCCTGTTGCTGCTCCCTCTCTGGGGCTGTGTCTCCACACCCTGTCTGTCTCTCTTCTTGCCTCTCCCCTGGCTCCTGATACCCCAGGGGCTAATCGATGGCAGCCGCTGGTTATCGATTGGGCTGGGCGTCCAAGTGTGGCTGCTGGAGGCTGGTATTGATGGACAGGATTGGTGCCCAGGCTGGATGGAGTGGCAGTTGGGGAGCCTGGGGCTGCAGGGGAAGCAGGGCTCCCCCCTCCTCTGCCAGGACCTGGGAGTGGGAGTCCGTAAAGCTGCAGACCCTGCAGCTAGCTTGGGAGTAGAGGGTGAGGCAGAGGGCCTCTGAAGACAGAAGGCCAAGGCTTAGCTCCTGCTGTCATTTAACAAGTATTTATTGAGCACCTACTATGTGCCAGCTGGGGATACATCATTGAGCAAGTTAGCAAACATCAGTAAGTAAAGTTATACAGTGTTCTATGCAAGAAGCCAAGCAGGGAAAGGGGGATGGAAGTGCAGTGGTTGGCGGAAGGTGCCATTTTAAATAGCACAGTTAGGGACAGGCCTCATGGAAAAGGTGACCTGTAAGCAAAGACCTAAAGAAAGTGAAGGAGGGAGCCGTTTGAGGGCATTCTGGGCAGTGGAAACTCCAAGTAAGTGCAAAGCCTCCGGCAGGGGCGTGCTTGGTGTGCTTCAGGTCAGCGTGGCTGGAGTGAGGTGAGGAATAAGCAGGGGTGGGGGTGGGCGGAGAGGGAATGGGGGTGGGGGCTGTGCTGGGAGTGGACACTCAGTCCAGGGCTGACAGCTGCCCTGACTCCAATCTGAGAGGCCTGAGCAGCTTCCACTCAACATGGAAGCTTCCAGAACATGGTTCTGCTGCTCCAACCATGCCTGGAGTTTCACACCAAACCCAGGTCCTTCACCTGCTTTGTCAAAGCGGTAATGCTCACAGCAACATTGTGAGTTCAAATCTATCATTCCCTGTTGTAGAGTTGGGGAGACTGAGGCACAGAGACATTTGGCAGCTTGCCCAGGTCACGCAGCTAGGAAGCGGCAGAACTGGGACTCAAACCCAATTCTGTCTGACTCCAAAATCATTGCTTTTTCCTTCTTTTTTCGTTACCATCTTAATCATTTTTAAGTGTACAGTTCAGTAATTGAGTATATTCACATTGTTGTGCAACAGATCTGCACATCTTTTCCATCTTACAGAACTGAAACTATACCCATTAAACAACAACTCCCCGTGCCTCTCCCCCAGCCCCTGACAATCACGATACTATTTTCTGTTCCTATGAATTTGGCAACTTTAGATACTCATGTAAGTGGAATCAGATAGTGTTTGTCTTTTTATGACTGGCTTATTTCATTTAGCATAATGTCTTCAAGATTATGTCTCCATGTAGCGCGTGATGAGATTTCCTTCCTTTATAAGTCTGAATAATATTCTAAAATATGTATATACCATGTATTTTTTATCCACTCATTAGTTGTTGGACACTTGGGTTGCTTCCATCTCTTGACTATTGTGAATAATACTGCAATGAACATGGATGTGCAAATATCTCTTTGAGATCCTGTTTTCAATTATTTTGGCTATATACTTAAAAGTGGGATTGCTGGATCGTATGGTAATTCTAATTTTAATTTTGTGAGGAACCACCATACTGTTTTCCACAGTGGCTGCACCATTTTACAATCCCACCAACAGTGCACAAGGGTTCCAGTTTCTCCACATCCTCACCAACACTTATTTTCTGGGTTTTTTTTTTTTTTTTTGTGAGGGAGATCAGCCCTGATCTAACATCCGTGCTAATCCTCCTCTTTTTGCTGAGGAAGACCGGCTCCGGCTCTGAGCTAACATCTATTGCCAATCTTCCTCCTTTTTTTTTCCCCCAAAGCCCCAGTAGATAGTTGTATGTCATAGTTGCACATCCTTCTAGTTGCTGTATGTGGGACGCAGCCTCAGCATGGCCAGAGAAGCGGTGCGTCGGTGCGCGCCTGGGATCCGAACCCGGGCCACCAGTAGCGAAGCGCACGCACTTAACCGCTAAGCCACGGGACCGGCCCTCTGGGGGTTTTTTTGATGGTAGCCATCCTCATGGGTGTGAGGTGATATCTCATTGTGGGTTTGATTTGCATTTCCCTAATGATTAGTGATCTTGAGCATGTTTTCATTTGTTTATTCAAGTCCTTTGCCCAGTTTTTATTTTTATTTATTTATTTATTTATTTATTTATTGTGAGGAAGATCAGCCCTGAGCTAACATCCATGCCAATCCTCCTCTTTTTTGCTGAGGAAGACTGGCCCTGGGCTAACATTCATGCCCATCTTCCTCTACTTTATATGGGACTCCGCCACAGCATGGCTTGACAAGCAGTGCATTGGTGTGCGCCTGGGATCCGAACCCAGGCCGCCAGCAGCAGAGCACATGCACTTAACCACTACGCCATGGGGCCGGCCCCTGCCCAGTTTTTAATCAGATTATTTTTGTTGTTGAGTTCTTTATATATTCTGGATATTAACCCCTCATCAGATAATGATTTGCAAATACTTTCTCCTATTGTGTAGGTTGCCTTTTCACTCTGTTGATTGGATCCTCTGATGCACAGTTTTAAATTTGATGTAGTCCCATTTATCTATTTTTCCTTTTGTTGCTGTGTTTTAGTGTCATCTCCAAGAAATCCTTGCTAAGTCCATCCAAAATGGTTGCTTTTAGCCATTCCTCTCTGCTGTCACCAATTTTGCCGACACCTTTGGGTGGGTGGGAGGGAATAGGGGAGGACAGTTTGCAACAGTCGAGGGAATGAGGAAGTTTTTAGCCAGGAGAATAGAAGCCCCTAGGGGTAGGGGGTGAAGTAAGGGGGCAGTGGCCATGGTATTCAGATTACAGAGAGGCTTTCACAGGGCAGAGCAATGACCCAGAGGGCAGGATTGGGACCAAGGAGAGGTTCAGGGAGGCAGGTAGCAGCTCAATCTAACAGGATTCCAGAGGTTGAATGGGGTACTTGGGAGGTAGCGAGCTCCCTGTCACTGGAAGAGTGCAAGCACTCAGATGACCACTCAGGTAGGATGTTGTACAGAGGCTTCAGGCAGAGGATATTAAGGTTGGGTTGATGGCCTCTGATCTTTTCTATGATTCAGTAAGGAAGGAGGGAGCTCAAAGCTTCAGCCTGTGAGGTGGGGTGGGCAGGATTGAGGCTGACAAGTATCCCCTCCTTTGTGCCTGGGGAAGTCTTGTGATTTGGGGTCGAGCTATGGAGGAGAGTTCATGAGTTCCTGTCACCCTGGAGCCTGAACCCAAGCTCTGACCCAGACGGCCCAAGGATCTTGGAGCCCTGGGCTGGAAGAGGGGAAGAGAGATGAGGATGTGGCTCCTTCATCACCTGCGAGGTGCTGCTTGTGAGTAGAATGCAGGAAACACCGACTTTAGAGCCTGGCAGACCTTGGTCAGGTGCTGCCCAAGGCTCTCACGGGCTGGGTGGCTTTGGGCAATTTCTGTAACTTCTCTCATCCTCATCTTCCTCATCTGAGCAAGGGGCCATCACCTGTCTTGCAGGGTTTTCTGCAGAATGACAATCACAGGTGCCTGGAGCCTGGCCGGTGCTCCGTAAACTGCAGTGATCAGAGTGAACCTACTGATAACCTACAACCCTGAGTGAGCTGCACGCCCCCCATCCTCCGGTGACCACTTCCCATTGTTCTTGGCCCCGGCCAGCCCCTCTGACCTGGGTGGACCTCATTCCTTCGGAGCGCTGGGACTCCAGACTCCTGGATCCAGAACCCGGCTCAGCCGTGGCAGACACCCGAGCCAGCCCGGGGCCCTCTCTGGGCCTGGCGGCTGGGGCTGGGTGGCAGCCTGGTATCCACTCTGTCAGTCCTCTGTCTCTGCCTGTCCCTGCACCTGCTGGCCCTGGAGCTTCCTCATCCTGCTTGCCTAGTCCCTCCCAGCCCTACAACCTGTGCCCCGCCTCATCTTGTGCACGTTACACCCAGAGATCCCCCACACAACCCCCAGCCCAGCCCATCATGGAGAAAAATCAAATCTCATTAAAGGCCATTGATTTTCCTCCAAACTTGCTGTGACTACACTTTGAGACTTCTCAATATTACTGCCTGCTCCCACTTTCAGCCCCTCAACCAGCACCATAGCTTCGCCATGGAAATCGAGAGGTGCCGGGCTGGCAGGTGGTGTGGAGGGCGAGAGGGCTGGGGGAGCTGCCTACCGGAGCCCCCAGCCCACTCTGGCCCTTCAGTGTGGCAAGATCCTGGATATGCCACTGATTTCTGGGAGTGAGTATTTCCCTGTCTGGCTGCCCCCAACTTCCTACAGGGCTTGGGCAGAGGCAGGTGTGTGTGCCTGTCTTTGTGTGTCAGTGTGTGATTGTGTGTTTCCATGGGTGTCAGTGGTGTGTCTCTGTCTATCTGTGTCTGTATCTGTGTGTCTAAGTGTGTGTATGTGTGTGTGTATTTGCATGCATGCAGCGCAGGGTAGGGGCTTGGCTTGCAGTTGAATTCTGGATACTCTGCTGCCCCTGAAACAGCCAGCCTGGGGAAGGGGCTTCACTTGGGATCAACCCAAGATAGGTTCTCTTCCCAGGGGCCAAGGGCTAGGTAGAGCTCTGCCCTCTCCCACCCACCCCTGCTGCCCTTTGGTCATCTTGGAAGTGGGACATCTTGCTGACTTTGTTGGGGTGTTAGATTTGGGGTTTTGGGGGGCTGGTGGAAAAGATGTTGGGGGGGTGTGAATTCCTCCCCCACCTCCAGTCTGAATTAAGAGCCCCAGATGGGTGTTTTTAGAGTTGAGTGGACAAGCATTCACCTGGTGAGTCTGGGGAGAGTGGGTTGGGAGAGAAGATTGGGCAGTGAGGGTGCCCAGGAGGGGTGTGGCACGGAGGGCATTCCTGTCTGCCTGGGCCGTGTTCCTAGTGTAATGTCAAACATCGAGGTCAGCCTTAATGGGGAAAAAAGTCACAAACAGGGGCCCTTTGGTTTCCATGGGATGAAGTGGCTTGCCTCTAGCCCACCTGCCAGGGCCAGAGGTCAACTGGCGTGCTAGATTGGCCCTCTAAGCCCTAGGACATGGCTGAGATGCCCCAGGGCGCAGCCTTGGCAATGGGCCTCCTGCAAATTTGGGGGTGGGATGGTCCCCGGGTGTGTGCCCTCAATGAAGCCTCACCTGCCACCCCCACCCCAGCCCTGCATGGGCGTGTCACACAAGTTCATGGATGTGCGTGCATGTTCTCTCCATGGCCTCTGTCAGGGAGCTGGGAGCTGGGAACTGCTCTCTGGGTTCCGGGGACAGGCCAGATTTATGGCGCTCGGAGAAATATTTAGGCCCGAGACAGTTTGGTTGTGTTAATTATGGAAATCTAAAGATAATCTATATTTAATGCTGAATTTTGTCAAATTTGCTAAAGAATTAGGGGAGCGTGTGCAAACAGTGACACTTCAATGAAGAACAAGGTGCAATTAAACTCTGAAATTTACAGTGGAATAATTGGAGAGCATGACAAATATAGTTATCAGCAGCAACTAATTAGGGGTCTGCTCGAGGTTTCTGGGCTTGATTAATCTCGCCTGGATGCTAATATGTTATGCTGGACAGCTGATACTGTTGGCCGCCTCCTACTTCCCACCCTCTCCCCAGACCACTTGGGGGGTGGGTGTGACCCATTTGGTTCATCCCTCTGTACAGCCTGGCCTGAAGGGGAGAATGAGGACACCACAGCTGAGACCTGCTCCCCAACTAAGGATGGCGGGGACATCTTGGCTGCCCCTTCTCAGGCATTCTGGGGTCTCACTGGTTGGTAAGTTCTTCTTGGTGTCTCACTCGAGGCCTGCGGGGACTGGGGGAGAGAGGATTGGAGTTTTAGGGTCTAGCTCAGCCTCAATGTGTCCGATTTTTTCCCTTGCTGTTGCTGTAGCTCAATCTGACTCCCACCCCACACCTTTGGGAAGGGGCACTGAAACCCCTGCTCTAACCCGAGATAGATCCCATGCACACCCTTCCTTGGCCAGACACTCCCCCACTTCCCTCCCAGGTCTCTGCTAATCTTCCTTGCTGCTGATTGTGGCCAAGCCTTAGCTCCATTGATTAAAGTTTAGGCCTGGGCCGGCCCCGTGGCTTAGTGTTTAAGTGTGCACACTCCGCTACCAGTGGCCAGGGTTCGGATCCCGGGCACGCACCGACGCACCACTTCTCCGGCCATGCTGAGGCTGCGTCCCACATACAGCAACTAGAAGAATATGCAACTATGACATACAACTATCTACTGGGGCTTTGGGGGAAAAGAAGGAGGATGATTGGCAATAGATGTTAGCTCAGAGCCGGTCTTCCTCAGCACATGGATGTTAGCTCAGGGCTGATCTTCCTTCCCCCCAAAAAATAATAATAATAAAGTTTAGGCCTGAGCTGGCGCTGTTACCTGCTGGAGTGTGGCCAGCACCCACCAGGCCCAGCTGTGAGACTAGAACCGTCCCCTCCCTCTCTCTGTCTCTCACCCTGTCTCTAATTCTCTCTGTCTCCTCTCCTGGAGGCCTCAGGCCTGCTGCCCTTGTCCCCCTTCAGGAGCCCACCCTGGGAGGGGTCTCTGTGTGATTAGCCAAGAAAAGGTGACCCTTCAAGAACTCTCCCCTCAGAAGATCTCCTGACTGCCAGTCTTCCCCCTGGGGTCCCCCAGGGCTGGTGGGGTGTGCCAGCCATGTGCATGGACCCCATCCTGAGCAGCCCCTCTACCGTCTCCTGCCTTTGCTCAGTGTCATCTGGCACAGGACGAGGACGCCGACTGGCAGCCTCAGATGAGGTTGGGAATCTAAAATAGGAACTGCTTCGTTGTGAATGTTGTTGATACTCCAGAACTCTCAAAGCACGAGCGCGTATGTGTCATAGGAGGCCAGGACCCAGATGTGGCTGGTCAAAAGGACTGCTGGGAGGGGGTGCAGGAGGGGGACAGGGGCCTCCAGAATGCCTCCCCGTGGTATCTGAGCCAGAGCAGTCCTCCTCTTGGGAGGAGGGGGCACTGCTTCCTTGAGGCCTCAGTTTCTCTTCCTGCTTGCCTCACTAGGAGCTCTGAGGTCAGACCCACCTGAACTTGTGTCCCAGCCCTGGGCATCCTGGGCTGTTCCTAACCATGTCAAGTCTTGGTTTCCTTCTTGTGGAACAGGGATAATTACTTCGGGGCACTTGCCCCCAGGGTCACCAGGCCCTTGGTAAGGGGCTAGGCCTTCCCCACTCCCCCCACTTCCCCTCCAGTCCTCCACCTCCACCCCTTACCTTTCAAGGCTCTCGCATACCTTTTAAATCAGCGCTAGGGCCCTGAGTGGAAGGAACCAGAGCCCAGAGCTTCACCCTCCCTGCCACCTGCCTTCAGGCAGGGAACCTACACAGCTTAAGGCCTCGTGTGCAGTGGTATAAAAGGGCTTGTAAGGTCTCCAACCAGGCCATGAGGTGTTGTTATTGTTAATGGGAGGAGGTGGCTCCAATAGCTTTCGTGCCTCCACTCTCTTTCCAAACAATAGTCTCAAATGCAAATCAGATCATGTCCTGTTCCTGCTCAGAAACCTTCAATGGCTTCCCATCGCCTCCAGGATAAAGTGCAGACTTCTAAGCCTCACTGTCAAAGCTATCCACCATCTGCCCCAGTCTAGTTCCTACTTCCTCTTGGGCCTCTTGAAGTCCCTTTCCTCTACCTGCCCCCCCCCACCACCCCCGCAAACGACGCCCTCTTCTCCACACTCCCTCAGCACCTGAAGTCTGAAGCCTTTATTGGGGCAATTTCCACTGCCTGCAATGCCTTCCCTCCTGCTCCCATGCCCACGTCCGCCTTCCGGGAGACCCAGCTCATCTCACCACCCCCATCTGCCCCTGTCGTCCCTTCCCCACCCCATCTGAATTCCCTCTGGTTGCATCGTGGTCCCTTGTGGTTGTGTCAGACTCCTCCACCAGAGGGCGATAGACGCTGAAGGCGCAAGCAAAATGGACCCCAGCATTGGCTACACCCCTCCTTGGACCTGCCTCTGCTGTGCTGTCTCCCGGCCTTCAGGGCTGGAGAATTTGAGGTCAGAGCGTGTTTTGTTTCCTTCTCTGCAGAACTAACACCTTTTCTGAAGGAAAATTACAGAACTAGTTTCTTACCTTTGCACCCTGCAGCAAGTTTACCAGTCACCACTGACATCCTGGGTCTCCAGAGCAAGGCTTAGTTCACCCATTTTACAGATGGGGAAACATGTCTTGGTTATTGCTTAATCTTGCAGAGTCTGCCAAGTCACAGGTGCAGAATGCATTGGATAAATTGAGGCTCAGAGCAAATTTGCTGAGAGTGACATGGCCTGTGAGAAAGGGTATTGGGATTCAAACCCAGGCCTCTCTGACTTCCAGGTTAGCAACTTTTCCTCCACATCAGTTTTTCTGATCATTCGAGACCCTGGTCTACCATCCCTGTCACTGTCACAGCCCCTGGCTCTGAGGCAACTGCAAATGGTGCCTCAGGCTTCAGACTCCAGTCCCCAAATCCTTAAGTGCTGTGTGTCTGTGGACAGGTCCCTAGCCCCTCTGAGCCACAGCTGTCTGTGAAATGGTCAGGCAATGCTTAGTCCTGCATGTATTCTCTGCAGAGCTATTATGGGATGAAATGAGATGATGGATGCAGAGACCCCTTTCCCCTAGGATGGAATGGACCTGGGTGGGGACGTTCCCCCAGGGACTCTTGGTCTGTCACTTGGAGCTGGGGGTGGGGGGACACAAACACCCACAGGCCTATTCAGCCCTTCTCTGGGGGAGGAAGAGAGATCTGGGGGGGCTCCTTCCTCAGGAGCCTCCAGCCCTTGCAGCTGCTAGAAGTGCTCGGGCTCTGTCACCATGGCAACGTGGGCCAGCTGCCGGCAGGGTCTTCTGGTGCCAGCGACGTTGACCTCACTTAGGATGATTACCTTTCGGCAAATAAAATAATTGTGTTAATAAAGAGGCTGTTTGTCCCCTCATCCCCCACCCTGCCTGGCCTGTTCCCCATCCCCAGCCTGGGGGAAGGAGAGGCTGCCCCCACCCAGGCACCCCTGGCCCGTGGCTTGCTTTCGTCTTCACTAAGCTGTGGATGAGACCCTGCTGGGTTTTCATTTTTGCCAGTTTTTTTTTGTGTGTGTGAGGAAGATCGGCCCCGAGCTAACATCTGTCAATCCTCCTCTTTTTGCTGAGGAAGACTGGCCCTGGCCTAACATCCGTGCCCATCTTCCTCCACTTTATATGGGACACCGACACTGCCACAGCATGGCTTGACGAGTGGTGCATCGGGGTGCGCCCAGGATCCGAACCGGCGAACCCCAGACCGCTACAGCGGAGTGTGAGCACTTAACCACTTGTGCCACTGGGCCGGCCCCTCATTTTTGCCAGTTTTAACCACCTGCCCCTTTCCCGTCTTGCCTTCTGCCTCCTTGCCCCGACATCGTTGTTGATGTCGCACAGTTGAGATAATACTGCTATTCCTGTCCTCCTTCCTCATCGCTTTGAATACCCACTGGGCCTCCCAAGCCAGTGTAATAATAAATTCTACTTATTGAGGGCCTGCTGTGTGTTACACCTTTGATAGGTGCCTTCAAAATGTCCTCTTTTTAGGGCTGGCCCCGTGGCTTAGCGGTTAAGTGTGTGCTCTGCTGCTGGTGGCCTGGATTCGGATCCCGGGTGCACTGACGCACCGCTTCTCTGGCCATGCTGAGGCCGCGTCCCACATACAGCAACTAGAAGGATGTGCAACTATGACATACAACTATCTACTGGGGCTTTGGGGGGGGGAAGGAGGAGGATTGGCAATAGATGTTAGCTTAGAGCCGGTCTTCCTCAGCAAAAAGAGGAGGATTAGCACGGATGTTAGCTCAGGGCTGATCTTCCTCACACACACACAAAATAAATAAATAAAAAAATTAAAAATCTGAATTCACTTCAGATTCCATTAAAAAGAAAAAGTCCTCTTTTTAATCCCTGTCACAACTGTGCAAGTCCAGAGCTTCAGTACCACTTTACAGAGGAGAAGACTGAGGCTCTGAGAGATGCAATGTCACAGGCTCTCCTAATGGCGTGGCCGCTTGGCCTGGGAACATTCAGTTCAGCCTCCTGCGGTCATGCACTCACCGTTGACTCTGTACTAGGCTGGGCCTCCCAGGGAGAAGAGAGGAACGGGGCCTCCAGGAGACTCTGAGTCTGGGGGTGGGGTGGGGTGGGCAGGAGGAGATGGACGTATCCACAGAAAACAGACATGCAAGATGCAACGCGCCCAGTGCTCTGAGACCAAGAAAACGGTAGCGACCCAGCCCGAGGTGCTGTGGAAGCAGACCCCACCATAGAAGGCCTGAGGGGCACAAGGAGGATGGGACCGGTTGTTACTGAGCCTCTGGTAAGCGGCTGACACTTTGCTGAGTGCCTTGCATTTGCTGTCTCACACAATGCTCATTACAACCCATTTCACAGATGAGAAAAGTAAGGCTCAGAAGAAAGATTGGGTGAATTATTCAAGGTCACACAGCTGGTACAGAGCCAGGATTCAAACTCAGATGCCTGATCTCCCTGCCCACACTCAACTCTCATTAGACTTTATCAGGGGGTCTGCCAGGTCAAGGATGGAGAGAGAGAGGGGGAGAGAGGGAGAGAGAGAGAAAACTAATAAACAGGCTGACTAAGGCTTGGAGCGCAGGCTCTGGACACAGGGGTGGGGCCTCGCGGAGGTCTAACGATGCCTTAGCCTTTGTTCATTATTTGAGGCTCTGGTTAAAAACTTGCCAAAGAGGGCCTATCAGAATTGTGGCTAATTTGGGAAGTTTACTTTTCATCAGTGAACACAAAATAATGCAATGTGTTAGGCTATTTGAAAGCTCATTTTAAGTCTGAGAAATAATTATGAAATCAGGGCCCTGCAGACAGTGTCCTGTGAAGGGGCAAAGCTTTCACATTGTGAGGGGACCGTCCTCCCTGGACTCTAGGGCTTCTCTGACTGGAGGAACAGTGTCATCTGGACATAAGGTTAGTCGTCTGGATTTGAGGCCCTTCATAAATATGAGTCCCAGGTTAGAGACCCTTCCTGGTCTTCACCCTCCCACCCCCATGAGAGGCCCTGCCCCAGGCAAAGTAAATGGACATCTGAGGGCCAGGCAGGGGCTGGGGTGCCCACTGGGCGCACTAGGTGGCGCTCTGATATTGGTCAATCCTCCAAGCGGCTGGCTGTGCAGTGGCCAGAGGGCTAGGCGGGCGGTAGTGACTTGGAGGGGAAGCTGGTCCCACTGGACCTGACACCTTGGGCTAGGGCTAGGTGAGGGGGCACTGGAGACGTCAGAAGCAAGGCTAGGGGTCAGAAGCACTGTTCTTCCACTCATGACTCCTGGTCATTCATGGGGCCCCAAATGGTGGGGACTGAAACAGAAGCAGTGGGGGACAGAGAGACCAGAGGGGCTGCCTAGGGGTGGAGGTGAGGTGAGGGCAGAGCAGCCCAGGGGTGTGTGGGTGACCTTGAGCCAGGTGAGGCATAGGGAAGGCTGTCATGTCATTGACTACTAAAGCCCAGAGTTCTAAACTCAGGGCCCACCTGGGGGTGGGGCTTGCCTACCTTACCTGCCATTGGACCCTGGCACAGGCAAGAGGCTGGGGAGGGGGCAGTACGCGTAATGCCTCTAGCTCCTATCGAAGAAAGCCTTGGGAGATGCTGGCGAGGGAACAGGTTTGCACTAAGGGCAAGACTCAGGCACAGGCCCCAAAGGCCTTAGGTTCTTGTCCCTGTTTAGCTGTGTCCTAGCCATGTGACCGGGGGCAAGCCACTCAGACCTCTCCTTCATTCTTTGTGAGAGGGGGATAATTCTCAGAGTTGTTGGGAAGCTTAGATGAGATCACGCACACAGGCACTCAGTTCGCCCTACACGAGGCATCCCCCTTGTTCTGTCAGAAGTGGTGTCTTACATCTCTTCCCCGCCTGCAGGCCTAGAAAATTCTCAGTGCTGTTGACTGATTGACACCTGGGAGTGGAGGCAGCTGGAGTTGGCAGTGTTCCAAAGGGGCCTTCAAAACCTTACCCGAGGGGGGACCAGCCCTGAGGGAACCCTGCCTCAGATTTTAGCAGTTTCCCTGTTTAGAAATGCACACCTTGGAGCTGGGCCTGACCACTCTGCATACCTGTCCTGTGTCTCACCCCTTGCGACCCCTCCCCACATGTTTGGGGCTCTGAGGGATCTAGAGAGAAAGGGAATCCCCAACACCCCCTTGGGGGAAGGAAGTAGAGGGGGCTCCTTTCCAGCAGTCTGCTTGCTACTTCCCTCATATCTGCTACAGGTGGGAAAACTGAGGCAAAGGGGAACCACCGGGACAAACCACAAGTTCCTGAGGCCGGGAGGTGTGGGGAGTGAGGTGGTGCATTGACTTCCCAGGGCCTGAGGGGCCTGGGGAGTCTGTTACCCTGAGCTCCCAGGGGAGAGCTGTTAATGGTTGGCTGGAGATGTGTAAGGAGCTAGGAGAGAGAAGGGCAGGAACGGTCTGGGAGGATTAGGTCGAGAGCAAGGGCAGTGGGGGTGAACTTATTCAGGAGACAAACATTCTGGAAATGTTTAATGAGCACCTTATGTGGGCCAGGCACTGTTGTAGGTGTTGGGGGTTCAGGGGACCTAGACAGACAAGGTCCTCACCCTGGGGGAGGGTCCATGGAGTCAGGCTGCTTGAGGCTTGACTTCAAGTGGCTTCCTCAAAACACCTAACATCTCTAAGTCCCTGCTTCATCATCAGTAAAATGGGGATAACAATGTCTCCCTCATGGAACTGTTGTGACTGTTAGATGCATGGATGGTCCTGGCATTGAATGAACATGAACTGCTATGGGTTTTGTCAGTACTATTACGATCACTAGCTCTGGAGAGTGTGACCTTGAGTAAATTGCTCACCTTCCTTGAAGCTTGGGTTCCTCATCTAAGAAATGGGCTCATAACATCTGCTCTGTCCACCTCACAGGACCCTGTTGTGAAGTTTAAACCAATTAAGATAATGCATGGGGAAGGGTCCATTTAAATTGTGTGTGTGTGTGTGTGTGTGTGTGTGTGTGTGTGTGTGTATTAAAGACCCCAGCATTTGTGCTCCGTCTATCCTACAGGCCTCTTGAGCTCAGGTTAGCTGTCAAGTGGACGTTTGGTGCCCTGGCGTTTCATGTCAGACTCCTGCTCCTGGAGCCTTGGGGCTGGAGGAGAGGCGTTGGTGAAGGTGTGAAGATGAGGGCCAGGCTGAGAACTGCAGCATTTCTCCAATGGCCTAGGAAAGTCAAGAAATAAATCTCAGAGACTGAGCTGGGATCAACCCTTCACCTCACCCCAACTCTCGGCAGGGCTGTCTGCCGAGGTCAGGGGGTCCTCTCTCCCCTCTATGAGCATCCTCTTTCCTGAGAACCTCCCCCTCCCCCACCAATCACTCCTTCCAGGCTTAATTCCTGCTGCCATGCTACAGAACAACTCAGGGAAAAATAATCCAGTGGGGCTCTAACCCAGGGGTTTTTTAACATCTGCGCCTCCCAGCTCCTCGAGTGGATGAGGAGAAGGTGCCTGGTCGCCTCCATTAGCCCTCATTGTTGCCTGGGGGTCCCCAACCCCCACTCACCCGCCCTGTCCAACCAGCTGGCTAAGTGGTGGAGCCGGCCAAGACTCAGCCTGGAACGAGGCTGAAGAAGCAAAGAACCAAGAGAGCAATCTCTGATCTGGGAGAATTAGGACTGGGAGCAGGGGCAGCCGTATGCCTATTTCTATGTTCCCTCTCCCCCAGGAAAGAGCTGTAGGAGGCAGTGTGGTAGAGCAGGATGAGCATGGGTGTTGGGGTCAGCCAGCCTGGGTTCCAGTCCCTTACTAGCTGGGGTGTCCCGGGCGAGACAGGATGGTAACAGGACCTACTCTGTAGGGTGGATATGCAACTTTCAGGGGATAGCCTGTGTAGGGTGCCTCAGACTGTGAATCCAGGCTTTGTAAATAG
This sequence comes from Diceros bicornis minor, assembly GCF_020826845.1. Taxonomy (NCBI): domain Eukaryota; kingdom Metazoa; phylum Chordata; class Mammalia; order Perissodactyla; family Rhinocerotidae; genus Diceros; species Diceros bicornis. Next base: position 25,960,365 of record NC_080757.1, on the reverse strand, counting down.
GGTCAGCTAACTGGAATTTGGGCAATTTTTTGGCCTCCCGACCCCCCATCCCAGCTGCTTTTCTCAGCTCGTTGATTGATTGATTGGGTGAACGGCATCACTGGGAATGAGCAAGATGCCATCCAGTTGGGTGATAGGCTGTGAGCAGAAGATCCCAGAGTATATTTCCTCCCCAGGATAGCAGAGAAGAAAAAGAGCTTTTCTAGCTGGGAGATTCCAAGAAGTCCTCACGGAAGAGGGAGTGCCGTTAAACTAGGTTTCTCAGATGGCTTGACCGACTTCAGGTGGAGAAGGGACAGGGATGCCTGGTGGAAGCAATGGCATGGGCAGAGGCCCGCAGGTGCAGAAGCTGGGGGCACATACATGAAACTACGGCAAGAGTGAAGTGACATGAAATTGAAAGGGGGTTGTCCCAAGTTCCTGGATTATTAAAGCAAAAGTGGAAGGCACTGGGAAGAGAGTAGGAGGCTGAATTATTCGGATACCTACTAAAATGCTCTTTCAAATCCCTGGATTTGCTCTGCTCCCTCAAGGTGGCCCACCTCCTTTTTCCTTCCACTCCAGAATGACAGGCTTACAAAGCAACAGTGAAGGAAATTGTCCCCCAGAGAAGATGCCTTTCCCTTCTTCCTCCTCCTCTCCCTCAGCTTCACATTGTGTCCTTAATCCCATTCCCTCTCCTTGAAGAAGGAAGGTGGTATAGGAGGAAGAACAGTGGGGGACAGGTGGTCCCCAGACTGTCCTCAGATAATAAGCAGAGATGGCCTAGTGTTGGAGGTGTCTGGGGCCATGTCTCATCCTTGGGTCCCTGAGGGCAGATACACATGGTGGGAGGCTCCTGTTCTCTGCCAGAAATACTCATGTCGAGTGACTGACATTAAATCTGGCTCACAACCCTCTTCATTCTTCAAACAGATACCAAAGGAAGGAGATGGGGTTTGGGCAGTAGAGATGGAAGAAGGAGGGGGAGAGAGAGAGCAAGAGGAGAGGGAAGCAGAGGGAGAGGAGGAGGCGGCAGCAGCAGCAGCCAGCTAGCAGAGCGGCTTATTTTATTTTTCTTGTTCCTGGAGCAGGCTGGCAGAGCCTGTCCCTAACTGACAGCAGGCAGGAGGCAATCACAGGCTGAAGGAGGAGACCCTTGGGCCATTTCCCTCCCTGCTCTGGCTCTATCTCCCCTTGTCTCTCTGTCTCTGCTTCTCTCCCACCAACCCTGTCTCCCAGGGAACTCCTTGGGCTCCTCCGTGAGCTGCACGTCGTGGGGATGATTTTTGTTCTTTCTCGCTTTAGACTGAGCGTGGCATTTCTTGTGCTCAGTGACTGAGTGTGGCTTTGGTCCTCTTTGGGGGACAGGGATGGGTGGAAAGCCCACATTTCTTTCTCCTTCCATTCTTCCAGATCCCAGCCTATCCTCGATGGGCCACCAGTCCTCCTTGGGGACTCTTCAAAGCTCCAGAGCCTCTCCTCCCAAACCATGTCCTGTCTTTTTTCTTAAATGGACTTACTCAAAAAAGATTCTAAAGAACTTTAATTTCTAAACATTCACATTCCGATCAATTCTTTCTGGATTTTTACTGCCTTCAGGGGCATTTTTGTTACAGAGTACCTGAGAGATCCTGAGCACTGTGACCTGAGAACCAGGGCATTGATCTCCTTTTGCAGATGGCACCACTGAGGCTCCTGAACAGTGTTAACAGCCGAGTTGGGATTTGAACCCACTTCTTCCCTGTGCTGGTGCAGGGCTCTTTCCCCGGGCTGTATGGCCCTGCCCTTCCTCTGAGTTTCTTGCTTTCACCTCACATCCACTCGAAGATGTTTTCAGGGTGGCAGAGCCCACTTTCTTGTCATATTAATGCACATGGCGTCCCATCATGTTGATGGGTCACACTTTGGTCACTCCCTCATTGCTGAGTACGTGAGGGGTGTCTCATTTCTTACTGTACTCAATGCAGCTGCTGTGAGTATTTTCTTCAAATCACTTCCATTGTCTTCTTCATCCTCAGTATGCTCCACAGGAGTGGCACCTGGGGCTCTGCCCCTCAGCCAGGGTTGGGGTGGTGGTCACTGCTTGGTATCTGGACCCAGAGCATGATCAGTGCAGAGACGGATGGCAGCCACCTCTCGTGGTGGATTTGGATTCACCTCCACTCAGAAGAGGTTACAAGAACCCCTCTGGGAGCCAGCATATTGGTGCAGTGTCAACTCTGCACGCACAGATGGCACAGCCTGGACCCACTTCACCAATGCAGAGCATGGCTCCTCTCAGAATTACTCAGAGCCACCACCACATCAAAAACCAAGAGATGAAGTGACCCAGAGTATAAATCTACATCAAATACTGGCCAGGGAATTTAACATTAGCCAAATGGCCAATGTTATCAATAGCTGGCTTAACGTAGAGCTGCTAATGCATTTCCCAAGACAGATAACATTAGAGACTAGTTATGGTTAAATGGTGTAACCATAAAGTTCAGTCTTTAGCCATAACACATCTGTTTGGGGTAAAGCATACATTTTATGAGCAAAATGGGTAATTTGAGAAAAAGGATCAACTGCAGGAAGAAACCCTTATTTAAGCTCCAGTGGAAGGGAGGTTGGTGGTTCAGGTGGTGAATGGGGTGGGAACTTAGATGGTCCTCCAGGGGTGTGAGGCTCTTATGAGCTGGCAAAAGAGGGAAGCAGGGGGCATCAGTCACTGTGGAGGGACCAGGAAGGGGCAGAGCTTCCAGTCCAGGGGGAAGTGAAGGCACAGAGCAGGAGGGATGTGCCTGGGGTCAGGACTGGATTCCTGTGGAGTTCCAAGCATCTGAGCCAAGCTGCCTCCTGGTTTTGCAAAGCACGGATATTAATAAGGGTGATTAGTAATCATGACGTGTGAATAATAAGGGGATGGTTAATTGTCCTGGTTATGATGAACAGCAGTCACCAGGAGAAGGTGGGGGAGTTGGGACCCCCCAACACACACACACACACACACACACTCACTCACTCACTCACATGTGAAGTATTCTTGGCTGCTGCTTATGAGACCACAGAACCAGCAAGCTAGTGAGGTATCAGTATTTTTAAAAATTGAACCTAATAAGGCAGAATTCTAAAATTCATTTATAATTTCCTTTTATACAATTATAAAAGGACACGTTCCCTGCAGAAAATTTGGAAAATACAGAAATATTAAGGAAGGAAACAAAAACCACTATAAATATTTTCGTGTACATCCTTCTAGTCATTTATTCTATGTATACATAAATATACCCATAAACTATATTCAAAACAAAACAAAACATAATTAGGATTATATTCTGTATGGTATTTAGTAACTTGCTTTTTTTTTTAACTTACAGATACTTCATGTGCGCTTCTCCATGCCATTAAACAGTCTTTGAGAATATGAATTTTTAATGAGGGGAACAATATTTTGGTTAAGGGGGAGCCCATTAGAAAAGAAGTCCATCCTTTCCTGCCTCCCCCAGTTGGAGAGGCTGGAAGTCTTCAGGACTACGGGAGGGTGACACTAGGTGGGGCAGAGTAGCCCAGTGGGCCCTGTGGATCAGGAAATGGGAAGAAAGAGGGCAGGGCTTTTTCAGAACCTGAGCTTGATGGAAGAAAATATCCTCTGAAAACATATAGATATTTTTTTCTCATACTCAGTTGAAGGTAGACAACAGCCGGAATCCTTCATTGGGCACAACTAGGGCCCAGTGCCAGTGTTACTACATGGTCCTAGAGGCATTTTGAACCCTCCAAAGCCTCAGTTTCCCCATTTGTATGTAGAGGAAATAGCCCTTACCTCTTGACCACCTCCTAGAGGGCCATCCCCAAGTCCTGAGACACAAGCTCACCTAGGAAGTTGAAGAATATTGACTCCGGGGCTCCCATCAAATGGAAAAGAGCAAACCTCAGGGTTACCAGGAGGGACCACCTGTGTGACCAGAGGGAAGTCCAGCCTGTCTTTGGGACAGACTTTCCTCATGTGTAGATTGCAGACCTGCGCTTGGCAGTCTCTAGCATCCTTAGAGCTTCTGGTTCTGAACTCCAGCTTCCTCTGATAGGCCAAGCTAGGCCCTTCTGTGACCTTCTGGACACCTGGCTGGTGCCAGGGTGAGGGAGGGTCAACAATGCTGCTGCCTTGGGGTCCCTGTTCTTGGGAAGATGGTTAAAACTGGAGCCACAGACCCCCTGTCCTGTGGTTGGGCCACTGTGGAGAAAACGCCTGGTTTGATGGAGATGAGGGATTGAGTGTTATTTCACTGTGCCTAAAATGGGAAAGAAAGCACACGACAGCGAGTGTTGGCCTGACAGACACTAAGAAGCCTCAGCTCCCCAGAGCTCTGAGGCCAGTTACTTCTACTTCTGCCTCCACCCCAGCATTCATGGACTGAGTGGGAGGGGTGCCGCAGGACCACTGGCCCTTGCACACTTGTCACTTTGTTAGTATTCTTGTGCAATTTTCATTTACTCATTTATTCCTCCTTTTGATAAATAAGAATTATCCACTCTCTGTTTCATTAATAGCACTCCCACTACCTACAAGCTCTGTGACCCTGGGCAAGGCGCTTCACCTCTCTGTCCTCAATGTCCTCATCTGTAAAATGGAGCTATTGTAATCGTACCTATCTCATGGTGTTGATGGGAGGAATAAAATGAAATAGTAAATGTAATGTGTGCTTAGAACAATGCCTGGAACATAGGCAGTGCTCAGTAACTATTAGCTATCATCATTGTCATTGTCATTACTGCTACTACTCCTGGCAGGTGTCCAAGAGATAACTAAGATGACTGAGATGCAGTTCCTGGTCTCAGGGAGTGCCAAATCAGCTGCAGTAAGCCCTCAGGTCTGGACAATGTGCTCTGGGAGCACAAAGAAGGGAGTGCCTCCTTCTGAGTGAGTGGGATTTTGACAGGTAGCCCCCCCATCCTGTGCCTGCTCCCAGCTGTGGTTCCCCCAAGACTGGTCCCCCAAGACCCAGCCCAGTGTGCAGCTTCCTCCAGGCCTTAAACAGCCAGGCCAGCCCCTCCCCCAGCTCCCCTTCCACTGCGGCAGCACGAAGGCTGTTTGGAGAGGTGACAAAAAATTAAAATTAAAGCTAAATTAAAAAGAAGATTCCCATTTCCTCTCCCCATCGCTTTCCACCTTAATTTTATCGCATCTTCCTTCTCGTTTTATTGACTTTTAGAAGCATTGCCACAAGATTTAGTGTGGAGCAGGAGGGGAGGTAATAAATGTGGAACTCTTCTCGCCTCCAATTAATGCCGCCAGGGGGTGGGGGCAGGTGCGGAAGAAGGGGGCCGCCTCTGGGTAGGAAGCCCCTAGGAGGACGGAAGCTCGAAGACCACAGAGGTGGGGGAAATATCCCCAAAGTGGGGGCGATGGTTGCTTTTGGCTTTTGTCCCTTCCCTGGGCGCCTTTCCTGGTGACCCAGAGAAAAAGAATCAGTCTGAACTGTGCTAATCAGGCCAGAAAACAGAAATCGGAATTTACAGTCTCCCTGGTCTGGCTTTACAAACAACTCCAGAACTCTCCCCTCCCCCAAACTCCACCCATATTTCCTGGGACGAAGATTCCCCACCCACCAAACAGATCTTTATTTAATTTTATTTTATTTCATGCTCTGTTGGTGCAATGCAGTTTTTCCTCCTCTCTCCACCCTCCCTCCTTCCTTCCTCTATTTATTTTTTTCCTGCCCTTCCCCACCCCCCAATCTCTAATATCATTTTCATCTACCCACAGCGACGCTGCGTGTTCATAATTTTCTTCTGACCCTAATGGCTCCGGTTTCCCCTCAGTATTTAAGCGGAACAAGACAGAGGTAAGTGGCAAATAAACAGCGGTTCCTATTTACGCTGCCAATTTCGGTTGATGGTGGAGAGGCTGCCTTGAAATTAACTCTGCTGCTGTCTGCTGCGAAGGAATGTCTGCCAGGCTCAGAGCAGCCGGCTCCCAGCCGCCCGTTACAGCCCCTCCCGTTATCCGCTGGGGTTACACGGGAGGGGTGCATAGCTGTGGAGACCTGGTGCCCAAAGTCTTTCTTTCTTTCTTTTTTTAAACAGGATCCTCACCTCTTCTTGGCCTTGGCCTTTCACCTCTGTAGACCAGTGGTTCTCCCAGTGTGGTCCCCTGGCTGGCAGCATCAGCGTCACCAGGGTACTTGATGGAAATTCAAATTCTCCAGCCATCCCAGACCTACTGAATCACAAACTCTGGGGGTAGCATCCAGCAAAATGTGTTTTTAAAAAACAACTTTATTGAAGTATAATTCATATACCATAAAATTCACTCTTTTAAAACATACTATTCAATGAGCTTTCAGTAAATTTATCCAGTCGTGCAACCATCACCACAACCCAGTTATAGAACATTTCTATTATCCCAATGAGATCCCTAGAGTCTGTTTACAGTTAATCCCCTCCCCAACCCCAGCCCTAGGCAACCTCTAATCTACTTTCTGTCTATATAGATTTGCCTATTCTGGATGATCTTTTGAGTCTGGCTTCTTTCACTTAGCATAATGTTTTCTTTTGTTAACAGCTTTATTGAGATATAATTCATGTACCATACAATTCACCCATATAAAGTGTACAATTCAATGACTTTTAATATATTTTCAGAGTTGTGCAACCATCACTACAATCAATTTTAGAACATTTTCATTACCCCCAAAAGAAATCCCTCACCCGTTAGCTGTTACCACCATTCCCCTATGCCCCCAACCCTAGGCAATCACCAATCTACTTTCTGTCTCTAATAGATTTGCCTATTCTGGACATTTCACATAAATGGAATCATATAATATATGGTCCTTTGTGACTGGCATCTTTCACTTAGCATAATGTTTTCAAGGTTTATCCACGTTGAAGCATGTATCAGTACTTCATTCCTTTTTATTGCTCAGTAATATTCCCTCATATAGATATGCCACCTTTTTATCCATTCACCATTTGGTGGACATTTGGGTTGTTTCCACTTTTTGGCTATCCTGAATAATGCTGTGAAAATTCTGTACATAAAATTCTGTATGCATGAACATAAGAAATCTGTATTTTAATCTGATTTTACTAAACTTGAAAACCACTGCTCTAGGCCTCATCTCCCATCTCCCTTCTAGATCTTTCCTTCACTCTCCCATCTTCCCACATCAAGTCCCCTCCATCCAGTCTCTTTCTTCTTTCATCCCTTGAACAAACATTAATGCAGCACTTACTGTGTGCACCAGGTCCAGGTTAGGTGGGCACCTGAGCTAAGTGGTGGAGACCACTGGAGGTCAGAGTATTGGTGCTTCACTCCCTCACTCCCATCTTCCTGAAGAGCAGGCCTCACACTCACCGCAGTCCCTCAGTGAGAAGCCCCTCCTGAGCCCCAGCTCTGTTCATCCACCCAGACTCCGTGGGAATCTACCCCTTTCACAGCTCCCCAGATAAACCAAGCAGGCAGGCAGGCCCAGAGGCCTTGGAATCTCACACATCCAGTCTAACCTACTTGCTGGAGCATGACTGTGGTGGACATCTCCTTAACCTCAACATTCTCAGCTGGTAAAGTGGGTGTGACAATGCGACCTTCAGGGATGCTTGGAGCATCACTGGATGATGCGCAGAGTCCACCGGCTGCTACGGCCCCCTGCCCTCTACCTCTCCGCCTTTTCCACGGAAGTGTTGTCTGGCACCCAGTAGGTCTCTGGGTGGACTTTAACTCCCTCCTGTTTCTACATCCTGCCTTGTCACCTGCTCCTCGTCCTTGGCCCCAGCCTACCTTCCCTCCCTAGAACCCATTGCCATCTCCTCCCCTCTCCCCTCTGCAGCCTGCCTTCAATACAGCCCTGACTTGGGCCAGCGCCCCAGAGCACCCCTGGCTTTCCTTCTCACCCTTCCCAGGAGTGGGGCCAGGCCTGGGGCGCCTTAGGCCGTGGGCTATCCGCAAAAATCTTTGAAAATGCAAGGTCTTTTGGAGCCACGGGTCCAACCGGCCCGTGCGGGCGTATCCACACCCACCGAAACCCAGCCTGCGGTGGGGCCTGCGTACTGGCACTCCTCGGTGTTTCAGGAGACCCTGCTCCAGGCCCAGCCCCCTCCCCGAACGTGAGAGTGTCTCGTTCTCTCTGCCAGTGTGAAACCAGCCCGCCGGGAAGGACGTCCCTTGGGGCGGCCCCTGGGTACCCGCTCGGCCTCCATCAACGCGCTCCGGTGCCGGGGAGTCTCGGCCCCCGCGCCTCGCCCCTTGGTCTCCTTTGCTCCCCCTCTCCCTCCCCTTTTGCCCCGCTGTCGAGGATCGCTCCTTTTCCTCGCCAGCCCCGCCGTCCTCCCCTTCCTGGGCCGCCAGGGTAGCGCTCGGTCCGCACCACCCGCGCCGCCCGCCCCGCATCAAAGCTGCTCGTTAGCGTGTTTGTTTTTATTGGGCGCGCAATCACCGTAATGGGCGCCGGGCGCGCTCTCTAATTACAGCTATGAATATTCATAGCGCGGGGGTGGCTCTCGGCGAGGGGGCGCCCGGGGAGACGCGCCCCGGGACCAGGCTTCGGGGGAGGGGCGGGGAAGGGGGGTGCGCCGGCCTCGGGCGACCCGGGACGCCGCGCTGGCTTCAGGAGGGCCGAGCCGGGAGGATGGGTGGGATCGCGGCCCCTGCCCGCACCGGGCGTTCCCCGGGGCCCCCCAACCAAAACAGCAGCTACAAACTTCCCTCTCGTGCCGTTTCTTGTCATCTCCTTTCACCTTGGCTGCTTGGCGAAGTATCTAGTGGGTGGTTTGGATCTAGACACCACCCCGGCGCACAGTGCGGACCCCGCAGCGCTTCCTACTTCCCAAGCCTCCACCTGGGTCTTCCGGGCCGCCTCGCTTCTCTCTCATCTTGGTTTTTTTTCTTTGTCTCTCCACCCGCTGTTCCCTGCCACGGAAAGTTCCTGTTCCACAGATGCCCGGCGGGGACAGCGGGGTTGGGCGCTGTAAAGGGAGCGTGTGCCTTGTGAATTAAGAGATTTAGTCACTTGTGGAATGACTTTATTTTATAGCGACTTCCTCCCCGACTGAGTGATGTTGCATGCATTGGTTGTATTTATAACTTAATAGCTTTTCTCAATTTTATTATACTTTTTATGATACTTGTGGCTTTATGGGACTTCATAATTTTTCTCAGATTCATTAAATCCAGCTGAGGGTGGAGCTAATGACGGGAGCAGGTACCGGATTCCAAGACGGCAGGTGAGCACGTAGGGTGCCACCCTCCCCACTCCCAGCCCCCCTCAGGCATTGGGCCTTTTACTACCAGTGGCGGTGATGGGTGTGTGGGGTCATCTTGGCTTAGTTTGGGGGCCTAAGATTTCCAAAGAGAACCTGCCTGAGACTCCTGGCTATTTCCCAGCAGAGCCCCATCCAGAGTCATCCCACCCTTGGTCATGCAGTGTGTCTGACCTGGGCTTGTCCTGGGCCCTCTCTCATTCTTTCCAACACTAATTCCTAGAACCAGAGACACTTTCAGCCCAGATGTCCAAACTCGTCATTGTACAGATGGGGACACTGAGGCCCAGAGAGAGGCCATTAGAGAACTAGGGACAGGCAGACCTCCGTCTCCCTACTCCCAGCCTAGGCCTCTTGCAACTGCTCTCTGCTGACTCCTAGCTTCGTACTCTTTAGCTTTGTCCCAGTTTACTTCCTGCCCCCCAATTTTATGTCCTGTTAGAGCCTCAGAGGGAGAGTGTAATCACACTATTTAACATGTATAGAGCATGTGCATAATGTGCTTTAATCTTCACAGCAGCCCTGCTAGAGTAGCTACTAGTGTTTATCTCCATTTTACAGGTGAGGCAACAGAGGCACAATGAGATTAAACCATTTGCTTAGGATTGCACAGTGAGTGGCAGTGCTGGGGTAGAGAGACTCAAGGCTTCTGAACTTTGCAGTGGCCGCATCTATGCAGTCAGAGCTAAGTGGATTACTTGCACATTTTCCCCAGGCCTTCTCTCTCCAGGAATTCTCTTTTTGTTGGGAGGTGGTGGGTAGGAAAAGCAAGTATTCTGGAGGGTAAACCAATCAGAGCAGGGGCTCTTAATTCCAGAGCTGTGATCTTGGTTGAGGGAGGGAGTGGGAAGGCAGAGGAAGAGGTGGGTCAGCTGTGGGTGGAGAGGATGGTGAGTGCCCATGCCCTCCTCCCAGTGTCTCTGTCACCCCCAGAACCTCTGGCATCCAGGAGTGTAGCAGCTACTGTTTGTTAGATGGATGCCTGTAACCGAGGGCTATTCCCCTGCCCTGCTCAGAGTCTCCCAGGGGCCCGAAGGCCTCTTCTATTTCTGAGGCTTCAATACATTTAAAAATGAAGAAATGCCAAACAGGGTTGCAAAAGTGTCATCTGATTTACGTTCCACAAGTTAACACTTTCAACTCACAAAAGACAATGCCTATAATTGTGTGGCTCACAAACTCATTTCAAGACTGAGAATGTCATGAATGTAAGATAAGCTCCATGACAGCAGGCTTTCTTGTCCCGTTTTGTTCCTCACTGTAGCTCCAGCGTCTAGAGCGGTGCTTGGCACCCAGAGGACCTCCATTGTCTTCACCGCTCCCCTGATGAGTGGATGGTGCACTCCAGGCAGTGCGGCCGGCCGGGGGAGACTCCAGTTTAACGCTGGAGTGTCCCTGTGGCTGTCAACATCACGCCATTTGGAGATCGTGACAAAAGTGTAAATTGGGGCCTTTGATGGCTTTGGGGCCAGAGTGCTGTGGTCATCCTGCTCTCCTCCCTCCCAACTTTTGCCCCACATGGGCCTTGGTGCTGCCACACTGCTTCCCTTCCCAGCCCTTCTCAGGATCTGCCTCCCTCAGGAAGTCTTCCTGGGCTGATCTTGCTAACCCATAACCAACTTCCTGATCCTTCTGCTCGAAGGCCGAATCTCAGTCAGAGGCTCCTGGACTCTTGGGCTGTGGACCCTGGTGGGGAAGGAGCCCTGGAGTTCTTGCAAGGGGGTCTCCTGCTCCCCAGGTGTGCCTACCATTGCCCCAACAGAGACTCTGTCTGGTTTATGTCTGTGTTTTTATTTTTTCTCCAAGAATATGGTGATGAGTATATTTACTTTTTTTTTTTTTTTTTTTTTTTTTTTTTTTGTGCGGAGATCAGCCCTGAGCTAACATCCGCCAATCCTCCTCTTTTTTTTTGCTGAGGAAGACGGCCCTGGGCTAACATCTGTGCCCATCTTCCTCCACTTTATATGGGACGCCGCCACAGCATGGCTTACCAAGCAGTGCGTCGGTGCGCGCCCGGGATCCGAACCAGCGAACCCCGGGCCGCCGCAGCGGAGCGCGCGCACTTAACCGCTTGCGCCACCGGGCCGGCCCCGAGTATATTTACTTTTAAAGTTAAAATTCCTTTAAAAGTGTGCCTGGATTTATTGTAGCTTTGGGTCATTAGGCAGTTTTTTTTTTTGCTAAGGAAGACCGGCTCTGAGCTAACATCTATTGCCAATCCTCCTTCTTCCCCCCCACCCCGCCAAAGCCCCAGTAGATAGTTGTATGTCATAGTTGCACATCCTTCTAGTTGCTGTATGTGGAACATGGCATCAGCATGGCTTGAGAAGCAGTGCGTCGGTACGCGCCCGGGATCCCAACCCGGGCCGCCAGTATAGGAGTGTGCGCACTTAACCGCTAAGCCACGGGGCCGGCCCTAGGCGCTTTCTTAATTTACAGATGTTTGGAAGTAGAACCACCAGTGTGACACATGGTTGGTGGGGTGTCAAGTAACTTTGGTTGCTAGAAAAGGTCTTTGGGGTCTGGAGAGTTGACATTCCCACTTCAGAGGATGCTGTCTTGGCCTGTTCATGACCAGTCAGGTTCGCCATGCACATGGCATGGCGGTGGTGTGGTGGGTATGTGCTCAGAAAGTGTGTTCAGTTTCTCAGATGAAACTGGCCGGAATAAGATCCTTGAAGGCAGTGGTGGAAAAGGTGTGGAGTTAGGGGGCCCAGGTTTGAATCCTTGCTCTACTTGTTAACCAGAGAGTCATCTTGAGCCAAATCGCAGCCTCTCCAAGCCTCAATTTCCTCACCTGTAAAATGGGTGGAATAAAACTCAGCTCCCTCAAGGGGTGGTGATGACCAGGAAAAACCTTATAAATGATAAAGTGCCAAATCAGTTGCCATGGTGGTAACTATCACCCTTTGAATCCTTCACGTGCATGCAGCGGGCACTCTGTAAGTCTGTTGGATGAAATAGGACACACAGATGAGCAGCCAAATGGAAAAGAAAATGGTCCTCCGGCTCCCACCTTGAGGCTCCCCTGGCTTGAGTGAGGGCTGTGCCCCAGGCTTGCCCTGCTTGGTGCCTGCATTATAGACCTTGGGTACAGGGCCCTCAAGATGCATTTGTAATTTTTATTGTTATATCTTTTAATTTTATTTTGCTCTCCCTGCTGTCTTGAGCAGGGGAGATAGGGAGCTGGTATTTATGGCTGCTCCTGCGACCTACCTCTTGGAATGTATGTATCAGTTAATTTAATCTCCCCTGGTTTTATTTAAACTGTTTTTCCTGATTCACTCTCTTCATTCTCCATCTACAAACCCCCGTCCCCTCTTGTCCCTTCCTCTTTTCTGTGTCTGTTTCTGGACCCTGTCCCTTTTCTCCTTCTCCTCGGCCTTCTTCTTACTCCTCCTCCTCCCCTCCCTCATCTTTCTCCCCCACCTCCATCCTTCTCTGCCCCTCCTGCCTTGCCTCTGGCCCGGACCTTTCCATTCCTGGGTTCTGGGAGGATGAAGAGGCCTCTTACACTGAGGTTGCTACAGTATTTTCCTGGTTTTCTCTCTCTCTCTCTCTCTCTGCCCAGTTGCCTGATTGACATTTACAAATTACCCAGCTGAAAGTGTTCAATCCTTGACCCGCCTATTTCTGTTCAGCAATGAGTGAGATTTGCAAGCATTTTGTCATATAATTACTGCAAATCCCTTGAAAATTTCCACAACAAGGCCAGATGAATGGTAATTTGGAGGCCTCCAGCCCCCAGTCGCCTCGCCAGTCCACTATGTCTGAGGCCAGAAATGCAAACCAGCCCCCAAGTCCTTCATATTTATTTATTTATTTGGGGGTTGAAGGGGGCTCACTGGTCGTTTTGTTTATTTCCCCTAGAGATTTCTGGGAAAAACTTGAACGACGCAGGCACACACACTTCTCCACCTTCCTCCTTGTGGTGCGCGTGCTGTAAAATATTTGGATTGGGAGATTTATTTGCTTTACACGGGTGTATTTGTGCTGATTTTATTGTATTGACTGGGCGCATTTTTTCTGCGCTCCACTACAGTTTTATTGTGTGCCAGTCTCGGGCATACATCACCTGCATTGTTTTCTGCAAAAATTACACTCTGTTTCACTGTGTCTTGATAGGACTTACTACATTAGTACCTAAGTGGGGAGATTTGCTGCTGCCATAGCTGCCCAGCTGCCTGGGGCTAGAGACATAGGCACCTGGGTTTCTGGGGCTGCTCTTGTGGCCCCGACCTGGAGAGTGGCATGGTCGATGGAGGACATGATTGGAGTTGGCCATGGGGTAAAGGTCAGTGGTCATGGGGTTGAGGGTGGGAGGCCTCAGCTGAGTAGTAGGTTGAGAAGAGGTGGGGTCCCCAAAGAGGGGGACCCTGTTAGTTTGTCTGCTTCCTGCCAGCATTTGCTGGATTCATCCCTGAGGAACATTCATGAGCCTTTCATAGTCTCCCCTGGGGACCAACGAACATGATGGAGACCGTTGATTTCCATATTTACCAAGGGCAGAGGGTTTGGTTGATATCTTATGGCATAGTTGTTCTCCCCATTTACAGATGGGGAAATAGAGGCATGGAGAGATGTGGTCACTTGCCCTGGGTCACATACTTAGCAAGTGTGGGATTGGAGCCCATGACTGCCTGATGCCAGTCAGGCACGTAGGAGGAGGCATGTACTGGGGATGCTGATTTAAGGCAGGAGGCTTAAAGCTGGAAAGGGTTTTAGAAATCATCTTGTCCACCTCCCTGAAAGATGGGGAAACCAAGGCCTAGGGACGTCAGCAACTTGCCCAAAGTCAAGCAGTCAAGTGGAGGAGCCTTATTTTAATCCTCCTACTGGGACCATTTATAGGGTTGGGGTCTGACTTTTTGGTTTGGCCTCCCTGGCTATTCCATGGTGTGTGTGTGTGTGAGGTGAATGTGTGTGAGTGTGAGTCCACACGTACGTGTGCATGTCAGGCAGAGGGCAGTAGGGGTGCCATGGCCTGATTTGGTGGGTGAGATGGATCTCCTGAGGTAGACCTGGGTCCTCGCTGTCCCCAAGGTAGCGGTGAACTTGGCCTGTGGCCTCCCCTCTGGTTCTCCTGCCCGGTGCTTCCTGAAGCCACCTCCTCTGTGACAGTGTTTTATGTGGAGCTCAAGGATAGATTTGGGTCTGACCCGTTCCCAGGACTTCCACAGTCGCCTCCTCATTTGCACCCCTGTGCCGGGGGTCAGAGAGTGCACAGGAAATGCAAAGGATTGCTTTCAACATCTCAGCCCCTCCCTTACTCCATGCCCCTTTTGTAAAAAAACAAAACAAAACCAAAGATTATATAATTAAATTAAAAGAAAATGTGTCTTCCAATAAACTGTATTTCCTCATGGTAAAGTCCCATTTTTGAGGCGAGGTTGTACTATTATATCTTGAAATGTTTTCCTTTGGGTGCTAGCCGTTTCTTCCAGTTAATCGTTTCTACCATTGTTATCAGGAGCTTGTCAGAGCAGCACCACCTCCAGAGGGTCCTCTGGATGGAAGCTGAGCGGCAGTGGTTGGGGCGTGTTTGAGGGTGAGGGTCCGCCCAGGCCCAGCAGGCTTGGCTGGCTCCTGGGGACAGCCCCGGGAGAGGCTCTGGACACAGGGACTGCTGCAGGCGGGGCCAGGGAGGCCTCTGCTCCTCAACCCACAGGCAGTGGCATGCACCCCGCTCTTCTGCACGCACGTGCCTACACATGTGACCCAACCCCATTGCACAGATGTTCTCACACCCACAAACATGTTGGCAGACAAACCGCCACATTCAGACACCAATTCAGTTGTGTGAACAAAGGTATGCAGGCTCTTGCACATGGTGGGCACTGCTTGCACACATGGGTGTGCAAACTGTATCTATATAGAACTCTTTCCATCAAATTGAAGTCAGCCTGTGGCTTCAGAGTCAAGAGAGCAGATTCCAGCCTTCTCCTCCCAGCTGTGACTCTGTGTGACCTTAGGCAACTCCTTTCCCTCTCTGGGCCCAGTTTTCTCTCAGTAGAGGGTTTACTAGTCCCAGGCGGTCTGTGAGTCCTCCGTTCTCTCATTGTGGTTGTTTGCCTCTCTCTCACTTGAGGTTTCTCAGAAGGAGGCACGAGGGGTCTCTCCCCCTTCCTGACCAGCCCCCGCTCTGCCTCATGGCACTCAAGGTCCCCACACGTCCTCTGACCACTCTCAGTCCCAGAGGCCTTTCCTCCCAATGCTGGGAGCCCCGTGGTGTCCAGAGGAGAGCCCAGGGAGGCCACAGCATGGGAAAGTAGGCAGTTCTCTCTTCTCTCTTCTCTCTTCTCAACAGCTGCTGGGCCATGACCAGACAAGCCTGAAATTTGGGTTTGGCTGGGAAGCTTTAAGGGGTCTCCTGGGTGCCCCCACCCCAATCCTTAACCTCCTTTCCCTGTGGACCTCCGTACAGTGTAATGGCAAAGGCAGCTCAGCCCAGCCAACTTGGAGCAACAATGGTGCAGGATCAGCAGAGGCCAGAGGGGCGACGGAAGGAGAGAAGCAGGAAGAAGGAGTGAGGCTGCCCAGGAGGCAGGGCCAGTAGGGAATGTTGGGGACTTTCAACCCCAAGGTCATCGGTGCCTTTCCTAGGGTGAGGCTCTTGACTCAGTTTCCCTGACAAGTTTTGGGACAGGGTTTTGTATTTATGTTCTAGATGGATTTACATAGCATCTCCTTCTTCACTCCCCCTAAATTAAAACTGCCAGTGGTGGTGGGGGAGGAAGAGGGGAGAGCAGGGTGGTAACCAGGGGCAACTCTCCTCTCCCTCCCTCATCTTGAGTTAATGCCACTGAAGAGCTCTCCAGGGCCAGCGAATCACCCACATAATTATCCCTGGAGGTAATGGGCTTGGAGAGGTGGGGCGGGGGGTGGGGTGGGCTGGGGGGAGAGAGCTCAGAATGAGGGGTTTGTGGAGGCTGGGGGAACAGAGGGGTCTCCTCTTCTGTGGGAGGTGGGCAGGGACAGGATGTGGGTGTTGGGCAAGTGTCAGTCCCAGCTGCCAACCCCCAGCCTCCCTACTCCATGGCTGCTTTTCCCGCAAGACTTGGATTTGAGGACCAGGTTTGTGTTCTCTCGTCTAGTTTGAAACCTGATGTGCGTGTACGTGGGTGTGTGTGTGTGTGATTCAAGGGCTTTCTAGTTTGGGGAGGGGTGGGAGAAATACAGGGGTGGGCCAAGACTAGGTACAAGCTTTTCAGGTTCTGCTCATCCTCTTCAAACTGAAGTTCTTTCCTTGGAGGAAGGTGTGTGGAGGAGGGGTCCACCCCCCTCCCTTCCTGGGTTTAGGAGGAAAACTGTAATCTAGGCTTACAGCTTGCCACCCTCATGCCCACGACATGTTTCTATTTAGAGCTTAGAGGGAGTATGTGTATGTATGAGAGAGAGAGACAGACGGACAGATAGACAGAGAGACACAGAGAGACAGAGAGGTGGTAAGGGGTTAAGTTGAACAGGGCTTTCCTAGAAAGTGGGGAGGGGGCAATCTTTGAGGATGGTGCTAAATTCTGGGCACAGGGCCCCAGATTACAAGGCGAGATGGGGGAGCAGGGTCCAATGGCTGGTCTGTGTCAGTGTCTGGATGCTTCTCTGCCTCCCGCCAACCCATCCCAGCTCCAGCACAAATTTGCATTTAAATAGAGATTTTTTTTTTTTTTTTAATGAGAAGGACCCAAGGGAGCCCCCAGACTATTAAGTTTTCTTCTGGGGGTTGTGCAGAGCCTTCTTCATTTGCGCCTCCACCCTAGCCTCCCACTCCTCCTCCTCCAACCGTCATATTATTCTGTGGCCATATATTCTGAGGGCCAGATGAGGCCCTGGCTCTGACAATCTGAGGGCACTTGTGGGGACAATGGGGCCGGCGCTCCTGGGAAGATAGAGGACGCAGAGTGCTCAACCCTCGATTCAACCCTCGATATCTCCTTCCTCTTTGTCTGCTGAGGCCCGCGCGCCCCACCCTCGACTCTTTAATTTCTCTTTGCTGGCCCTGGGGAGTGGAGGGGCCTGGACTGGGACTCCTGCTGCCAGCTCTGGTCTGCAGGCGGTAGTCGCAGAATCCGTGTTATTATCCTATTGGGCAAGGTGTGTTAATTAGGAGGCAGCAGACTCAGTTTGAGTCCTGGCTCTGCCTTTCTCATGCTGTGTAACCTTGGGCAAGTCACTCAACCTCTCTGAGCCTCAATTTCCTTATCTGTGGAATGGGGATAATAATAGAATCCTCCTCACGGGTGAGTGTGAATGAGATAATGAGTTGAATGAGATAATGCGGTGACGTGTTTAGCACAGTGCCTGGCACACGGTATACCCTCAATTATCAAATTGAGAGGATTGGGTAGAGAGAGATTTCAAGAAAAGAGCCTGACACTGTAATGGAAAGAGCAGAATTTGAAGTCAAGAGACTGGGGTTTCCTTTCCTGCAACCCTAGTTACAAACTGTGAAGCTTTCCCGTCTATGGCTGGAGCTTTCCTCATGTGTAAATTGGAGATTCTAAGTTAAAACTCACCTCAAAGGGTTCATGTGAGCATCCAATGATACAGCCAGGGCTCCGGGTCCCCAGCAGGCAGTAGGTACTCAGTAAAGGTTAGCTCTCCTCCACTTTCCTTTCCACAGTGGGGGCTCGGGAGGACTGGGGTCAGGGAGCCCTTGGGGATCTGAAACTCAAGGGGAGAGGCTGTGGGTGGGCCTTAGGGCCCCTGTCTCGGGGGGCTTGGGGGTGGAAAGCCCTAGATAAGAAAGGAGGCTAGCTCTGCTCTGCCCTCCCTCCTCCCAGGGACAGCCCCTGATGGGTGGTGACACAGCTTTGTGTGTGTTGTGGGGTCATGGAAGATGAGGATGTCAGCATGCCCGTGGTTGATGGCTGTGGAGCTTGGGAGAGAAACTGAAGGAGAAAAGGTCAGCTCAGGCGCTGCCCCCGCCACCCCCCAGCTCCCAGAACTAGTTCTGGGAGAAGGAAATGAGACATGACAGGTCCTTAGCCACCTGGGATGGGCTGAGAAGGGAGACAGAGTGGGCATGGGAGGTGCGTGGGGGTGTGAGTGTGAGGGTGTGGGTGCGTGTGTGTGTGTGTTATGAGAGAGAAAGGGAGAGAATGTGTCACCTGTTAACCCTGATTCGCCTCCCACCCTCAACCCCAGATCTTGGCGGGTCCAGATCAGTCCTGGCATCTCAACTACAGAGTGACAGTGACAATGTCTTTGATTAGAAAAGCCTCCGTGGTTTGAGGCGCCCCTTTGGACTCGTCCTCTCCCTCTGCCTCTCCTTTTTCTTCCTCTTTCCTTCTCTTTCTTTCTCTTTCTCTTCTTCCTTCTCCTCTGTCTCCATTTCTACTTCCTTTCCTCTCTTTCTTTTCTTTTATTTTCTTATTTTTAAGGAAACAATGTCTCACAGACATAGCTGAAGAGCCTCTCCCTTGGGGCCTGGGTAGCTCATGAGGCACCTCTGTGAGAAGCGGGAAAAGGTGACCCCTCTGGGAGGGCGTGGCCCTGGGGGTACAGGGCATGGCTGGTTGAGGGTGCTTTCTGTGGACAGTAAAGGGCGTCCTTCCTCCTGGTGGACACAGCCTCGTACCAGGGCATGGTTTGGCTAGTAGAGTGAAGGCTGGATTTTAGCCCTTGCTTGCTTCCTTGGGCAGTGAACAACCTGCACACCCGTATGGGGCTGTCCTCCATCCCTAGCCCTGCCCTTCCTTCCCACCTGGGGGCCACCTCTATCCTGATGCAGTTGTTCATCCTCCACATCCATTTTTTTTAATGTTTCTTTCCTTTTCTTAGCTCCTTCAATTCCTTTCTCTTCTTTTCTCCTCCTTCTTCTTGTCCCAGAACAAGTCTTATACACAAATCTTTCGCGTATCTGCGTGTGTCTTTGTGTAGCAAGTGTAGTGTATGTGTACGTTATTATGTCTTCATGGAATGTGTGCTTTGTGTCCTTCTCTTGGGGCCTGGCACATAGCAGGTGCTCAAAATTGTGTCACTGGGTTGTGTGTGTCCATGTGTGTCTTTCCATGTGTCTCAGCTCTCTGGAGACCCCCAACGATTCCCTCACCTGAGCTTAGAAGGAGAGGGAATTAGAAGGGGAACCCCGCAAGGTTGGGGCGCTGTACCCTCCAATCCCCTCTCAGCCCCTTCCTGGCCCATCGCCTCTTCCCCTATGACACCCAGTCTTACACAGAGCACCCAAGAAGGGCAAACTGAGGGCCACCCTTGCCCTGTCTGCATTGGCCTCGAGGTGGGCCCCCCTCTACTGCCCTCCCCAGCCCTCCTCAGGCCCCCAAGACCAGAGCTGGCAGGGCAGGGGCGGAGGAGGGAGTCGATAGGAAGAGGCGAGGGAGCCGAGGAAGCCGCGCAGGGGCTCGCGGCCCCGGGGACCCCTTTCCACAAGGACAGAGGCGGCACCAGCTGCTCCACAGAAGAAATATTCCCCAAAGTCAGAGTGGTCGTCTCGTATTTTAAGTGGCCCTTATTTATCACCGTCCTCCTGGGCTCCCTTTCGTGGCAAATGATGATAAAAGACAGCAGTGAGGGGGGCGCGGGGGCTGTTCCCGGCTGGCCCTGCAGCTGTCGGAGGTGGCAGCACCAGGGGAGACGTGACACACAGCGACACATGGGCACAGCAACACACACAGACACACCAACACACATGCACAATGATGTGCACACACAGACGTAGACACACACGGTACCAGACATGCCAACAGCCTCACACGCACACTCACTCACAGTGACATGTACACACACAGATTCAGCTATGACAATGACCTGCCCACAAAGGCTGAACACACACACGTGTGCTCAGTGACACCCACAGCTGTGAATATACACAGTCTGATACATGCCCAGGGACACACATATACCAATACACATGTACAGTGATGACACAGACACATGCCAGCACGCACTCCTGTGACACACATGTACACTCACCAAAACAAGCGTGCATCGTATGTCTGCCCCGGGTACTCACCCACTTCTCACGCCCATTGTGCGCACGTATCCTTGACCTTCAGTGTGTCTCTACATGTGTCTGCCTTAGACAGCCTCTGCGTGTGAGCCCCAGATTTCTCTGTGTGGCTGCCAGCACACGTGTGTGTACCCTTCTCCATACACATGTATTCACACACGCGGATGTGCAAATGCACTCATAGTCCAACTGAAAAAAAATGAACATCAACCCTTACCTCACACCATACAGAGACATTAACTCAAAATGGATCATAGATCTAAATGTAAGACTTGAAAACAATAAAACTTCCAGAAGAAGACATGAGAGAAGACCTTTGCAACCTTGAGGCAGGCAGAGATTTCTTAGGTGGAACACAGTCACAGGCTGGAGTTGCATAGCTTTAAGCACAGGCTTTGAAATCAGAAAACCTCTCGTTGATTCCTATTTTATTACTTAACTGGCTGCATTAACCTTGGGTAAGTTACCTGCTTTCTCTGAGTCACATGCCTATTGTATACTGAAAGTATAATACTACCTACCTCTCTGGATGCCTGTAAAGTCCAGAGAACTAATGCATGTGAAATACCCTTTAAAAGCTGTAACGCGCCATGCAAAGATCAGCTAACTAGAAAAAAATCAGTTTTGTGTGTTGTAATGATTCATGCACATATACCGAGGCACACCTTCTAAACAGCAGTCATAACCCATACACCTTCCTGCCTTCTCAGTCAGGGGAGCTGGGGGTCAGGGAGCATGTTGACCTTCCCTTACCCAGGGAAACCTCCTCCCCACCCTGATCCCACACTCTTTTCCACATTAGCCGCCCAGTTGCCAATCAACCTCCCTCACCAGCCTCAGCCCGTTAGTACAGCTCCCTGGGGGAATCTATTTTTTAAAGGTTATTAGCAGATTATTGGTTCTTTACCAACCTCAGGCCCCAATCTCCAATCTCCCAATGAAGCCATTGTTGCCTAATAAGATGTACTTGATAATCTTGGCATGAAGGTAGTAGAGGGCCTGGTGGGGGTGGGGGCAGCTGGAAGGAGGGAAGGGTTAACCCCAGCCCCCGCCCCCTCGGTCCTCAAATAGCTGAACTACTGTATGTCGTAGTTTTCAACTGCAAATCATCTTTAATAGCAGACATCACGGGACGGCTCATTACATTAAGCTGTTTTTCATGCTATCTCCTGTAATATCCTCTAATCCAATGCGTTTCAAATCACCTCGGGCCAAAATAAGAGACGTAGCGATGTAATAGCCTAGTGTATTAGTGGGTTAATTGCCCTGTTGTACTCTTTCTAGTAGCTATCTCTGGAATGACTTCTATATTAATTGTAAATTGCTTAATACATTTAACTCCTTGCCACAGCCCCATCCCCTAACGAAGGAGGCCACTACCCAGTTGCTTGATGGGAGGGGGTGTGTGTGTATGTTTTGTGGGTGCTCCCTTCTAACTCTGGTTCCTGTCTGTCTTCTCAGCCTGAGCTGGCAGAGCACACTGGAACATTCTTCTCAGACTAACGAGGGGAAGGAAATGAGACAGCAGGTACTAGACACCTGGTATCTGCCAGGTCCTGGGCTGGGCCCTTTCACCAAATGCTGTCTCCTTGGAGCTTCACAAGACCCTGAGTAGTGGCAATATTCTCCCCAGAGGTCATGTGACTTGTTCAAGGTCACAGAGCTAAGACATGATGAAGCTGGATTTGCACCCAGACTTGAGGGCTCTTGGAACCACCGTGCCTGACAGTAGGACAGGACCCCACTATGCCTTTGAACACTAGGTCAGCTGTGGTCAGAAGGGTCCTGGGGGGAGAAACACAGCCCTGGACCTAGGGGTGTCCTCAGTCTGATGGGAGAGACAGAATCCTCTCCTCTGAGGAGCCCCCAGACTGATGGGGGACAGTCCTCTGCCAAGGGGAAGTTCCCAGGCAAATGGGGGACACAGCCCCTATTCTGGGGAGCGCCCAATCTGATGGAAGGGATACAAACTCTGACCTGGAGGGCTCTCCAGTCCAATGAAGAAAACACCATTTCTGTCCTGGGGGAACCCTCGGTCAGATGAGGGGGACACCAATCCCACCGATCCACACAGAGGAAACAGAAATAGGGTACAAATGAAGGAGATTCGAGGCAGAGTGAATGGACACTGCAGATAGTGTGCTGGGAGGATGAGGGCAGAACGCAGACCCCTGGCATGCCCGGTTTCTCACTCCTAGACTGGGGAGGGGGCCTGGCCATGGCCAGGGGCGGGGGGCATGTGTATGTCTCTAATCAGTGCCTTTCTCTGTCTTCCTAGGCTGACGCTCTCTCATTTCCCTTGGGGCTGACCCCCCCCCCCATGACTGGCAGGGAGGGGCACTCAGGCCAGGGCAGGGGGCAAGACCTCCTTCTCGCTTGCTGTGGTTCTGGTTCTTAGTGCCAACAGCCCCGCCCTGCTCCCCCTTTTCCAAAGAGGCCCCCAATGTCCTGTGTGACCAGGACCTGGGGTCTCTCCTGGATCCCCCTTCCCTGCTCTCTCTTTTGTCCTCTCTGGATATCCCCGAGGGAGAGGAAAGAGAAAGATCAGGGAGGGAAAAGAAGGGAGCAGGGCTGATGAAGCCAGGTCAAAACAGAGTCACAGAGACGGTTAAATGTTTGCCTTACACAGATTAGCACTTTTAACACACGCACACTCTCGATGCGTTATGAGTGACATTCACAGGTAGTTACTGGAACAAAAACTGTTAGTGTTCAGTGTGCTCCAGGCAGAGAGCTGGGCAGAGGGACCCAAGTTTAAAGTTGTGGTTGCTTAATGAGCGCCTTCTCCATTCCAGCCGGTTGTCATAACCTCGTTCTGGGATAGAAACCTAAATTTGAGGCTCTTGGTGAGTTTGGACCGGGGCACTGTGGCCGCCTTGTCCCCGAGATAGGTCCTTGGGACAAAAAAAAGAGAGAAAGGAGAAAAAAGTAGGAATTCGGGGAATGGAGGGGAGGACAGAGGAAGGCGGAGGGGCGCAGCGGAGGAGGCCGGAGGCCGTCCCTTCCCGGGTCTTCGCGGTGGAGGGGGCTCGGCGGCGCCCCGAGTGCCAGGCGGCGGCGGCGGCTTTGTTGGCGGCCGGCTGGGGAGCAACCTTGAGCGCGGGCGCGGAGACAGTGATTTAGGTGCTGGCATTGGAGCGTGAAGGTAAATGGCCACATTTCACCGTCAGAAGGTGAGCCGGAGGCTCCTGCCCCTTCCTTCCCCCAAGGCCCCTGAGGGGGTGCGGCGGGGGGCTCTTGCAGACACCACCCTGGACCCCAATCCCGAATCCCCAATCCCGCGACTGGGAGGCGGCGCCGAGGGCGGGAGGAGGGGATCCTGGCCGCCCCGCTCTCCGTTTCCCGACCCGACCCGGTCGTACTTGGGGAGGCTCAGCGCTCGGGGACCGCCAAGGACAGCTCCCGTCGCCCTTGCCTCCTCCCAAAGCTGCTTCAGGAGAGAAGTTGGGAAGAAGGCTGACAGCCAGCACCTGCGGGGCTACTTCGGCAGGAGGGGGTGGGTGGGAGGCACGCCTGTGTGCTAGTTGACGCCCGTTTCCTTAACTCCTCACAAGGCTCCTGAGGCGGGGCCTGCCTTATGCCTACAGTACAGATGGGGAAACCGAGGCTCAGGAGGTTAAGTGACCTGCTGAAGGCCACATACTGGCACAGGGTGAGGAAGCTGGGGACACAGGTCCGTGGGACTCCTTGGCAAGTGTTGAGCCCTTGTGCTCCCAATACATTGCCTCCAAGAGCTCTGGGATTTGGGTGGGGTGTGGGGAGCTTGTGGGTGCAGGAAATGTTGGCATCCAGCAACCGTCCGCTGCTTTGGTGTGTGGTGATACAAATAATAAAAATAATACATGCTCTTCGTATTTAAAAATACAGAAATGCGGGCATGATTAGACAACTCTTCATGTTGACCGCTTTACCCCGCCCTCCTTGGGGCCAAAGCTTCCTTCCCTGAGCCCCTGGGGCCCTCCCAGCTCTGAGTCAAGCACAGGGGGGTGGAATGTTGAGATGCATAACTGGATTCATTTTATTTTGCTGAGAAAGAGAGGGAGAGAGAAAGAAGGCCAGGCTGGGCCGTGTGTGCATTGCTTGAGGAAAGGCATAACGTGGCAGGATGGCCGCATCCCATCTCTTTCCAGGCTTGAGCAGGGCTGGGGAGAGTGGACAGGAGGGAGGAGGTGGGGGAACCGTATGCCCAGGGCACAAGGTCCTGGCCCAGAAGCCTCCAGCCCCTGCCAGTCTACACAGAGGCCTCCAGCGGGTGGAAGGGAAACAGCTCCCTGGCTCCACTTGGGGCAGCTTTGGTCATTTTTATTCATAATAGCTGCTTTTTATTGGGCACCTACTATGTGTTAGGTATACCCTTAATTATGCCAGTAACCCTGTGAAATATGTGTTGTTATCCCCCTTTATAGATGAGAACACTGAGGCCAGACCCCTGATCTAAGACTCTGTTGCTGAGAGGTGGTGGAGCTGGGATTGACCTGAGTCCATTGACCCTAAAGAGATTCCTCCCCCTACAGCCCACCGCCTCTCCACTCCCTTGTCTCTGACCTGGGGGAGGGGAGCCCCCCCAGAGCTCCATGGGAAAGGAGGCGGGCATTTGCCTTCCCAGTGTCTTTTCCCCTGGGTTCTCCTAAGGAGCCTGGGTGGGACCCAGGTCAGGGCAGAGGGTAGTCGGGTGAGGTGGGTGGAGGTCTGAGTTCTCGGCTGCTCTGTGGGCTCCTGGCTGAGGTTACCCTCCACCCTGGGCAGACAAGGGGTAAAGCCAGACAGAAGAGGGTCACTCTGTGGGCTGGGACCTCAGGGGGCTGTGGGTTCTGAGGGTCCCAGAGGAGGGTGCCCTGCATGGGGCCTGGGGTGGGAGAGAGGTCACCTTTCGTGGTCCTGGAGGGGCCAAAGAAACCAGGTAGAGACATTCTGTGGGGTAGGAGGCAGGTATCGACATCTCAGGGAGTCCATCCTCTCTAGGCCAGGGCCGGTGGGAGCCAAACCAGCCCCCAGGGGGACAGCAGGCTGCGGTGGTGGGGAGATGGGGCCCAATAAACAGAAAGCCCTAGTTCCTCAGACCCGAGTTACTCTGACAGCTTCTAATAGTGCCGTTTGTTGAACACCTACCACGTGCCCCAAACGGTGCTAAGCCTGACAGCCACCTGTGCAGTAGGAGCTGTCATTGACCCCATCCGACGGATGAGTAACAGAGGCACAGGCTCCCCTCCACTGAGACCCTTTCCCAGGCCTGCTTCCTACCCCAGGCAGTGGGGCAGGAGGGCACAGAATGTAGGGAGGGGCCTCCGAACCCTTTTAATCTCAGCACAGGGCCTGGCTCCCCGGCAGCTCTTAGAATTCTTCTTGGCTTTCAGTGGGTGGAGGCGTCGGCGGGGACCACCTTGCCTTTCAGCCCATTATCTCCACGCTCAGCTCTGGGAGCCAGGGGTCCTGTCTTTCCTTCTTTCCTGGGGTCTAGGTGATGAGAGGGAGTGAGTGGCTTCAGAGATGCCTCTTGTCTTGAGAAGGAGAAGGCCAGGCAGAGTGCAGGGGAGAGTCTCCCAGAAAGGCCCCTCCCCGGACAGGGTCTGATCCCAGGTCTGGGGTTTTCCCAGCCTCTACTAGAGCTGGGAGCATCAGGACCCCCCACCCCCACCCCCACTTCTGAGCTGGTGGGCTGCATCAGGCTGACCTCTTTTCCCTTCATCTGTCTTCACACTGGTGACAAGACCAGGGGTCAGTCCTCTTTCTGGGTCCTCAGCCCTCTGCTGCCCCCACCTTGGTTTTAGAGCCATTGAATCACCCTGTTCCACACTTGGCAGGGATCTCAGACTCCAGCTGGTTCAACTCCTTCTTTTGACAGATAAGGAAAGGGAGGCACAGAGAAGGAGAGTGACTTGCACAAGGTCACGCAGTGAGTTAGTGGCAGGCCTGCCATCTCCAGATGATGCTGGGGAAGGCAGCCAGATGAGAATCTCATAGGGCCCCCAGTTTGGAGGGGCCCTGAGTAGTGAGGGGTGCCCCCTCCTTCCTCTTTCCTGGGGTGTTATCAGCTGGAGCACTGGCCACCCTGTCCCCATCCCCACGCACCAGGTGGAATTGTCTTAATGCAGCAAATTGTTCATACACGTGTAAGCAAATATCTCCTCAAATTATCTCTTATCACCAAACAGGCTGCGATGCTTGCCGGCTGGAGGGCTGAGGTTGTCTTTCAATCCACTGATGATGGGGAGGGGGCAGGGAGGGGGCTGGCTGACACCAAAAATAAACCAGCGGAGCAGGGATGGTTGTCGCAAGGGGCAGAGCGAAGTTGTCAGGCGGCGAGAGCGTGTGAGGCGGCAGGACGATAATGTGGCATGACACTTCTGAAATGAGCGGCCCGTTGCCATGGTGAGCAGCCAGGAGGGACTGGCTCTCCCGAGGCTGAAATAAAACACGCTTTAAATGATGTTTGATTAGAATTTAGATCATGTAACCGAATACCTCAGTCCTCCTCTTCCCTGTGCTTTTCTTCTCTTCTTCTCAATTCTCCCTTTCTTCTCTCCACGTCCTCCTCTCCCTACCCCGGGGCAGACAGGTACACACACACTCACGCACACACACTCACATAGGCACCCACCCACAGCACACGCGTGCACACACATACCCTTCGCCTCTCCCCAGTTGTTCCATGTCTCGGTTGGACCTTGTTTCAGAAAATCCAGCTCAGAGCAGATGCCAGGGACCTTTCCGGGGGAGGGGTCACAGCAGTGGTCTTGGGGTCACTGGTTTGAGTGTCTGCTCTTCTGCTCTAATAACAATAAAACTAAAACAATGCAAGTGGTCTAAGCCTCTTGTTTGTGCAGCCCTTTATCCATCACAAAGCTCCTCCAATTGCAAGCTCCTATTTGTTCTCACTGTAGCCATTTGCCTGGTTGCGATCATACCCATTTGCTAGAGGAGGAAGCTGGGGTGTGAAGAGGCCAAAAGTCTCATCCAGGATCAGGCAGCTAATGGGACGTGAACCCAGCCCTTCCGTAGGCTGCCCTTTGGGCTCTTGGGAGAAGCTGCTTTAGGGGCACAGCCAGCTCTCCATCCGCTGGCCCTCAGACCTTTACTCATCCAATGCATCTTGAACACCTACCTTGCTATTGGTTCTGGCCTGTGTGAACCTTCCATAGGATGGGCAGAGAGAACCCAACCTGCTTCTAGAGGGCTTTGGGACCCACTTTGTGATTTTCTGACTATATGCCACTACTTTTTTGTTTGGGAATGGATTTGTGCTATATTGGTAGTGGTTTTTCCAGGGCATACTGCCCGGATCGGGAAGACAGCCAGTCCGAGGGATGGAAGGCACTGCTGCTGATTATCTCAAGTGGGGGACAGAAGGCAGGCTGGCATGTGTGGATAGGGAAGCAGGGGTGCTCCCCAGAATCTCCATGGCCCTGGACCTCCTCAGAGGCACTGGGGAGGTAGCATCATCCTATTTCTGTGTCAAAGAGACATGGCTTGACCCAGTGTCCATCTTCCCTAACAGACCAATGTCTCCAGATTCTCTCATTATCAGCCAATCCATCCATCCATCCAATCACTCAGCCATCACATACTCCTTCAGCACCAGCCGTGTACAGGACTCTTACTACAGAGGCAGGCCTAGCCTCTACCTTCACAAATGTGGGGGTTTGTCGGCCAGGGGCAGGTGATCTGGAGGCAGACACCCAAACACACACACACACACACACACACACACACACACGTGCAGAATCTCCTTCAGGGCAGAGTGTGAAATGCTCTGATGGAGGAGAGAGCCAAGTGCTCTGGGAACATCAAGGATAGGAGTCTCCCTGTGTCTGGTGGGGCTTGAGGAAGGCTTCTCAGAGGAGGTGACGTTTGAAGAAAGAGTAGGAGTTCTTCAGGTGGTCAGACAAGAAGGGGCAGCCCAGAAGAGAGACCTCGATGTGCAAAGGTCCACCCTTTCCCAGCAGGCTGGAAGCTCCCTGGGGGATTGTGTCTCTTCTATCAGACTCTAAGCTTTTGAAAGGCAGAGACTAACCCCCTGTGCATCTTCCCCAAGACTGGGGGTTCCCTGAGGGTGAGGTGGTATCTTCTTTTTCTTTTGTCTTTTGCTCCAAATCAAAAAGCATTTATTTCTTTGCATATCCTGTTAGCTCTGTGAAAGCAGGGACCCCGCCTTATATGTATAAGTGTCTGGCCTCCCCAGTGTCTGGCACAGGACCTGTTATATAAAAATGAGTCAACATTTATTGAATGTTTACTGTGGGCCTGGCATTGTGCTAAATGCTTTACCTGTTATTAACTCCTTCAGTCGTTACAACAGCCCTTTGAGGTCAGTACCACCATCATCCCCATTTTACAGATGGGGAAACTAAGAGTCTGGGAGGTTAATTAGCTTGTCCAAGATCCCACAACTGGTAGGTGGCAGAGTCAGGATCCAGATGTAGGCAGTCTAACGCCAAAGCCCAAGCTCTACTCCCAAATCTTGCAAACAGACTTTATTTACCTGTGAGTTCAGGGAGCTCAGCTTCGCTGTGTGAACTGGAGGGGCAGCACCTGGCCAGCAGGAACAACAGCCTGGTGTTTCGAGGGCAGGAAAGAGCAAGTGGGGGGTTGGCGAGGAGACAAGCCTCAGATTGGTGTTTGGGGTCCCTGAAGGGAAGGATGGAGGTGGGAGCAGCACACGAGTCTGGGTGATTTAGCCAGTCAAGGCTGAGCAAGGGCAGAGGAAGTAAGGCCGCTGAGATTGCCGGGGGTGGGAGTAGGCAGGGGCAGTAAGAGGTGCAGGCTGGGGAGGCAGCCGTGACCCAGGACCAGGCTCCCCCTTCTCCTTCTTGACCCTGTGTGGTCCCTGCCAACACTGGAATCCAGCCCTGCCCTCTGGCCCTTGCCCTCGGCCGGCCTTCAGTACCCCTCACTGGAACTCTGTAGCCTTTCTCACCAGCTCCCTACCCCAGGTTCTCCTTCCCCCGCCTTCCTCCCCTGGCCACCAGTTAGCTTCCTATAACTTAGATTGGATTGCTTCATTCCTGTGCCCCAAAACCTTCCATGGCTCCCCACAACCCAGGGGCTCCACCCCAGATCCCCTAGATTGCTCTCAAGCCCTAACATGAGCAGGTCTCAGCCTGCCTCTCTGGCCTTGCCTCCCTCAACTTCTCCTGTTCCAGACCGGCCAGTTCTTGGTGCCCTTTCTTACCTGCATGTGTGCACACTCAGAGTGCCCTCTCCAGGAATGCCCTTGCTCATCCCCTCATCAAAGGCCTACTCTTCCTTTTTCTTGAGGGCTCAGCTCAAGTCTTTCCCACTCTGGAACACCTTCCCACTCTGGAACTCCTTCCAGAAGGCATGTATCTTAGCTCAAGCTACCATAACAAAATACTACAGACTGGGTGGCTCAAACAGCAGGCATTGATTTCTCACAGTTCTGGGAAGTCCAAGGTCGAGGCACTGGCTGATTTGGTTCCCTGGTGAGGTCCCAATTCCTGGCTTGCTGATGGCTGCCTTCTCTCTGTGTCCTCACATGGTGGAGAGAGCAGAGGAGAGAGTTCCAGTCACTCTTCTTACAAGGGCATGGATCCCATCCTGGGGGCCTTACCCTCATGACCTCATTTAACCTAATTACCTCCCAAAGGCCCTCCCGCTCCAGATACCATCACACTGGAGTTTAGGGCTTCAACATATGAATTTGTGGGGGGACACAAACATTCAGTCCGTAACAGCATGTCTGGTATATGCAGTTCAGATTCTCATGTTGTCTGATTGTTTCAGGATATTTCCTCAATTTGACTGTAAGCTCCTGGAGGAGCAAACTGTGAATGACAATAATTGTGTGCTGATGTACCTGATAATAACAACTACCTATTACAGAACCAAAAAAAATTTATACCCAGGGATCCCTAGCCTTTACTCTTCCTCTGTCCCCAAGGAAGTTTCTAGAAGTTTCTGTTTTTGGCCTTCTTTGGGCCCCAGTTGCTCTGAGGGAGTTAGTGGGTCAGAAGGAAAATTGAAAGAAGCCCAGAAATAGATTAATTTCCTTCCAAAAAGGCAGATCATCCCTCCTGGTGAAAGGATAGAAGAGGATAAAAGCAGAAGGGAGAGCCTGGCACCTGCAGGGGCTGGTTTGTGAGGGTTGAGGGGAGCCCCAGGCACTGGCTGCGCTGAGGGAGGGGACGGGAGATGGACAAAGAGGGCGCTAGGAAGTGTTACTTTGTCTTGGGAATGTAAACGCCCTTTGAGATGCTTGCCAAGAACTGGAACAGCATTTCTGTGTGTTTTGGGATGGACTGAGGTTTTCTCTGAATACAGCCCCAGAGGGGGGCCCAGCTAGGTGGGTTATGCTGTCATTTACGGACCACCGGCCCTGGGTCCAGGAGCTACATTTACCTGTATTGTTTTTAGTCTCAGTAACACAGCAAGGTCACCTGTTTTACCAATGAAAAAACTAAGTTTTAGAGAATTTAGGAACATTGAGTGGAGAGAGAGAGGAGGAGAGGGACAGCGGTGAATGTGACCCTGACTCAGACCTTTAACCCTTGACCTCTAACCCGAGAGCTCTATCTTAGGATGGGGCCACCATGGCCATTAAGCTCTGAGGTGTGGGAGATGTAGGAGCTCATTAGGCTAGAAAATGATGCTATCAGCTCAGCTCTGTCCACTGGGCCAAAGGTGGCCCAGGCCCAGGCCTCTGCAGCCATC
Source organism: Diceros bicornis minor (assembly GCF_020826845.1). Classification (NCBI taxonomy): domain Eukaryota; kingdom Metazoa; phylum Chordata; class Mammalia; order Perissodactyla; family Rhinocerotidae; genus Diceros; species Diceros bicornis. The sequence goes on along the minus strand of NC_080757.1, from coordinate 25,929,509 downwards.
AAGAGCCCAGATGACAGTGTGATTCGTTAGCAGGGAAAGTCCTCCAGTGAAGCCTGAAATGGGAGGGAATGGAGTGGGGGGGTGTTCTGGGAGATGGGCACAGGGAGGGGCCGAGCAACTGGGTTACTGATCACGAGGCCTGAGCCAAGGACGGTCTCGAGTGCACGGCTCACCAGCGTGTCAGTGGCTTCACCTGTTAGTGCGTGGGGCTTTCCGGTTGGAGTACACCCTTACAACTAACTATTCGGGGTGACAGGTAGGGCTTGCTACAGCACATACAAGAGGAACAGCCAGGGCTTGGAGGTCAGGAATTTAGGTTCTAGGCCCCCAAATTTGGCTCTAGGGGAGTCCCTTAATTTCACTATGTACCTCAGTTTCTCCACTGATAAGTCATGGATGCAAGAGTCCATGTTGCTTATCTCAGAGGGTGCCACAAAAGTGACAGTGATTTGAGAGGTCAAGTCCACTATTCATGTGTGAGCTGGGGGAGAGGGTGGGGTCACCATAGCTCTTTATTGAGATGACCAGCCCATCACAGGCTCACCCTTGGCGTCTGCAGCCCCATCAGTGTGGGATCATTAGTGAGGTCTCCACAGGGACAGAGGGGTGCCCAGGCCTGGGGAATCCGTGGAAGGCCGGAGCCAGAAGAGGGGATCCTGGCAGACAGGGCTGTCATCCCTGCTTTTCAGGGTCCCTTGGGAGAAAGAATTCTTTTTCCCCTCCCCTTTCTCCGCATTCTGTCAACTGACTTGGGGCCCAGCAATGAACAGTAATAGTAGTAAAAACAATAGCTCGTGTTTATTGTGGGCTTATCATATGTCAGTCTCTATTCTAAGCACTTTACCTGTATTAACTCATTTCTGCCTCAGAACAACCCTGTGTAGAGGGTACTATTTTTATCCCCACTTTACAGATGCAGAAACCAGAGCAGTTAAGTGACTTTCCCACCGTCACAGAGCTTGTGAGTGGTGAGGGCGTGGCTCAGTCTCGGATGGTCCAGGACTTGTACTGGGCCATCCTATCAGGAAGTAATCCTGACTCCTCTATGCTTCGGAGCATGACTCCTCAGCTACAGGGACCTCATTTGCCCCACATGCTAACACTAAGCGGAGGTGCCTCCTCCCCCCCAAACAGCAGACCTAGATTTGAGTGTCACCACCCCCCTACTCCATCTGCTGCTCACTGCTTACGTGTTCTTGGGCAAGTTCGTTCATCTGTAGAATGGGAGGGCAAACATTTGTTGAGTATCCATTATGTGCCACATTTAATTTAAATCTCACCACAACCTTTTGAGATTGGCATTATTTCCTCCAGCTAACAGGTGGGGAAGTTGAGGCACAGAAGGATTAAGCAAATTACCCAAGCCAAATGAAACAGGCTGAAATTGAACTTAGCCTGTCTTGTTCTGGAGTTTATGCTCTTTCTACTCCTCCTCGTTCCTCAAAGTCTGATCCAGAAAGCCTCAATTCCTGGGGGTTAATAAGTGTTCTGTGGAAAAACAAATGTTCTGTGATCAATTCTGTTTAGGGAAAGCTATTGTCAGCAAAGCTATTCTTTGCTGCAGGACTTCTCAGAGCCTTTATGATGCTGGTGCATTAGGTAGTTCCAAGAGAAGAGCAGAGTTAGTATTAATTTGTTTGCTGTGAAAAAGTTCGTTGAGGAGAATCCTATGGGTTCCTCTTTGAAACTTGCTTTGGGAAGAGCTGTGCTTCACGCTCCTACTTCCCCATGACAACAATAGAGATGACAACAGCAGTAACAGTAACACCGTGAAAGGGATCATCCTATCACGTTAGCTTTGTCTCAATTGCAGTGATATTTTTCTGAGCACCCTAATCCCTGTCCTGAGCTCAGGGCAGTTCAAACCTGTAGAGGCTCGCTGTTCCTGGTGCCTGGAGCTCCTCCCTTCTCACCTCCGAGCCTTTGCCTGGGCCGTGCCCCTCAGGTTGCCCTCCTCTTCCCTCCTTCGCTGCCTTGTTCCTGAGGAAAATGAGAGAGGCTCGGAGAGGGGAAGTACGTGGCCAGGGCATGTGCTGAGACGGGGACCCTGAGTCTCCTGCCCTCCACCCCCAGCTCACCTCCACAGGACGCACTTCTGAAAAGCCATCCCAGGGCCAAGCACAGGCCCCTCTGGGTCTCTGTCAGTCCTACAATACCTAGTTTCTGTTAGACACTGTGCAAAGCGAAGTCAGGGCTGTGTTTGGTGTACTGTATTTATTTTTTTAAAAAACAGTTTTATTGAGGTAGAATTTATATACCCTAAAATTCACCCATTATCATATTCATTTTAAAATTGTTTATTATTATTATTTTTTACATAAAGAAAAGAGCACAAATCAGTACGCAGAGTGATGAATTTTTACAAAGTAAAAACACCTGTGTAATCAGCACCCATATCAGAAGCAGGACATCTCCAGCCCTGCAGGACCTCCCTGGTGCCTCCTCCCAGTCACCCCCAAGGTTACACACTCTCCTGACCTCTGACTCCACAGAGGTTTGCTTAAAAAATAAACTCACCAACCTTTCCCTTTTCTTTTTTCTTTCTTTTCCCTTTCCTGCCTGCCTTCTTTCCCTCCCTCCTCTCTCTCTCTCTCTCTCTCCTTCCTCTACCCCCTCACTCCCTCCTTTCTTTCCTACTACTTCTACTTCTAGATAGTTTATTTGAGGTTTGTAGTAAGAGGCCCAGCAAGAGAGAATGTGAAAGCCCTCAGCACAGTGCTCTGCGAGGCTGTGCGATGCAGGGGTCAGGAGCTGAAAGACCTGAATCTCGGACTGGCCACTGCCAGCTGTGAGACCTGGGGCTTGTGACTGAACCTCTCTGTGCCTCAGTCTCCTTACCTGTGAAATGGGAATAACAACATGGCTGACTTCAAAGGTGTTGGGAAGACTAAATAAGGTATTTTTACCTTATGCCTGCAAAGCGTTCACCGAACACCTGGCTAAGAAGCCTCCATAAATGTCTGCCAGATACCTACGTTCTCATAAGACGAGCCTGTGGACATGAGACAACAATCGCTGCCATTATTGAGCACCGACTGCGTGTTCGGGTTTTCCCTCTCTTCCACACGTCGCTCCTGCAGGGAGATTGTCATCTCCATTTTGCAGGTGAGGAAGTGAGGCCCCAAGAGGTGAGTCCTGAAGACACAGGTTTGTAAGTGTTGGAGCTGGAGCTTGAACCAAGGAGTCTGGCCCCAGTGCCCACGCTCCTGACCACTGGCTAGCCTCATATTAATGTGTCCTGGGCCGCAGCCTTTCCAGCCCTCCTAGCGTCTGGCTGTGGCTGTGAGCTGAGTACCGTCCTCTGCCATGGTCCCATCCTCCCAAGGACAGGCCCAATCACAGGGCTGCCCCCTTGACATGCTGGGGAAATCCTCCTGGGGGCAGGGGTGGGGCTCTGGGGAGGGGATGAATTGCCCAGGGCAGAGCATGGAGGAGACTGCCTCATGGTAGAGGGTTCAGATGGCCCTGGGTGTGGGCAGTGCCTGGGCCTCCTGACAGCCCGACCTTCAGCCCAGAGAAGACCCAGAGCCCTGGGCGGGGGTGGCTACAGCTCACCAATCAGAGCGTTGGAGAAGAGCAGCCCGCACCCTGCAGACTCTCCTGGTAGGGTCCTGTCCTGCCTCGTGGCGTGGGGGGTGCAGAGCAGGGCCAGGCAGGTCAGGCATGGGGTGCTGGTGACCCCTCCAGCTGGGGTGGGACCGAGGTGGTGTGATTTGTTCCCCACCCCTGCTGAGCGCTCAGTAAACAGTGGGTCATAAACTGGGGATTCCTGCTATGTCCCCTCTAGCAGAGGGAGGGCTCATGAGGCAAGGGCTGTGTCTTCTCCATTGGACTAGCTCCCCAGGCTAGTCTGGGGCCCTGCGGCCTCCTTCCTGCCCACCTCCCAGAACCAGTGTCTTAGGGTGGAGGCCTTGAGGGCATCCCCACCTGCTGCCTCAGCCAGCCCCTCACTTCTCGGTGGCCTTGGCGGGAGTGCTGACGTCACCTGCCCTCTTGCTGGCCTCGACTGTCCCTGCCCTGACCTCCGGGTTCCCTGGGGCCAGCCCGGACATCTGTATCCATCTTGCCCCAAACTCTGGAGATTCTGACAAATTTCCTTTCATTGCTTCCAGCCATGTTATTTAAAGTAATTAACCTTAATTTATAAATTTTTATATCAAACTGCCTTTTAACTTTTAGAACTGGCAGGAGCAGCCTTATCCCTGGGCTCCTAATAGTTCTCCATTTAATCAAAATTCATCCATCAGGTTCCAGTGTTAAATCATCTTTTAATTGGGAGTTACATTCTGGTTAATAGTTTTATAATTCGCCTCCTCTAATAGTTTTTACCACAGGGATCTCTACTCCATTTTTCCTCACTCTATTATTGCCGAGTGCCGTTCTGCAGGGACGGCTTAGCTGGGCCCCGCCTCTCTGGCCTCTGCTGGTCGCCTCTTTTGTTCTTGGTGGTCTCATTAATTCCTGAGAAGAGTTCCCTTTCCTCCTCATTACTAGGGCAGAATCACTCTCCTCATGAGGTGCTGTGGCCAGGGCTTGCTTCTCTCCAAGAGAAAGCAGAGAAGCAGAAAGAGAGAGAGGGAGAAGGAGACAGAAAGAGAGAGAGAAACACAGAGAGAGAGCATGGAGAGGAAGGAGGGTTCTGGAGGCCGGCAGGTCAGGCCCACTGCCGAGGGGCAGTTAACTGGGAGAGAGAAGCAGAGGAGTCTGGAAATGGATGTGGCCCCAGCATTGGCTCTTTCCTGGCTCCTGGCCACCAGCCCTCAGCCATGGCCCCTCCAACCTGGGAGTTGATCATGCAGGAAGGAGAATGGACCCACCGGAGACTCCAGCGTGGCTGGGCCTGGGGAATTCTTGGAGGTCGGCAGGGAAGTCCAGGACCACTCCCCATTCACTCTGTGCTGCTCCATCAGAATATTCACAGAGGAGCCACTGACAGCCAGATGGAGAGGTCAGAGAGGGTGTGGAGACCACAGGATGAGGAAGGGGAGAGAGAGCTGAGAGAGACAGGGAGGAGGAGAAGAGTCAAGAGCAAGAAGACAAAGGAGAAGGAAGAGAAGGAGGGGAGAGAAAGGGAAAGAAAGGAAGGAAGGCAGACAGAGGAGGGGTGTGGAGAAGACGGACTAGGGTCCTCTGTCAGAGAGCCCTGGACTGTGAGCAGACAAGCCTTGTGGGCACGTGCACATACACGTGTGCACACGTATGTGCTCCTGTGAACGCACACATGTGCACAGGCCTGAAAGCAGACCTAGGAGCAGCTAGTGTAGGGGTGATGCTGGGCTAGGGGCCAGGCCTGGAGCCTGTGGGTGGGCGTCTCTGAGAAGGCCTCCAGGGGAGGTGAGCTGGAAGGGGTGAGGGAGGCGCCAGGGAGGGACAGAAGCTGGGTCGCCAGGGCCTGGGCTGAGGCCACGGATGTGGACTCCCCTGGGGGAGGGGGACTTGGGTGCTGGTTCAGCCCTGAAGTCATACCTCCTGAGTCTCCCTCCTCAGCCCCATCCAGCTGGTGACATTCCGTCACAGTGGGTCTCAGCCCCCACTGCACGTTGGAGTCCCCTGGGAAGTGTTTAAAGTCCTGGTGCCCTGGCCCCACCTCACATACTGTAGTGGTTTTAAAATATATCCATAAATTCTTTGATACTTCTCCCTTCTAAAGATGGAATCAAATTTTCTTCCCCTGGAGTGTGGGCTCCTTCTAACAAACACAAGAAAAAAGCAGAAGTGACAGTGTGGGACTTAGGAGGTTAGGGCGTAAAAGGCACTGTGGCTTCCTCTTTGCACTCTTGGATCACTCAGGAGAAAGCCAGCTGCCAACTCACAAGGACACTTAAGCACCCTATGGAGAGGCCCATGTGGCAGGGAATTGAAGCCTTCTGCTGATGGTCAGCAAAGAACAGAGGCCTCCTGCCAACAGCCACATGTGTGAGTCATCTCAGAAGTGGATCCTCCAGCCCCAGTCAAGCCTTCAGATGACGGCAGCCCTGGCAGCCATCTGAACTACAACCTCACGAGAGATCCTGAGTTGGAACCACCTGGTTAGCTGCTCCTGGATTCCTGACCCCCAGAAACCAGGTGAGAGAGGAAATCTTGTTTTAAGGTGCTATATTTGGGGGGTAATTTGTTATGCAGCAATAGATAACTAATACACATTCATTCCATCAGCATCCCTGGGGTGGGGCTGGACACAGGTATGTTTAAAAGCTCCCCAGGTGACACTAGTGTGCATCCAGGGCTGAGAACCACTGTCCTAAGGCCTGTGGTGTTTGTGAGAGTGTGTGTGCACCTGCCATGTGCATGTGTATGGGGGGAGGCACGTGTCACATGCGTTTGCCAGGATGCATGAGTACCAGCACCCCAACGTGTGTGTCCCTCTGAGTGAGTCAGAGCATCTGCCCCGGGTGCCTGTGTCAGGACCTGGCTCAGGAAGGTTTGGGGCATGGAAAGAGCCTTGCAGGTTTTATGGCCAGACCCACATGGGTCATTAACCTCGTCCCCTCTGAGAGCCCTCTCCGAGCCTCAGTTTCCCCATTTGTGAAACGGGGATGTGCAGATCACCATTCTGCCCAGTCCCTGCAGGAGGCACTATTCGAGCTGGCTGCATGCCTCCTGCCCTGGTTTTGGTAATATTTTGACAGCACTGGGACTTTTGTTGTAATGGCTCTTGGTGTAATGAGATCTGACCTGCAGCTGTGCAGACAGTAAAGCAAGCAAATGTGTGGCCCCCTCTGCAGGACCTGACTTGAAGGGAGGTCTGCCCTGGGGGACATCCCCAAGGAGGGGGAGGAGGACAATATCAGTCTTGGCTGGGTTAGGCTTTGGGATTTAAGGCCAGTAGTCTTGCCCTCCTAAATGCCAGTTGGCTCAGATTAGCAGGACAAGTTGGTCTTCATGTGCAAGAGAGTGATGTCCATTCTGAAGCAGGAAGCAGAATAGTTTCCTTCCTTTTAACTGAGGTGGGCTGGTGGTTCCAGCTGATTCTAGGCTCCTCCCCTCTGCGTGTCCCTGGCTGAGCCTCTTATCCTTGCTAGGCCTCAGTTTCCTCGTCTATGAAGTGGAGGAGCAAATAATCTCCCACCTTGTGCATGTGACATACTGCGTCTCCCCACCAGAGCCCCCGGCAGGCCGCTGGGTAGCCTGGCAGGTTGGGAGAGGGGGGAATCTGGGCAGGGGGAGCCCCTCTGGGCCTCCAATAACCTGCAGATGGAACTAATTTCCAGCCCTGGCTCTTACTTGCTGTGTGACCTTAGGCCAGCCACTGCCCCTCTCTGGACCTTGGTCATCATCTGTAGGTAATAATGCCTGCCTCATGGAGGTGTGGCGAAGATGGAATAAGATGCTGCGTGGGGCGTGCCCTGCACAGAGCCTGGCATCTAATAAAGGGCAAACTCGCTTGTCACAAGCCCCAGCCAAACTTTTTCAGGGGTAATTGGAAAACACCTAGATGTTTTCTTTTCTATGGAAAATGGCTTCTTATTTCCATGGCGGGGCGGTGGGGGGGGGGAGGTGGTGGGTGGGGGGGAGGAGGAAGAGGAAAGCAGCATTTGTTATGAGCCCACCGTGTGTCCCAGGAGCACATGCTCGGACTTCCAGCCCATTGCGGCCTCTAAACCTCACGACCATAAGGATGATTGACCCCATTTTACACACAAGGAAACTGAGGCTCAGGAAGGTTAAGGAACTTCTTTGCTCAGTGTCATATGGCTAAAGAGTGCAGGACCAGGGCTGGAGCCCATGTCCAGACACCACAAAGCCTGGGCTTCCTTGTGGGCACTTGAGGGCTGGGAGAAGTCCAGGCCGTGGGCCCCGCCTGCTCCCAATGGGGCCATTGATCTCATTTCTTGTTCCCTCCAGAGGCTGTCACCAGGTTAGGGGTGGGTGGGTGGACGTGATGGTGGAAGGGTCAGCGAGAGGTGCCCGGGACTGCCCCAGCCCTTGAGGGATTTAGGTAAGACTTGCAGGAAGAGTGCAGATCCTGAATGCCCAGGGTGGCAGCTGCAAGGAGCCTGTGAGGACTTCTTCCCTGGATTCCCCCGGGGGCCGTGAGGAGCTCAGGCTCCCCTCACATGCAGTCAGCCTGAGGTTGAGAAAGGGGCAAGTGTTGGTCCTTTGTGGGGGGCAGGGGCATTGTTGTCAGGTTGACCTCTGCAGGGACCCACCAGCCTGTATTTGGATGGACAGGTCACCTCTGATTTTGCTGGTGCAACTAGGTGGTCAAGTTCACAGGCTCTGGGTATCAGAGCTTATATTCCGACCCCCAGTACCTGTGAGCAGTGACCTTGGACAAGGTGGTGCCAGCATTAAATGAAATAAACGCTTCATAGTGTTTAGCCAAGGGCTTGGCACATAGAGATCACTCGGGACGTGGTAATGACGTTATGAATCGTCTGAGAAGGCGGGAGGAAGCAGCATCCTTCCTGAGTCAGTAGTCCCGCCTGCGTAGTGCTGAGTGTCCTGTCTTAGTCCTGCCTCTCCTGTCTGTGAGATCTTGAAAAAATCAACCAAATCTCTCTGGGCCGCATTTCTTTAATTGCCAGATGGGACCCAAGTCCCTGCCCTTCTCTGGGGACAGACAGATATCAATGGCTAGAAATGTGTTGTACATGCTCTGGGCATGAGCAGACAGAGCCCACCCCTCACCCTATTCACATGGGGTCCCTCATGGAGCCCTGATAATAATCTTTGTCTTCACTCCCCCATAGTAAATTGAAAACACATTTATTGAACCCCTCTCTTGTGCCAGGCACTGTGCCCATGCCACAGAAGTTACCAGCAGCAGTTGCTGGGTGCCAGCTCCCTGTTCTAAATGCCGCTGACCGTCTGTTACCTGCACAACCCTTGAGGGAGGGGATGATCCCCCTGCGGTGCAGATGAGGACGGTGTAGCTTTGAGCTCTTAGGTCACACAGGAAGACAGTCACCAGTTCTGATTAGAACCCACCTCTTTCTGCCTCCAAACCCCATCTTTCGCTCCTTCCTTCCTATCCTGTTGAATCCACAGGATGCTCCTGGGAGCTCAGGATTATTGTCATTTCTACAAGGGAGCAACACAGATTCCCACAGGTTAGACGCCTTGTCCAATGCCCTTCCACTGGCAGGTGGCCAAACCGCCTCCCAACTCAGGTTCCTCTGACCCCAGATCCCCACTCCCTCCTGCTCCAGTGACCCCCTCACCCCCATGGGACAGAGATGCCTTTGGTCCTAGTCTCTGTTTTCATGTTTTCTTTGTAACCCTCTGTGTCCTTGAATCAACCTCTGATCTCCAGTGACTCTACAAAGTTGGGGAGCTTTGTAACTCGTAGGGTCACTGTGGGAAGAGTCCTTGCTTGGGCCACAGTCCTGGGGACTGAGCTCTCTGCAATGATATCTGAGGATTGTTAAATGAGTTACAGCCCCCACAACACATTAGCCAAGCCTGGCCCTTACCTTTGACAAGAAAACTTGCATTGAGCCCATTTCACAGACGAGACAGCTGACGCTCAGAGAGCCTGAGTTGGATCCTGTCGTCGAGGAGTTGGAGCTGCTGAGACTCGGCTGACGGGGGCTGGCTGGCTCTGGTCTCCGGCAGGAGAGGTGAGTGCAGGGACAGAGAAAGAGAGAGAGGAGGGAATGGAGGAAGCAGAGCTCAATGCAGAGCTGGCCCCTTAGGGTTGAGGAGCCCGTGTGGGTTTGTGGAGGTCTGAAGAAGGGGACGGAGAGATCGACTGGCGCTTCTAGTGCCCTCAGCTGCTGGCGCCAGGCTGGCATTCACCCGCAATGCTGGCGGGTAGAGGTCCAGCTCTGGGTTGGCTGCTGATCAGCCTCCTGCCCCACTTTGCTGCCTTCCCAGTAGGACTGTCACTGAGCCTAGGGGTGATGGAACAGCTGAGGGGACAAAGGGGAGGGCACCTGGCAACAGAAAGGGGAGCAGGGGAGACAGTTTGTTCCCTTGAAATCTCAGGGCTTTTAGCACTGCCAGTCGGGGTGGGGAGGTGACAGAACCCCTCCGGCCTGATAGAATGAAGTGTTTATTTTCCCCAGTGGGTGCAGCGAGTGGTGGAGGGAAGGAGTGGAGGAGAGGCAGAAGGATTGGAAACTCACTGGAGAAACAGAGACAGAAGCAGTGAGAGAAGAAGGAAAAAGACCAGGGAGACCCAGCGGCAGCCTGACCGGAAGCTGCAGATCCCCCCCTGGCAGGAGAGGCAAAGCGCACATCTTTAGAGTGGTGGCGAGGCTCCAGGCTCTCTGTTTCCCTGGGGAAGAATTTGGACTCTGCTGCACGGGGAGAAGGTCCAGCTTCCTCTTGAGTCCCTTTTGGGGATGGAGGGGGCCAGGCAGGGCTTCTCCAGGTCAGGGGCCCTCCCCTTCTCCCACCTCGGATCCAGGGCTCTCACTGCTCACCCCAGCCCCTCCTACCCTCCGGCTCCGGTCCTGGGAGAAGCTGCTGGTTCCTAAATACCCAGGACCTTCCCAGGACCGTGGGCTGCCAGGCTTCAGCCTTAGAAGGAATCAAATCACCCCTTGTCTCACAGACAGGGAGACTGAGGCCCTGGCAGGGGCTTGGCTCAGATTTGCATACATGAGGCTGGGCTCATCACCTTCTGCCACAGTTCAGAGTAGTAGCACAGCCCAGGGTCCACGGATGCCCAAGTCCTGGCTGAGTGTTGGCTTCCTGAGTGTCCTGGGAGGAAAGGGTACATATTCAGGCCTCTCTTTTCATTCCCAACACCGCATTTTCTGGGAGGTGTGAGTGAGGCTGAGAGGCAATGGGAGTTGGAGGAAGGGCAGGAAGCATTTATCAGGAGCCTCCTGGGGCGGGCATTTTATATACCTGCCCTTTTGACTCAGCACCATCTGTGGGGCAGAAATTACTACTCCCAATTTACACACGAGGAAAGCCAGACTCAGAAAGGTTAATTAAATTGCCCAAGGTCGCTCAGCCAGTTAGTAGTAGAAACTAGGATTTGAATCCAGGTCTGACCCCAAACTTTGGGCTCTTTCCATGCTGCTGTGTGCATGGGATTAGGAGCGGAGATGGAGGGAGAGCAGCTGCCATCAGGTTAGGCCGGGAATGGAGGGAGGGGGTGCGGTGGGGCAAGGGGAGCAGGCACCCTGTCCTCAGAGCTGGAGAATCTTGAGTAGAATCCTGGCTTTGCCGCTTTCCACCTGAGTGAGGTTGGGCCAGCCCCCTGTCCTCCCTGAGCCACATATGGGTGGAGCGGCTGTGAGGGGTCTCCTGGATGTATGTAGGGTGAATGAAGGAGAAAGCAAGTGAAGGTGTGAGGAGGAAGCCCCTATTCTATCTTGGGTCTAAGGCTGGAGTGCCAACTTCGACTCAGGACGGAGTCCCTGCACGGACCTAGCCCCTGAATCTCTGCCTCTCTCAACCCACCTAAATGAGGTCCCCAGCCTTCCCCACACGCCACGTGGAAGCCAAGAGAACCAGCTGATGGGCGGTGGGTGGGGGTGCACATGCTGGTGGCCCAATTCCGGGTGGCCGCCTGTCACACTATGACATCCCCTCCCCTATGAAGTCACCCTGAGATCTCTCTTTCCGGGTTGGGTTAGTTGATGTTAATTAAACCAATTGTTTGACTTAATGCTCATCCCATTAACACGGCTCCTAGACCTATTAATCATGGACCAGTGGGGGCAGGGGATGGGAGGTTTGGGTGGGTGGTCCTGAAAACCAAGCCAAGCTGCCTGAGGGAGAAGAGAAGGGGCCTGAGATACCCAAGCCTACCCCCTGGGAGTCTTGGAAACTTCCATTCCAGCCTCAGAATTCCTGGAAGCCTGCCGCGGCGGCGTCTCATGAGGTCCAGCTGAGGCCTTTTGGCTGCCGTGACCTTTGGGAATTCTTTGCCACTCAGTTTCCCTGGAGCCTCTGGAGCAGAGCTAGTGAGAGAGTGGAGGTGACTCCGTGGGTTTGAGGTGGAGGTCAGGAGCTCATCCGTGAGGTCGGAGAGGAAGGCTGGATGGGAGTGAGGCTTCCAGTAGGAGAGCCAGGGTTGTCCCTGCTCCAGCCATGCACCCCAGTCCCAGTCCTGTTCCCTCTGTAGCTCCCTGGGACCAGGTGGGACTCCCCAAACATCTCACTTCTCTGCTCAGGCCTTCCTGGGGGCAGGTGGACCTAGAGCAGATGCTGGGCTCATGCAGGGGTGCTCAGACATCTGTGGACCTCCCCCTCAGGCCTCATTCTTTGCTCCTTCCCTCCCCACTGGACCCTGCCCCCTTCCCCCAGTGTCAGGGGCCAGCTGGGGCAGAGACAGGGCTAGGGTGGGGCCTGCAGAAGGTGCATAAATCATTATTGGCGAAGACCTCAGCCCTGAGCCGCCGGGTGGAGGCTGCTGCTCACGGTTCAGGCCAGGGCATAAATCATAATTCCCCTACAATAGATCCTTTTGCAGCCGCCATCAGGAAAACTGTGTTGGTTTTATCGATTTTTTGACACGGGGGCCTAGGCAGCGGGCGGCTCCTGAATCATTATGAAATGAAACTGATTAGGAATTCATGGAATACTAAATAAACTTTACGAGCCCGTTGTAAGTTTTTTGATGCATGGGGAGCGGAAAATGAAAACTAATGATATAAAAATTACACAGCGTGCTGAGTATTATTATACCGCTATTGATTTGTTTCAAACTGTACATCAAAATCGAAGAGGGCTGGGGTGGCTCCTGCAGCGATGCTGGGATGTTTGGGCTCACCAGGGCTGGAAGACTTTTTTCCTTTTATTTTTATTTATTTTTTCTTTCTCTTTCCTTTAGCCTCCCTGCTCTGTAATCTGACTCCTTTCTCCCCACCCCCACTCTTCCAGGGAACGCCCCAGGGGTCCACCTAGCCACCCACCCACAGGGCAGCCTCTTTCACAGCTTGTTACCTGGACCCTGGCTCAACTTGAATTCCTGGCCTCCGCTGGTCTTTCTCTCTGGAGCTGCATTTTCAATCTGCGAGTTTCTCTTTTCCCTTCTGCCTTCCCCCTGTTTCTCTGGGGAAGGACAGTATGCTTCAGGGAAAAGAGTTGAAGATCTGTTTCCTGTTTAGCACCTTGCTGTGTGACCTTGGGCGTGTCACTGCACCTCTCTGAATTTCAAAAAGATTGAACTCGTTGTTAGATCAGGGTTTCTCAAAGTGTAGTCTGTTGATACCCCACATGTCATCTTCAGAGCTTGTCAAAAAACGAATCCCTGGGCCCCTCCTTAGATGAACTGGCTCCAAATCTCAGGAGGGGGATCTGGGAATCTGCATTTTACTAAGTGTCCCATGTGACTCCCACACACGTTTGGTATAAACCACTGTACCCATTGGTTTGAAGCAATATGTTGAGCCACTTATCCCAGTGGGTTGTCAGAAGTGGCCTTAAAGCTGTGAATGTTGCCCAATGTATTAGTCAGCTTTTGCTAGTTTTTGATGCAGTAACAAACAATCCCCAAATCTCAGTGGCTTACAGCAACAACAGTTGACTTTCTGCTCATGGTACGTATCTGCTGTGGGTCGTTTGTGACTCAGCTCTATATATCTTCATTCTGGGGTTCAGACTGAAAAAGTGGCCCCAATCCAAGATATGTTATGCTGGTGGCAGAGGGAAAAGATCAAGAAAGACGGTGGAAACATGTGAGACTTCGAAAGTTTTTGCTTGGATATCACTTCTGCTCCTTTCCATTCACCAAAAGGAGTCATATCATTAAGTCCAGTGTCGATGGAGTGGAAAGTACACTCCTCCCACGGGGATGCGCTCAGGGAGAGGCCCTGTAGGGATAGTCGGGCGGGAAGGCAGTGGATACTGTAAGAGGCTGTACTATACCCCCTTGGGCTTGGGCTTGGGTCTAGGCTGCCCCAGGATTTGGGGTCCAGGATCTTGTTTGGATGGACCAGGGAGTTTGGCCCAGTGCAATTAGGAATGCAGCTGCTGCTCTACACAGATGTGTCCACTGACACAATCGTGTGTCTCCATGACAATTGCCCTTGGCTTCTTCCTCTGCCCACTCCGAGATCTGGCCTTCCTCTCCGGGGTCCTCAGTGGGCATGGCTTCAGCCCTTTGTCTCCAAGAGTCTTTGTTGCCTTCTTTCTGCCTCCTTGCTGGGGAGGCCTGTAAACTCCCGCCCTGGCTCCTCCGTCGAACTGCTGTAACCATTAGAATCCTTTTATAAAACTGCCCATTGTCCTCTCAATTCAGAGGGTAAATTCATATTCTGTGTATTGGATTTTCTTAAAGTGGAACACGGTAGCTTTCTTTTCAGCAAGTGTCTCACTTTTTCACAAGAGAGAACTCAGGAAAGTTCTCTCGTTTGCTAGTCTTGTTCTTATCATGTTCAATTTCACACCAGTGGGAGTCTCAGAGACGTGGACCTCTTCCCTTGGACACACAGCATGTCATTCCCAGAACCACGTTCCTGCCCGGCTCGGGGCATGCCAGGGTGGCGTTCTCAGGGAGCCCATTATTCTTGATGTCCAGCTATCACCTGAGGGGACCCGCTGCGGTAACTTGGGTCTGGGGGATGTCAGGGATGTCAGTGGCACAAGCCTGGCCCCGAGGACCTAGTATCTCTCTGAGGACAGAGAAACACATACATACTGTGTATATACTCTACATGCAAACTCTTTCAGAACTAAACAGAATGGATCACACTATGGTCCAGAAAGGACTCAGGATTAAGAGTTGTAAGGTCTGAGTTGGAATCTCAGTTCTGCCCCTAACTGGCTCTATGGCTTTGGATGTTACTTTGTTTTTTTAATCTGGAATTCAGTTTCCTCCACTGTCAAAGATGGATTTGGATTCAATCCATCTGAGATTCCTTCCAGGGGATTAGAGGGGGCAGCGGTTAACACACTGGCACAATTCCTACAAGATTTTGATGCCTACATCAATCCCAGCTCTTTTCACTTTGGGGAAGGAGACTGATAAAAACCTAAACTCGAACTGGCTTAAGCAAAAAGGAAGTTACTGACTATCAAAGAGGCAAAGGGAGTCTTTAGGTGCAGTGTGATCTGGAAGTTCAGAATACGTTATCAAAGATCTGTCTTCACCTCTCAGCTCTTCTTGTCTTCTTCCAGGCTGGCCTCTTTCTCAGGCATGCTCTCTCCTTGTGGTCACAAGATGGCTGCCAGTAGCAGTAGGCCCACATCCTACTGGTTCGACAAAGGGAGCATCTCCTTCCCAATAGTAAAAGTAAAATTCTCAAGACTGAATTTCATTGGCCCAGCTGAGGTCACATGCCCACCCATGAGCCAATCACTATAGCCCAGGGCAGAGGGAGGATTTCAGGCCCATAGCCAACCCTGGAGCTAGGGAGTGGGCTCTGTCCCTGCAGGACCATATGGACTCATAGTAGGAGAGGGATGCAGAGGGTATGGTTACAAAAGAGAGATTCTGGGCAGATAACAGCCACAGATGTCCACTGAAGTCCTTGAGGTCAAAGGTAGGAGCAGTGGGCAGGATGAAGGCAGAGCAGGTGAGGCTCCTCTGGCCCTAAGACAGCTGAGATAAAGCCCCAGGCTGGAGGTGAGGGGTCCTTCCCATGGGGGAGCTTAGAGACAGCAGTGCAGCACTGAGGTTGCCTGGGGCAAAGGGAAAGGGTGCCCCACCTTCATTTCTGCCTAAGCATGGCTGGTGAGTCATGAGCAGTGCTGGTCTCTAAAGTTACACACCTGGGGTCACATCCAGCTGTGTGACCCTGAGCCAATCCCCTACTCTCTGAGCCAAGTTTCTGAGGACTGAGTGCGAAAATGTAAGTGCTGGCCCCACCCTGCCTCCCAGAAGCTGCTCAGGTAAGACTCATTTGGCCTCTGGCCCTTGCACACAGAATCCATCCTGGGTTCTGAGTTGATGTCTGCTGTGTGCTCCCCTCTGGTCTTTGACTGAGGGCAGGACCACATCGCATTCATGGTTGTTCCCAGCTTTGGCACCAAGAATGGCTGTGGAAAGGAGTAACTGACCTGGTGACCCTCCCCGTGTGGGACTTGAATGCAGCTGGCCCCCTTCAGCCTCTGCTCTACCCCCACGTTCACGCTGTAGCACGTATCACATATACATCCAATTCTCAAAGTGGACGTGAGTAGAGCAGATTTTACTGAAGTTTTCCTGGGAGGACAGGGGAGCAGGTGACATCACACATGACATTCCAAACTAGTCACACCACTCACTGGGCTTCTCTCTTCTCTTCTTCCAGACAGCGCTTGTCCCCTTTCTCTCCAATCCCAGTTTCTTAAAAAAAAAAAACAGCAACAACAAAACTCAAACCCTCATTTTGCATCCACACAGCAAAATAAAGGCCTGATGGGACACAGACCACCTGGCCCAAGCCCCCACCAGGGCCCCATTTGACCTGCCTCATCCCCACCTTTGCACTGCGGCCAACCACTTAATCCCCACCAGGCCTCTGTGCCCCTGGATGCCCAACAGCCCCCTCAAGCTGCCCCCCATGTTGATACCCTGAGGCTCAGAGAGGGGATGTGACATGCCCCGTGTCACCCAACCCCTATGCAGGGCTCCTCCTATGACCCCTTGGCTGCACTGAGGGGGTCTAGGCTTGACCCCCTCCCCATGCCCATTTGCCCCTGTGGGTGGGAGACGTGGAGTGGGGCAGGATTGCTCCTGGCTGGCTGGCTCCCCTCACGGAGTTTGGGGTAGTACACACATTGCATTTGGATGTGGTTCTGAGCAGGCCATTCATTCACTCCTGAGCATATCGACTGCGGAATTGAGTGCTACAAGTAAGAAGCAGTTTAGCTATTATTCTCCTACTGATCTGATTTAATGTTTGGTTTATTCCTCTCCGTCGCCCCCCTCCTCTCCTCATCAGTTTGACATTTGCATAGTGTTTCCCTGCAGTTTTGTTGAACACACGGTTTTTCTGGTAACTCCCTGCTTTGGCTGGAAGGGTTTCATTTGGCGGAGTTTTGAGCCAATGAGGCTTCTTCTTCCTTCCCTACCCTGAACCTTTTCTTCCCACCTGCTGCGGGGAGGGGCACATGCATAACCAGATTTCCCTGGTTCTCGCCCCTTTGTGAGTCTGTAAGAGTCCTGCTGCCTAGTAGCCTTCTGCGTGTCCTGGGTGGGTGGGGGTCTCAGCGTGCTCATGAATAAGTCTGCCCCCACCACTGGGTAACTTCTGCCCCCCAACCAGGCACCTCTGCCAATGCCTCGGAACCCTCAGGGTGCTAGAGCTGCCCAGCAGTGAGGCAGCCTGTTCTGTCCCTTGTGCTGCCTTTTGTTAGAGGGATCCCATAGCAGGGCTGCTCAAGCCTCAGGGTTTATGGAATATCTGGTAGCTTTAGTTTGATGTCGCCCAGAAGCAGAGGCCAAAACAAGGATTCAATGGAAGTGGTTTATTTGGGAGGTGAAAGAAAGTCTGGGAAGGTGTGGGACGTAGGACAGGGAAGGATGCTCCTGTGAGTAGTTGAGCTTAATCTCGCCTCAGTTCCCCAGGTTACCCAGCGTGCCTCAACCCTTGGGATGGGCACCCCAGGGATGAGAGGGGATGAAGTTGGGAGCCCTCCTCCCCACTAGAAGGCTATCGAGCCAACTGGGAAAGGGCCCAGGTGGGACAGGGAGGTCTTCAGCAGAAATCTGCAGATTCCCGAGTCCCAATTCCTGGGCCTGGACCCCCTTCTCCAGCTGGCCCTACAGCAGAGCTAGAGGTTACAGGAAGGCAGCTAGAAGCTCAAGAGGAGGGTGACACATAGGCCAATGCATCAACAACTGAATGGTTAAAAGCAATCAAGCAGAGGTTGAATGATCATCTGTCCAGGGATGCCATGGGCAGAAGGCAGGGAGCCAGTACATATTAAACACTGACTGTGTACCAGCCTGGATATATGGGACTAGAATGCAAGCTCCTTAAAGGCTGGGGCCCATGTTTTATTTGCCTTTGTATTCTTGGGGCCTAGCATTGTGCTTGGCTCCTGGTGGTAAAACCTAGGATAACAGAAAAATGGCTACCATTTACAGTCCCCTACTAGGCACTCGGTGCCTTATATTCATTGTAATGAGTCCTTACGGCAATCGTTCGCAGTAGGTACTGTTATCCTCATTTTACAGATGAGGAAACTGAGGCTCAGTGGGGTTAAATGACTTGACATTGAAGTGGCAAAGCCAGGATTTGAACACAGGTCTGTCCACCATCTCTAGTCCCTTATTTTCCCCCTCTTTCGTGACATGTCCCTGCATTGGGAGGGAAGTTGGACTACAGATGTCCTTGGAAGGCCCTCCAACTTCTGAGGTTCTGTCTTGTTAGCCGCCATCCCCCTCTACCCCCCACCGACCGCAAAGAAAAGGAAAAGCCCTTTCCTCCTCCTCAGGTGGCTCGTGGTGGATTACTTAGCGCTTGACACGGCGTGTCTCTGTGTCACTGTTCCCGGGCGGAATTAAATCAGGACAGGAAAATATTAATTTGGAGTTGGGGATGGAGGCCGCTCCTTTCCAATTACTCTCCACCCCATCAGGCTTATCCTGGCGCAAACAAGGAAGGAGGCTGGATTAATTGCTTTGGACTCTGCCCCACTCCAGTCCCAATTACTGGGCCGGCTTGGCTCCCAGCATTATGAAGCACACTGCTGTGCAGGAAATTGTGTGAAATTTTAACGGATTTTCAGACGCACTAATGGAGCACAGGTTTCGGGGCCAGCATTCGCCGGGCGGCTGGGCCCTCTGTGCCTCGGCTGAGGTTAAGCTGTTTGGGGCTTCTTTGTGTATTAAAGGATCACCTAGTTAACCCCAAACCCAGGGCCACCAGAACAGTTCAGACCCTGACCCTGCAGAGGCAGGCCGGGCTCCTGGAGGATGAGGAAGCCCACTGCCTTGATGATAATAACATCATTTTCTGAGCCTCCACACGTGCCAGGTGCTTACCTACATCTGGAAGCCTCATCCTTTGAAGTTCTTATTGTTTTCCCATCTCATAAAGGAGGAAAAGGGGACACAGAGGTTAAGTAATTTGCACAAGCTTACCTGATTACTTAGTGGAGAAGCCAAGATCTGAACCCAGGTCTGTCTCCAAAGCTACCTTATTTTCTGGCACCACTCTGCCTCCTCCCTTGTTGTCTATCCCTTCTTCTTAAGGAAGCATTATGCATGTGTCTCTCCCACCACACTTGAGCTTCTAGGGAACAGTCTCTGCATCTTCAGCCACTGTCAGGGCACCTGGCACACAACAGGCACCCATGAGAGGTTTGTTGAACTGCACTGAACTTGGCCTGGCACCTGGACTCCAGGATTTATTAATGGAGTGAGGGGGGTGGGCTGGTGCAGCCCAGAGGCTTCTCTGGGTCCATGAGAACGAGCTCCATTGGAGCCCACCTGGAACCCACAGGAGGGAGTGGAGAGGGGAACGTGTCCCCCGCCCTAATGTCTAACTGCTTAAGTGCTCCCCACGTGGAGTTTCTGTTCATCCTCCCCATGACTGTAAGAGATAGGTGGCATCACCTACACCTGAGAGCAGTGGAAATGAGGCTCAGAGAGGTGAGTGGACTTGTCTGGGGTCACACAGCTAGTAAAGGAGGGCCTGGTCTGCCTAAGTCCGGAGTCCCAGGACTAAGGTTTGCCTTAGTCAGAGCTGGAAAGGCCTGGGGTAAGGTTTCTGGCTCCAGGGTTTCCATGTCTCTTAAAGCTGTGGCACCTGTGGTTTAAATAGTAAAATTCCACCCACAAGTTTAATGTGTCAAGCTGGTCAAAGTGGAAATGCTCTCGTGAAAGGGGGACATTGGAACCCTGTATGGCTGCAGAGGAGTTGGGGGACGAGGACAGAGCTGGCAAGAGGGGTGACTGACTTGGAGAAGGGGACAGTGGTACGGAGCTTGGGGAAGTGAGCGCTGTGTAGCGCACAGATCTCAGACTCTGGTGGGGCCGCCACATGGAGAGAGAATGAGGCTTGAGCGGCAGAGACGATGAGGGAGGTGGAGGAATGGGGCGAGGCCCGCGTGCTCATCATTAGCTGTCCAATTCTCGCCTGCCCCTTTTAGCAAAAGGAGAATTAATTATGTGTAAGGGATGCCCCCTTAATGGCCATCATTTAGTTTAATTTAAGAAACAGGCCTCTCCGCACACCCCCTTAGCCGGCAGCCCCACCATTGGCAGCTGCATTGATTAATGGCCTCCTCCTGGGTACAGGAGAGCGGTGGTTCTCAAACTGCAGCATGCCTCAGAATCTCCTAGAGGGCTCATTAAAACTCGGTTTGCTCGGCCCCACCCCTGGGTGGTGTCCGATAATTTGCATTTCTTACAAATTCCCAGGTAATGCTGCTGTTACTGGTCTGGGGAACACTCTGGAAATCACTGTAGTGGAGGCAGGGTTTCATGTAGCGCCATCACCACACTTGAGAGTCAGTCCCTCACCCCCAGGGGTCCTCTAATCTAATGGGGCAGAGGCCTAGCCATCTCTGCCATTTTACTATCCCCCGAGTGCACCCGTCCCTCCAATGAAAGACAAGTGCGTTTTCTCAGCATCTTAGTGGCCCTTGCTCTGGGCATTTCTGTTCAGAGAGGACTGGAGGAATGCCAAGGGCCTGGTTCCTTGACCACTCTGCTGAGATGCAGCCCCTCCTAGGCTGGACTCTGGGAACACCTACTTACTTCATCCTCAGCCTCAAGCCCCAAGGGGCCCAAGGGAAGCTGGACCCACTTCTGCAGGCCCCCTGCCCCCGCCCATCAGGTGAGAGAGGCCAGGCAGCCAGCATCTCTGGAGGCCTGGCAGTGGCAGGAGGACGCCTACAATTACAGGCCTAATTGTGGGCCACAGGCAGCCCCCCACCCCATGGATCCGGCTCTGCAGGCTTTGCCAGGGCTGCCATCCAGAGAGCCTGTTTGCACATGTGTCAAGGCCAGCTCAGGAAACCTAATTAGCTAGTTTGGTGTTTTATAATTAGATCCTTTAAAATAATTCATAGGTGGTGATAATAAGCCCATTTAGAAATCTATTAAGCTTTGGGGGAAGTTGAAGGGAAACCTTGTAGCTACGTGCAGGCGTGCTTTCTCTTTCCCCTCAGTGTCTCTTCCCTCCGCTTCTCTCTAGGTCTCCTCCTGCCCTCTTTCCCCATCTACATCCTCAGTTACTCTGACTCCACCGCCATGCTAGATGCTGAGACTTTTTGATTGCCACTGTATGTCAGGCAGTGGTGCACGTTGGTTCAGTTAATCCTCCCCACAACCCAGAGCTGGGTGCTATCATTACCCCCATTTTACAGACGAGGAGACCGGAGTGCAAGGAGATTGAACGTCCCCTCCGAAGCTACACGCTCTTAAGTAACTGAGCCAGAAGTTGAGTCCGGATGGTCTGGTTCTTAATTCCTTACCAGCCCTCACTTTCCTCAGCCTGCATCACCCTGTCCACCCACAGCCCCAGTCCTCTTTGCTCCAGTGCTCCCACCAAGCTGGATGAACTGATATTTTACAAATCACGTTCCTGTTTTCTCAGAGAATTGGTGCCAGGGCTTCAGAGCTAACTTCAGATGGGTCTGTAATGGACAATGGCTTGGAATACATTTTGCTTCCCTAGCAACTCTTCCCACTTGGATGTCTGCCAAGGTAGTTTGGTAGAAGGAGCGGGTTGAACGCTTCCCTCCCTCCCTCCTTTCTTTCTTTTCTCCTTTATTCCCTGTCTCCCTCCTCCCTTCCCTGTGCTGGGCGTGAGGAGCCAGAGATGAAGTCAGCCAGTTTCTAGCTGAGGACCCCAAGGGGTCCCCTGGTGCCTCCATATCTGCATTAGACACCCCACCTCTCTCATCACCCTGTGTGTTTCCTTCATGGCACCTGTCAGCACATGACGTTCCCTCGAGGATTTGCTCACTTATTCACTTACTTGTTTATTACCTAGCTCTCCCCATTGGGACGTAAGTGCCGTGAGGAGCAAAGAAGGGTCTGTAGGTTTCTGATTCCCTGGGGTCCACATTGGGTACTAGCACAGAGCAAGATTCAATAAACAGTGTTGAATGAGTGAATGTGTTCAACCTGATCTTCAGTTTCCTTAGCTACAAAATGGGGATAAAAATTTCTCCTCTGCAGGGTAGTCAAGTGCCTGGTCCACAGCAGGTGATCCATGAATGTTGGTGTCCTCCCTCCACCCTCCCATCTCCATTACTGCTGTGCCCAGAGAAGTTCTGGTATTTTACAAACCCTGTGATGACTGCTCTTTTTTATAGTGCAAAGAATTTTTTTGTAAAGCAAATGAGCTCTCCTAGATTTATCTACTTGGGAAATTGGGTGTTTTTGTTTGTATTGGGCTTTCTTAAAGTGGGCCGACTGAGTGTGTATAACTATAGAAATGTATAAATGTGTATATGAATACCTTGTTACAATAGTTCATGATTATGCAGATTCCGAGAGCATAGGTTCACATTATGCCTTCTAGAAGCATAACCACAACTGCAGAGGTATCAACATCAGGGGCAGGGCTGCTGCACCTCAGCATGGCTGGCAGCGAGTTTGCCCTGGTCACGGCTGGGTTTGCATCTAGGAGCCTCCACTTACTAGTTGCATGACCAGTGGGCAAGTTACTGAACCTCTCCAAGACTGAGTTTTCTCTTCTGTAAGGTGAGGGGGTGGGTAATATTTATATCTATCTTATAGCATAACAACCCTATTAAATGAGGCCATGAAATCAATCATTCATTCCATGAAAGCTTATTGAATACGTCGTATGTGTCAAGCGCTGTTCTGAGCTCTGGTGATTCAGCAGTAGGACATTCGCTGCCCCGTGGGGCTTACATTCTAGCAGGAGATAATGTATGTGAAGCTCTTGGAACAGTGCTCAATAAGTGCTGGCCAGGAGGATGCTGTGTGTACAGGGTGGCTCTACAGTGACATGGCTTATGGATATAGGTCCACGCCTCCGTAGCTTCTTCTCTGGGAGAAGATGTACACGTGGCTGGACATATCTCCATGGAATTGACCTATGGCAGGAGTTGGACCTGCTCCTCTTTTCACGAAGCTGGGATTCTTTGTGTGTGTGTGTGTATTTTGGGAATGGTGGGTGTGGGGAAACGTGTGTCATTCAGTGGACAGGTCTCAATCTCATCTTTCCCTGCCCCTATTGTGTACAACTTATTGCCCTCTCTCACATGCACACTTCTCCTTCCACACTCTGCTTTGGCTTGCCTGTTCCCTGCTCCTGGAATGCTTTCTACCTGTCCATGCAAACTCCACCTGTCCTTCCAGGTCCTCCTTCATGAAGCTGTCCCTGCACCCTCAACCAGAAGAACCCCTCCCTTGACTCTCTATCTTCTTCCTCTCTCACAGCTTGTGTCCCTTTCCTTCCCAATGTCCCTTGGCCTGTTTCTGTTCCTCGGCTGGGCCGTGAACTCCTACAGGACTAGACCCCGTTCTAGGCATCTCTGTGTCCTCTGCACCACATTGTTTTACTTGAAATAGATTCCCAACAAACATTTCTTTTTTTTTTAGTCATTTTATTTATTTATTTTTTTCCCCCAAAGCCCCAGTAGATAGTTGTGTGTCATAGCTGCACATTCTTCTAGTTGCTGTGTGTGGGACGCGGCCTCAGCATGGCCAGAGAAGCGGTGCGTCGGTGCGCGCCCGGGATCCGAACCCGGGCGGCCAGCAGCGGAGCACGCGCACTTAACTGCTAAGCCACGGGGCCAGCCCCCAACAAACATTTCTTAGGCAATTACACAAATGTATGGCTCAGCAGATTTATTGAGAATCATCAGACTTTACTTTTTCTGGGGGTGGAGATCCGAGGCAGGGGACTTGTGTGGAGCAGTAATGGCGTTTTTTGCCTGTGTGCAGAAGCTCCCGCGTGGATCCTGCAACCCGCCTCTCTGTGCACTTTCACACGCATCCACGAGGCCCGGGTGGTTGTCTTGGGTGTGTACGTGGGGGGATATGGTGGCAGCCCAGCGCCCAGTGATGGATGAGGGGGGTGGAGGTGACTTTCCCAGGGGAAGATTAGCGCCTGGCAGCTATGATTTGTCTCGTGCCCTCCTGTCCTTTTGCTGGGCCCCACTGCAGAGTCATTCATTACAGAGGCTGCTGTCACAGGGCTAGGGGCGGAGGCTGAGCAATGTGTGTGTGTGTGGGGGGTGGTGGGCTGGACCCCTTCCCCAGAGAGACTCTCATGCCAGAGACCAGAGCCCACTCTGTGGCTATGCAGCATTTCTCCGGAGTTGTGAAGAAGAGGGCCACGTTGCAATTCACCTTCTAGGACATACCCCTGCACCCAGGGACCACACTGTGTGATAGGGTGGGGAGGGGCACTCATTCATTCATTCATTCACTTGACAAACAATTTCACTAAGTGCCCACCAGACCTGTTCTCTCCCTTCAAGGAACTCATCATTGCTGGAGGAAGGTGGGCATGTAAACAGACAACACAAGGAGGTTAACAGGCTGGTGAGACAGGTGACTTCCAGCCTGGGGGACTTGAGGGCAAGTGAGAAGCCACAGAGGATGGTGGAAAGAGCACTGAACCTGGAGGCTGAAAACTTAGCCTTGAGTCTTGGTTTTATTAGTTACTAGTGTTGTGGCAGTGGACCAATCACTTCAAACCTGCTTAATTAAGCCTTAGTGCCCACGTCTATAAAATGGGGCTGATGATATGTGTCCTCCATCCATAAGCCTGTTTTAAAAGTGAAAAAACTGTCAAAGTGTTTTTTGAATTGGAAGGTGCTGTGCAGGTGCGTGGGAGCATTGCTTCCTCCATTCTGCTGCAGGGGTAGGGGTGGGGGGGACAGGGGATGGAGGCAGGGAAGCCAGATGAGACTCCAAGAAAAAAATAATACACACTCCTTGTATTTATACAGCCCTCTACAGTTTACAACACAGTTTTACGCTCTTTATATTTCTTGATCCTTACAACAACCTTGCAAGCCAGGTCAAGGCAGGCATTATTAACTCCCATTTTACAGGGCAGGAAGAAGCTCAAAGAGGCTAAAGGGCTTGCCCAAGGTCACTCAGTTTGTAGGTGGATGACCTAGGACTGGAATCTGGTTCTTTCTGATACTCAGAAAGTGTGCTCTTTTCCTGTTTCTACACACTGGAGTTCCTCCTCTTTGATAAGACTCCATTCATTCTCCATTCATCTTTGCTCTGGTCTGGGTGGTATTACCCCCACCCCTTGAGACCCACATCTCATGAATGGATGCAGCACCTTCCCCATTCCCACTTTCACTGTGCCAACTCATGACCACTTTTGGACACAATGGTGTCAGGGGATGGAGGATGAGCAAAGAGGGATCTTAGAGGGAGAGAAGAGGGCAAGCCGAGATTTTCCAAAATCCCTCACCCAAATCTGGCATGCCAACTGTTAAATTAGTATGGTAAGGGGAGAAGGAGGAGAAAATGCAAGAAAGAAAGAAAAGGAGAGAGAAATGGAAGTTGGGATGAACAGCATGAAGAGGGAATGGGGAGGAGGAAATACAAGTGAATGGGAAATGAGACAGGAAGGATTCTGGGAGAGATGAGGAAGGAAGGAGAGAAAGGGGGCATGGTGGGAGGCCTAAGAGGCTGGGGAGGCCATTGGGGGAGGGCTCTGACAAGGGGTGGGAGATTGAAGGCTGAATCGCAGCAGGCTGTGGAGGAGAGGAATAAGTCATAAATGCTGCGGGAGCAAAGGTCAAATATAGACTGATGGCTCCATTGTTTCCCAGCCTGTGAGGAGGACCCTGTTGGGGGTTGCTGAGATGCTTAACCCTTCCCTGCCCAGCTTTTTGATGGCGAGGCCGACATGGGGACGCAGAGTGAGAAAAGCACCTGTGTGTCAGGGGTGAGGTTGTAGGGTTGGGATTAAGGTTGAACAGGTACCCTACAGGGTTAGGACTGAGTCTTGGGAGAAGGGACTCAAGGATCCTCTCCACTTCAATTCATAGGAAGTAAATAAAATAAAAACGTGCTACCTCTCTTTTTCTACTGGTAGTAGTCTTTTGCATCCTTGTGGGGGGAAATTTCCTAGGGGAGAAGAAAGTTCCTGGGAAATTGTTTTTGAGTAAGACCCATCAACAACAACAATAAATAGTAGTTAGCACTATAAAATAAATATTTACTAAATAATAAAAACAAAATTAGTATCAATTAATATTTATCATGAACACATTAATATATTATTATATGTGCAGTGTTTATGGTTTGCAAATAGCTTTAACAAACATAATATCATTTAAACCTGAGAACTCTGTGTGATTGGCATTATCAGCACCGTTTTCCACTGAAGAAACTGATGCTCAGACTTATCCAAATTGTGCCAGTTAGCAGCTTTTCAAATCCTAATCCACAGATCTTTCCACTACTCCACAACTTTCCTTGGGCAGTATCATACCCACTATCGAGGGAAAAAATAGGTATTTTCAGGAAATATTTGGTTATGAAATGACTCTTGCCAGTTGAGAAAGCCAACTATAATTGGTGAGCGAGGGAGAGAGAGGATAATGTCCACCTGTGGGACAGGACTTCAGCACCACGGACAGTTCCTAGACTCTCGCGCCCTCGCCGCTCTTGCTAGTCAGCTCTGCGTAACCCGCCTTCTCCTAGGGAGGGGTCCATCACCAGATCTCTTGGGCCCTCCCCAAGCGCTCCTCAAGCGCTGTAACCACCTCTTTATTCCCCCTACCCCCGCACCAATGATGTATAGACTGACAAAGGACTTAATGCTGTGAATACATAAAGCGGCCGAGGCCTGGGCGGTGGAGGGTGACAGCTGCCCTTTAATGCTTGGCTTTTTAAAGATCATGGTAGAGTTCAGAAAGTATAGTCATGAGGTTTAATGATTTAATGGGGACGACTGGGGAGCAAAAATAGTTACTGCACCCTGGGGAAAAGTGACTCCTCATACATATTACTTTAGCCTAATGGCCTATAACGCCCTCCCCCCGCGCCCGCAGGGGGAGTCACGCTACATAGCCGCTGTAATACCGAATGGCCTGATTAAATGCATATTAAACAATACTAAATTGGGGAAAAAAAGGCGAAGGCGGTGCTAAATGTATTTATTCAGTTCTGTGGGGGGAAGATGTGGCTCTTCCTCTGGGTTGGGTGGAAGAGGTCCTCCTCCCTAAAGATGTGGTACCCCAATGCGGTCCAGAGGGAGTGGGAACCTCAGTTCTCTGGTAGGAGTTTAGGGAAGGAGACACCTCCAAAAAACGAGGGGAGGTACTAGGCATTAAGGGTCTGGAATGCCAGGAGTAAGAAGGGTGAGCCAGACTCACTGTCCCAAGAGACCCTATGTGGTTACTAGCTTGGAGTCTTGTCCATAGAACCGTGGTTTGATTCTAATCAGTCATTTTTGAGAGGCTGCTTTTCTGTAAGCCCCGGGGCGAACTCTGGGACTCTTGGGTCCACTGGTATGGTCTTTTTACCTGTAAATCACTTCCCTGCAGCCTTTCAACCATGGCCCTCATTGCCAGTTTCTGATCTCTGATTAGGCTAGAATGAGAGTGCAGCCTCAGTTCTTCAATGCACCTGGGTTCTGTAGACTATGAATGCACATTAGAATCACCTGGGTAGGTTTTTAAAATGCCAGTGTCTTGGGATTATATCTCAAGAGATTCTGATTCAATTAGCCTGAGGTGTGGCCCAAGAGTTGGTATGTTTAAAAAGCTACCCAGGTGACTCGAATGTGCATCCAAAGTTGAGAATCACTTCAGTATAGTGTCAGAGCTGGGAGATACCTTGGAAAGCACCTGGTTTAAGTTCTTCACTTCACAGATGAGGAATTGAGGCTCACAGAGGACATGACTTCTCCAAGATCCGTAGGGATGTACTGGGCTCCTGACTCCCAACCCACTGCTATTCCCATTGCATCTCCTCCTTTTTCATGGTAGCATGAACCGGGCTGTGTCAGGACCAGTGACAATGAAGAGTCAGCATCCTGGCTCTGCAGCTCTCTGTCCTATACAGGCTAAAGTCAAACATGGACCTGGTGGACCTAAGACAGCATCTCTTTCCCTGGACTTGGGGAAAATGTATTCTTTTTTTGGTCACTTGGCCCTGTCCGAGGTGCTAAGACATGTGGGTTTTCTGATCCCAAGAACCTTCCAGACTGCCTCCCTGGCCCTGAGTCCCCTAGGCCCTGGCTAACCTATTGGAATTAAGAGCATGGACTCTGGGGCCAAGCTGCTTGGATTTAAATCCCGAATCTGCCACTTATTACTGGTGAAGCTTTGGACAAGTTAACCCCTTTGTGCTTCAGTTTTCTTATCTACAAAATGAGGATAATAACAGTACTGATCTCATAAGGTGGATGTAGGGATTAAAAGAGTCACTATATGTAAAAGTACTTAGGACAGTGTCTGGCATATAGTAATTGTTATGTAAGTGATAGCTATTGTTGATTTAACATTTTAAATGGGCCTCCCTCGAGGCCCCTGTCATAGACTGCAATGCATCAAGTTGTTTGTGTATTTATATCTGCTATTCAGGTTCCTTAAGGATAGATTCTAAGGTCTGTACCTCAGGGATTTTGTTCCTTCAGGGCCTGAATGATCTTAGGTCCTAGTCAGGATCCAGGTAAGTTCAGATATTGCCTTCCCTAAAGAGAAGGAGAAAAAAGCCTTCTGAACCTTGGATGAAGATGGAGTAAGGAGGACAGGAATACAGACATATAGAAACCCAGTTCCAGGCAGGATGCTAGGATGAAGGCTCTGCCTGCCTTCTTGGGATGTTTGAAACACTTGAGAGTACCTAAGTAGGTAGTGATGAGTGCTGGACTCAAAAAAGCCCACTGGCAAGTGAGTATTAAATAGAGCCCTGCTCTGGCTTCCTAGTGGGAATAGTAGGCACGCATGAGTGGACATTCATCTTTTTACTTGCCTAGAGCCTAACTTTGTTGAGGTACAACCTTATTTCCAACCAGGCTATTGGTTTGCCTAGCCTCTGACTGGGATGCAGTGGTATGGGCCCAGAAACCATCCAAGGTATGGGCTGCAGTCTACAGTGCTCTTCCCCTGCTCCCTGCAAGCCCCTGCCCTTGTGTCTTGGGGAGAATGAAGCAGGAGTGTGGACTGCAGAGAAGGTATCGTCTTCTCAGAATAGCTTCTGTACTTTTGGATGCCTGACACACAGGACTCTTTGAGAGTGGGCTTCCCAACCTCATTGCTAATGATGAACTTTTCCAAGCCTTCTGTCCTGGACAACAGCCCACTGTCCCTCAATCATGTAGCCCTTAGATACCTCCAGTCCTGGTTTCTTGTGCTCCCTTCATCTGAATTGCCCTTCACCATTATTTCATGTTCATGTTGTGCTCACCCTTCAAAGCCTAGATTAAATGTCATCACCTCAAACAAGTGTCCTCTAATGGAATGGGGTCTGTCTGTCTTGAACACTCTACAGCTTTTATATTTCCCTCCCTCATTGCCCTTATTACAAACTGCATTGTACCACAGTTACCTGGGCTCCTCCTGGCTCAACCACTGGACTCTAAGTTCTAGAGTGTATGGGATCTTGACTAACCGATCTGTGTGTTCCCTGCTTTCTACAATATAACCCAAATCTAGGGTTTATCCCAGAATTGGCATGTATTGTTGAACAGATAGATGGAGCATTGAGTGAATGAGTGAGTGTTCTTGCCTACTAGATCTCACATTAAGTAAGAATGCATGAGTTAGCTTTCCCTAGACCTGGTCAGAAAGGCTTGGAAGAGG
This sequence comes from Diceros bicornis minor, assembly GCF_020826845.1. Classification (NCBI taxonomy): domain Eukaryota; kingdom Metazoa; phylum Chordata; class Mammalia; order Perissodactyla; family Rhinocerotidae; genus Diceros; species Diceros bicornis. The sequence goes on along the minus strand of NC_080757.1, from coordinate 25,899,959 downwards.
TGAAAAACATCCCACTGGGGGAGTAAGTGGCAGAAAGCCCTCAGTTCCAACCCTAGTACATCCCCTTGGGAGAGGAGAGGGGGAAGGAAAACTGTGATTGATTCTTCCTTCCTATTCCACAAGACTCTCCTCCACACACTCACACACTGTCACACACACAGACTTCACTACCTGCCCTCCTACCTTCCTCCTCCCTCAACTGCATTTTAAATAAATGCCCATTAAAAAAAATCCTCCTCTTCCCATCACTACATGGGCCAGATCCTCCCACCCCCAGGTCCCTGACGCTCTTAGATTTTCCTGCTACCACGTTCCACCCTGAGCCATGTCTTCTAGTATTTTGCTTTCAAATTGTGTCTCCTGCCATTTGTGCCACATTTAAAATGCTAACAGTACAGAATGTCATTTACAGAACCGGGGCGTTTGCTCCGGAAAATTAATTTGACTTATTCCTTCTGCCTGTTCCTATCTCCAGGCCAATATTATGCTACTCATTCTACAAGAGTAATACTTAATGAATAGGACTATTAATAATGTCAAGGTCCGCGGGGGCCTGGCGGCTAACGGATAGGCGTAGACGGAAGGAACCCATCACCTGACTCCTGGTTTAATGTCCCATGAAAATATCAGGCACCGCAGTGTAATTATGGAGCAGGGAGAGGCGAGTGGATGACGACCCAGAGTTTCTTAAATATTTTTCAAATTAGTTGAGGCTTTTCCATTTGGGGAGGAGGATGCTTACCCCCCACCCCCCATTTTTAGTTCTGGTCTAGAATAAGAGGTGGACCTGTTTTTATTACACACACACACACACACACACACACACACACACACAGACTCACACACACAGAGAAAACAATGTATAATACAGAGATGCTAATAGCTGCTCTCACCCCAACATGTTGAGACACTGTGGGGTATGAGAAGGAGGAGGAGGGCTTAGGTTTTCATTTAGGAAAAAAAAGGAAAAGTGGAATCAGAATATCTGATTTACAAAGAGTACCCCAGTGACCCTCCTTTCCTCCATTCACCACCCCCATTTCCCAGTGCATGCAGAATCACAGAGCTAACAGGGGCTTCTGGAGAGAATATGAGTCCTCTGGTTACCTGCAGGCCCAGCCCCCCCACTGCCCACAGTCCTGAATACTCAAGGAGAGGGTGTACAGCTTCTTCTTTGCTTGAAGCCTGATTTCTTTCAAGCCCTGAGATTATGGCCCTGAATTGGTCCACATTGCTGCTTTTATAGGAATAGATCAGCAGGGTTGGGCAGGAGCATGGCAGAAGGGAGGGATAGGGGGAGGCCAGGACTGAGGGTAAGGGAGTTGGTGCTGGACTACTGGGTGTCAGTCTCATCTCATATGCAGAAAGGGGATAAGGATATCTGCCATGCAGGATGGTGGTGAGGTCATGAGATAATGGGTGCGAATGGCCTGGGGCCATGGCAGGCACCCGGAAGGGGCTGATAATATTAGTCTCTTTTGTCCAGTTCACAGACAGTGCAGTCAGACTCAACCATAGCAGGAACCATGCACCTCTCCTTGGTGCAGGGTTGAACAAAGAACACACATCCCTGGCCCTGGGGAAGTCTGATGTGTGGGAGCTTCCAGTGTAGTGGGGGAACTTCTGCCCTTGAGGGGCCCCCAGTCTTAGGGAGGAGTTATACTGCCTACTGTAAGGGGTCCCCAGTCTTAAGAGAGAGTTCCAGCCCCTGGTCCGGGAAGCATTCCAGTCCAATGGGAAAAACCCAGCTTCTGGTCAGGGTGGAGGCCTTCTAATCCGGTTGGGGAAACTACGCCCCTGTGCTTGTGGAAATCCGAGTCTGATAGAGGAGAGACACCCTCTGTTTTTTTTGGGGGGGGGTCTCAGTTTGATGGTGGAGACAATTCTTGCTCTGGGGAGCTCTAAATCTGGTGAGAGATGTATAACTCTGGTATAGTAAAATCCCAGTCTAATGGGGGAGACAAAAAAGATGTCTTGAAGAGATTTCAGTCTGGCGAGAGTAACAGCCTAAAGAAGGCCCCTCTGATGGGAGATACCAGAAACTGCCCTCAGGGAGCCCCCAGACTGCTGCGGGAGGCAGATCCCTTGGCCTCAGGGAGTGACAGTATGATCAGGGGGAAGTCTTTTCTGCACTGACAGGTCCTCCAGTCTTATTGAAGAGACATAGTACCCATTCTGAGGCAGCTTCAACCCTGACAGGGATGGCAGGGCGAATAAAGGCAGGCAAACTGCAGAAACCCCAAAGAAAGGGAGACACAAAACATTTAGTTTTGCTGGGGAGAAATCAACCCAAGTCCATCAAAGTGGCAGATGCGGGGGTGGGGGTGGGGTTGGGGGATGGGGGGAGGTTGGGCGTGCTACGCTGGATCTGTAAGGCCAGGCTGGAAGGCTGGCCACCCTTTTTCCTCAGTTCATGGAAATCTTCCTTTTCGGCACCACGGTCAGCGGCCACACAGCGGGCATGCACGGCTCTCCCGCCCAGGCGCCGACCTGGCATCCAGCCGCCCGGCCCTTCTGCGTGTCTCTTCGTCCACAGGGACTGCAGGTTTTAGGCGCAGGCGGCCAGGGTGTGTGAGAGGCGATGGAGCGCCTCCCTCGCGCGTCTCTGCGCGAGTGTCTGTCTCCCCCATGCGTCCGCAGCCGCTCACAGAGGCGTCGGGAGTGCGCGTCAGCATCTCCCTCCTGCGCTGCCGCTGGGCCCACGCCTGATCCCACGAGAAAGGAGGACGCTTCAACTACCTCCTCTTCCACTCCAGGGTTAGGAAGGGGGTCAAGGCTTCCCCCTGGGGTCAGCAGGAGTGGGACAAGCCTCTCTGAAAGCCTAGGGGTGTGTGGGGGGGTTGTTGCTGCAAAGAGGTCAGCTTACTATTGATGTCTTCTTGGGACACTGCAGGGCTGACTAGGAGAGGCAGCCCTGGCTGCCCTGCTCACGGTGTCGGGGTCAGGCTTGGGTCTGTATCTGATCTTAAATGCTCCCCTCCCCCAATCTGGAACTGTCTGCGTGAGAGTCTTATGGGAGTCTTGTACAGGAACACCCGGCTTCTGCGAGGGACCCTGAGGGGCTCATCTCATTCCAACTTAAGGTCAGGAGATCGGGGCACTCCAGTTACTCTGTGCCAGCTCCTCCTCCTCCCTCTCTCTCCACCATGTGGTTTGGGGCCCTTAGCATCTCCCGCAAGAGACAAGTTCATGGCCCCTGCTCCTTTCTGCACCTCAACCTTAGCAGATCTAGGTGGTCCAACCAGATCCCCATCATTTCACTCCTCATACCCCAACCCCTCAGAAGACAGGTAAAGGGGTTGAAGGACCTGGACCAGAGAGATACCCATCTCCATCCCTGCCTCCATCCTCATAAGAGGCAAATATGGAACCAGCAAAAAGAAAAAAAAAAGCCAAATAAAAAGTACTAGAGTCATCCAATTAATATTTATTCTGATGGACTCATCAAAATTCACGGCCAGGCCAAGGAAAGGGTGGAAGAAGGGGGTGAGCGAGGACAAACGTGGGGGCGCCTTCTTGTCCCTCACCCTCAGGTGAGAGTAAAAGAGCCTCCTGCCAAGTTCTCGTTTTCTCGCTTGCTCCTTTTTTCTTTTTTTTTTTATGGGGCATCCTGAGTGTAAAAAATATGACTTGCCTTTATGGTGCTCCAACAGGAATGAAGCTATAAAATTATGAACAGTTTTTATGATGGCTATTCGGGGGATGCTTTTATATTGATGGTATACAGCCTGAATCTGTCTTTTTTGCATCCCACCCCCCTTCCCTGGGTGGGGAGGGGAAGTCTGTGTAACTATTTTTCATGCATTTAATATATTAATTATCCGGTAAATGCTCCCCAGGCTGTGCTCGGGACATTGGAGAGTGACAGGTTCTCAGCGAGCCTCCAAAGGCAGCGCATCAGCCTGCAGTGTATTATGTCGGCGAGGTCAGGGTGGGGTTAATGTAACTTTTTATTTGCTGATTTTTCATAGGCGGGAGCAAAGCTGGGATGGAGGGAGGGAGGGAGGAAGAGGGAGAGAGCGAGGGAGGAGGGGAGGGAGGAGAAGGTGCCACGAGAGCAGAGATAATGGTGAGGCAGATCTCTCCACCCCCAATTCACCTCTGTCAGTGCCAGGAGGTTTGATTAGGAGGGAAAGGAGCAGTGGCCTCTCCCGGCTGGCTTGGTCGCCCAACGACACACACCCCTGGTGACACTTCTGAGCTATCCCTTGCTGCATCTTGCACACTTGAATGTGGGCACAGTTTCACCACTTGACTCCTTCTCACACTCTGAAAACAAAACCCGGACTCTCAGGCCTAGAATAAGGTTACATGGAGAGTGTTTAGCCCGCTTCCCTTTGCAACTGTCAGATGGGTGCTTGTACTCAGACACTTGCACACTGCCATGTGGCCTTGAGCACACATGTGGGCTGGCTTAGTCACTCGGTTCCACATTGTTCCTCTTGCTCACACACATCAAATTCTCACGTAGACCCCTTGCTCAATCACAAAGCACAGCTACTGGTGATTAAGTGAGGGGAGTGAGGAATGGGTCTCTCTGGCCACGTTTTCTCATCTCTGTCATGACACCAACCACCCTCATGTCTAGAACTGAGACCCTGTCCATCCTGAAAGAAAGAAACAAAACATTAGACAAGTGGACAGCCCATCACTGCCTGGGTGAGGGGTGGTCCAGGGTGCCCAGTGCCAAGATGCTCCTTGGGCCTGTGTGTGCTCCAGGTCTTGAGAGGGTAAAGCTTGCTTAGACCTTTCCGTCCCTGGCCTCCTGCCCTTGCCCCGCCATCTGCCGGCCCCAAGAGGGCAGCACAGCTGGGTCTTCTCTGCCTTGACTAGTCTGTGATCCTGAACACCTGACTCCTGGCTCCCCATCTCTTGGAGCCTTTATTTTTGTTTTCGTGTAATTTTTTTTACTGTTTAATCATTCAGAAAGATATAGACATTATTATTGCTATAGATACTTCTGTGTGCTGAGGCAGGACAAAGGCTGCTCCTGTTGAATCAGGAGCCTAGATGCTGGGGTTCAGGGCCTCAGCTCTGCCTAGATGTGCTGTGTGATGCCCCTTTTCCTCCACCAAAGAAGACAAAGTGAGGGTGAACACTACTGAGGCTCAGCAGATGCACCCATCCATGCCCACAGGTGACACTGAGGCCAGAGTGTGAGTGTGTGTGTGTGTGTGTGCGCGCGCGCACGCACACTCGTGCCCTATCTCCCTACAAGGGGATAAGTTAAGAGTTGGAATCCTAGAAACAGGTGGGCTGGGTTCGGGTACTTGCTTTGCCACTTCCTACTCTGTGACCTTGGGAGAGTTTTTTCACTGCTTTCAGACTCAGTTTCCCCATCTATAAATTGGAGGTAATTATATTGGGAGTGAAACTTTGTAGGAATGCTGTAAAGAATAAAGTTAATACATGTAAGGTGTTTAGCTCAGTGCCCAGCACAGACACTATTGCTGTTGTTATCATTATTATTATTATTATTTAGATCCCACCCACTCCCACCCACCTATGTTTGTACAACCCAACCTCTATGCAGTTACTACCCTCCACAGGTTTGCAAATTCTGCATCCCAAGTGGCTGTTTCCTCTTGGGCACATGGTCTGAGTTGTGGCCCACTGTGAATAGGTGTGCAGTAGTGTTGAATTATGGTCCAAACACCCAAGAAGGCTTACCAAGCATTTGCCTTTGTCGTTCCTATGAAGCCAGCCTAGGGAGTAGCATTAAAGAGCCAACGTTATCGGGCACCTCTTAAGGGCTGGGGGTGTCCCATGCATTCCCTGTGTTGTTCTCAATGACCTTATGAGGTGTACACTATTATTAAACCATCTCACTGGTGAGGAGCCTGAGGATCAGGGAGATTCAGTCAACGACGGGCCAGCCTGAGGTCACCCAGGTGGGGAGAGCCAGGATTGGGTTTCAAGGCCACCCTGCTCAGAAGCTCCTGTTCCTCCCATTCCCTCAGGCTGCCTCCTGCTCTGTTTTTAAAATGATATGTCAGAGTAAAGCCGTGATAGATATCTTGCAGCTACGTAAGTGCCTACTCTCTGTCAGGCACCGGGGAGGGTCTCACAAGAATGAGATGTCGTCACTGCCCTGGATGAGCCTGGAGGCCACTTAGGGGAGATCAGACAGTCAGGAACAGTAGCAGTTGAGGTACCGGTACTATTACTGAGCTACTAATAATACTGTCAATAGCAACGACCAGGAGAGTTAATGCTTACTCCAGGTCAGGCACTTTTCAAAAACATTATCGCATATAAACTTGTTTTATCCTCATAACCTCATAAGACAGGTACTGTTATTACCCACTGGTCTGTAGATAAGGAAACTGAGGGGCAGAGAAGTGAAGGTGCAGAGAACTTGCACACCCAGCAAGTGGAAGCTTCTGGATTGGAACAAGATGGGCTGACTCCGGAGGAGAAGCTCTTAAGCTTGTAACCTGCTGTGTGCCTGCTGCCTGCCATTCCATGGCTCCCTTGCCAGTTTGGGATCCTCAGTCCCGTTTAGGTGTATATAAATTTGTGGGCCCTTTTAAAATTTTTATCTTTGCCAGGTATTTAATGAAAGTTTCATAGTGCCGTGTTTCTCATCATGATGGTTCTAAGAATGGGAGTTCACATTCGAGGGCCTACTATGTACCAGGCTCTGTGGTAAGTGCTTGATCTACATCACCTCATTTTGTTTTCTCAACAACCTTGTGAGGTGGGTACCATCATGGTCCCCATTTTACAGATGCAGAACCTGAGGTTTTGAGGAGGTTAAGCAACAAAGTCACACGATAAGTGGTGGAGCCAGGATATAGCCCAGGCTGTCTGTCTCCAGAGCTGGAGCTGTTAACCCAAAGCTCAATAATGAGAAAGAAGCTTGTGGAATCAAAGGGAGAAGCCCCCTGTTGCCCCCCTCCACCCTAACCACACTCCCTCTTCCTCTCCCCCCTCAATGAGCTATAAGGTAGAATTTCCCCAGAACCATATATATATATATACATATATATATGGGGTTTTTTTCCCATGAATGTGATCGTTCTGTTGTATTGTTCTGTAGCTTGCTTTTTTTTTCTCATTTGATGTCAGTATATGCAGATCTATTTCATTCTTTTAACTTCTACCTAATATTCCACAGAATGGATTCACCATAAAGCTCCCAATGATGGACATGTGGGTTGTTTCCAATTTTTCGATACTGAATGCAATGAGCAATGCTTCCCTGAACATTCTAATACAGGCCTTTTATGCATGCGTGCTCAATAGCTAGAAGTGCAATTGCTGAATGGAACAGAATGTGCCTGTAAAATGTTATAGTGGTTGCCAAACTGTCCTCCAGAAGGGCTGTATGCTCCCCCTAAGCGTATGAGAGGACCCCATTACCTTATATCCTTGCTGTTAATGGCTGTTATACATCTCTTTTTCCATTTTTGCTTAGCTGATATATGAAAAAAAATCTCTTTTGTTTTTATTTCCCCGTTTACTACTAAGATTGGGGACCTTTGTATTTATTTGCTTTTTTTTTCTATCTTCTTTGCTCTTTTTACATCTCATCTATGCATATGCTTTGCCCATTTTTTTTATTGGGTTGAGGACTTAAGGTTTTATAATACTATTTTTCTGAGTATAAAAGTAATATCTTCTAAATGAAGAACATTGGAAAACAGACAATAATAAAGAAAACAGATATCAGACATAATCACTCCACCCTGAGATCACACTTGACAACATACTGGTGCCATTTTTTTTTCTATGCAAACACATGAGCTTCCTACCCCCACTCTTAGCAGAGCGTAGTGTATACAGTCTAGTACCCCTTTTCCCACTCGATGTCATAAAGGGCACATTTCCCTGTGTTAAGTATTTTACACACAATTTTATGTTTGCTCAGTATTGATCAAATTGATATGCCAAAATTTATTTAACCATTATTCCAATTGCTGGATGTATAGGTTGCTTCCAATTTCTCACTATTATAAATAATGCTACAATGAACATCTTTGTACATAAATCTCTGTCCACATCTCTGATTATTTCCTTAGGATAGATTCCTTGAAGTGGAATTACTGGGTCAAAGAGTATAAATTTTTAAAGGTTTTTGATCCATATTGCCAAATTGCTTTCTAGAAGGATTATATCGATTTACATCCCACTAACCATGTAGGAGACATACATTTAAGTGTACACTTTATAATTTCAAAAAAACTTTTCAGCTGGGAGGTAAATGTGTCTCATTATTGTCTTCATCATCATTGTCTCTTGCAGTGGGGTTAAACATATATTCTATGCCTCTCAGCCATTTGTATTCGGCCATGAATTGTCCATCCATGTTTTTTGCCCACTTTCTATTGGACTTATCTCCATTTTCTCGACAAAGAAACTGAGGCTCAGCGTACTTAACTAACCTACCCACAATTACACAGCTGACCACAGGCAGAGCTAGGATCCAAACCTCTCTTACTCCCAATCCTGAGCTCTGGCACCATGCTGCTTCTCTTTTGTTCTAGAGCGGGAGTCAGCAAACCACTGCTCAGCCTGCTGACTGTTTTTGTTCTTGTTTTAAATTTTATTTATTTATTTTTTCTCCCAAAGCCCCAGTAGATAGTTGTATGTCATAGCTGCACATCCTTCTAGTTGCTGTATGTGGGACACGGCCTCAGCATGGCCGGAGAAGCAGTGCGTCGGTGCGCACCTGGGGTCCGAACCCGGGCCGCCAGTAGCGGAGCGCGCGCACTTAACCGCTAAGCCACGGGGCCAGCCCTGCTGACTGTTTTTGTAAGTGAAATAATTGGAGCCCAGCCACGCCCATTTGTTTACTATCATCTGTGGCTGCTTTTGCACTAGAATGGCACAGTCAAGTAGTTGTGACAGAGACCATATGGCCCACAAAGCCTTAAGTGTTGACTATCTGGTTTTACAGAAAATGTTTGCCACCTGTGATCTAGAGCAGCGTTGTATGCCACAGTTAGTAGTAGCCACATTTTAAAAAGTAAAAAGAAACAAGTGAAATTAATTTTGAGTATATTTTATTTAACTCAATATAACCAAGATACTATCATGTCAACATGTAATCAACACAAAAATTATTAATGAGATATTTTACATTTTTTGTCCTGTCTTTGGAATCTGTTGTGTATTTTGCACTTAGAGCATATCTCAATGTGGACTAGCCAAATTTCAAGTGTTCAGTACATACATATGGCTAGTGGCTTACCATACAGGACAGTGCAGCTCGAGAGCCCCAACTTTTTTCAGTTGTGAAATAGGACAGTGCTAATCCACTCACTTCACAGGGTTGTTGCAAGAATTGAGTGAGAGGTTGTATGTGCATGCAGTTTGTAAAGCACAACGTACATGCAACAGGTTATGGTTATAATCATGGGCCGGGGGAATTCAGAGATGACCTGCCTTCCATGCTGAAGGATGGGTAGGAATTTGATAGGCAGAGGGTAATTGTTGCAAAGGATAATTCAGAAGATCATACACATACACACACACACACACACACACACTCATACCACATTTTGTTTCTTCCCTTCACTGGTTCAGTATCTCCTGAATAGTACTTAGGCTCCTGGAGTGCAAAAGTCATGTTTGCTCAGTCCAGAAGAGACTGTTCTATTAATTCCCTATTAATTCCTTAAATGCTCCATCATTTCCTGTGGGCTGTGCCCATGGCCACCGGAGGTGTCTGCCTCTGAATCACCCTGCCTGGCTACCAAGAAGAATTAAAATTTGGCTTTTTTTATTTACTACTTCATTCAGTCATCAAACACTTATTGAATATCTATTGTCCACCGGCCTCTGAGGTGGGAGTTCTTATTTCATAAAGGATTTTCTCAAAAGATACATTTGCAACAAAGTTACTGAAATTAAAATGGAAAAGCAATGAAGAGGTAAAGGTGTATAGATAGGCATAGAGCTGATGTAACATGAAATTACACTCTGAGCTTCTTGGCAACCAGGGCAAAAAGGGAAATAGATTGGATTACATCATTTGCACTATCTGGGAGAAAAAAATATGCCACTTTTTGTCGAGAGAGACAAACTGTTCCCTGGTACTACATTCAGACAGCAGGCATCATCCAAGGCATTGCTCAGGGCCTCGGAGCAGCGTCATGGGCAAAGCCTTCCACCACATGTTTACAGCAGGTGCAGCCCTGATCTTCATGTGGCTGTTTCTTGTATCCGCCCTCAATAAAAGCTGAGGGGACAGTGTGCAAGCTCAGACTCAGTGAAAGCGATCCTATAGGGGGCTAACCTAATGTGGGCGAGGTGTGTGGCTTTCTAGGGATTTAGCTGGAAGCAAGATAAGAGTTTAGAATGCCCATGCAAGCGTCTGCCCCAGCTGTCTGTCAAATCCAGCCGGTCCTCTTCTCTCCCACTGCCACCAACTTAGGGTGGGTCCTCATCATTAGGATACGTCCTGCCTCCTTTCTGGTCTGCATCCTGACTCTCTCCACCCAGCAGGCTGTGGTCTTTCTAATACACAGACCCCATCATTACCCCCACGTTCCACAGGCTTAAAATCCATCGATGACCCAAGTGGTGGGATTTGGGGTGAATTTGTTTGCTCTCAGGTTGGAATTTTTCATCATTGTTTGAATTCTTTATAATGAGGATGGATAATGCTTGCAAAAACAATAGAGTGATCTTACTTTAGAAGAAAAAGTATGGGTCAAGATGCCCAGATGTGCCAAGATTCTCATAGTGGTTAATTCTGGGTGGTGAGACTATGGTTGACTGTTTTCTTTTTTCTCTGTACTTAAGTATATTTTTAAAGTAAAAAAAAGTCATTGAATGTTTCCTTTTTGCTTTCATGTTGCCTGGCACCCACCCAGTTCTCCTCTGAACTCTCGCAGCTTCTTTGCATACAGACAACATTTATTAGGCACCTACTGCGTGCCAAGTGTTGTACTAGACACTTTAAAAATATATAAATATTACTGCATTTAAACCATGTGTTAAGTCCATTTTATGGATGAAGAAACTGAAGTTAGAGAGGTTATGGAACCTGCGTGGGCACAGGCCTGGAGCGACAGCCGTGATTAGAACCCAGGCGGTGTGAAGGCGGAGTCTGTGTTTTCCTGTACATCACTGGCTTCTACTTAGCACATTGGGTCTTTTCTTTCTTCACCCTAGCATAGTGCTTGGCATATTCTAGGTGTTCAATAAATCTTTATTGTTGAATAAAGGTACTCCTAAATATCACTTCCGTGGTGGCATATTTTTGAAATGTTTATTGATTTTTTCTCCCCTCATAACTTCCCCTCCCTCCACCCCTCAGTACCATGGCCTCAATGGAGGGATGGGCAGGGGGGAAAGTGGAAATCAGGAAGGCTTTTGGGCTTTGGTCTTCAAAGCCTCAGGCCCTCGGGGGAATGGGCAGTGTTTCCAGGTTGAGAGTTCAGACTTTGCTGGACCTCAGAGGGTGAGGCCTGAGCCCTGGCAGACCCCCGAGAGCCAAGAGGACATGGCTGAGAGGTGAATCCAGGCAGCTGGCATGTAGATGGCTTTGTGGAGAATCCCAGGCCCAGAGAAGAAGAGCAGAATCACTAATATGCCTTCCCTTCTGGCCTGGAAGAGCACAGAACCGAAGATGCTACTTGAGCAAGAAAGAGGGTCCTCTTAAGGGTGACTGGGTGAACAGATAACACGGTGGATCGCATGGTACCCCCTCAGCCTCAGCACTACATGAGCCCCTGTAACTTAGAAGTAAGTCTAGGGAAACGGCAAGAGCTGGAAAATCCAGGAATGCCTGAGACTGCCAGTGGAATGAAGACTCTGAATGGAAACTAAATTGCATTAAAGAAAAATAAAATTTTATCTTACACTTTGAGTCTTTGGACTGAGACTTTTACTCACTGCCCTTAGCTAGGCATTTGCTCTGGGCTGGAGAAATACATTCTGAGGCTGCACTATCCTCTGAGCACGCAGAAGGAAGCCTGGAATTTCAAATCACCCACTGAGGGCAGGGAGGTCCTCAGGCTTTGGAACCCAAAAGAGTGGCTGACATCCTAAGACAAAAGTTAAGGAAATTGATAGGTGTTCTCCCCACCTGGAAGGTCTCCCTGCCTGTGTGTGTAGGTGGGCTGGAAGGCCCCCTTGTAGGCAAAGATGAGTCTTTCTGCACCCATCACGCTCACAGACGGGAACTTGATTTAGACACAATTCCACACCATCAACCATGGTAAGAATGATCTTGGCCTGAAAAACTTTCAGAGCAGATATGACTGGTTGCCCATATCCACATCATTAGTGTCCCAGTGGACTGTCTCCTGAGCAGCACTGTTCCTGGGGGGACTTTCAAGATGAGTGAGCCATGAAATGGCCCCCCGGGGGATAAAAAAGAGAGGGGTCTGCTGAATGAAGTCACTTACCAGTGCCCCTTTGCATTTGAGCCTATGCCTGTCAAGGATGGTGAATTTGGCTTTGCCGTGGGTGATGCTGTCAGAGCTTGGGCTGTGGGGGAAGGAGGGACAACCCCAGCAGACTAGCAGGTTGGCTGCAGTGTGGTGAGAATGTCACTCATTTGGAAGTTCTGGTTCAAGTTTCTTTCTTTCTTTCTTTTCTTTTTTAAAGATAATCTGCTTTTCTTCTTCTTTAGGTAACATTGGTTTATAACATCATGTAAATTTCAGGTGTACATCATTATATTTCAACTTTTGTATAGATTACATCATGTTTGCCACCAAAAGTCTAGTTGCCATCCATCACTGGTTCAAGTTTCAAGTCTGTTCTTACCAGCTCGGGCTGGGCCACCTGCTCCCCTCTTTGAGCTTTGGTGCCCTCATCTGTTAGAAATGTCTACCTCACATGGGTGTGGGGGAGGGGGGGCACTTGGGAAGCTCTCCATGGCTTTCTTTAAGGATCCCTCATCCTATTGCACTAGCAGTAGCCTCATCCAGTCTTAGCTGCACCCCCATGTCACCCATGGAAATCCTGTTATCCCATGAAAATGGTGTGATTCAATGCAATTAGGATAAGGAGGGACTTGGGGGCAGCCCCTAGTGGTGATGATGCTGCTGCTGGAAAGGAAGTGGCCTCTTTATTACCAGGAAGCCCTGGGTGTCTCCCAGCCTCCTCAGTCCCCAAGCTGGTGCTGGGTCTTCTGGTTGAACCTCCACCTTCTATAAAGCCAGATGTCCCACATTTCAGACAAGCACTTTTATTATGCTTTTCTCCTGGGTGTGGGGAGGTTGGTGTTAGTTGTGGGGCTGTTCAGAACAAATGAGCTCTGAGTCTGGAATTCTTTTTGTTTTAGTTGGAATTTTCACAGCTAGAAAGCCACTAGGGTGACAACCTTTCCTGTACATTATCTCATTCAATCCTCAGGACGCTCTGGTGAGGCAGGCTAGGTAGGCATTATTTTACCTTTTAAATACCTCTCTATTCTATCCACATCTCTTCATCACCTCTGCCACCTTCCTAGTCCAAGCAATTGTCAATTCTTTTTATTAAGCTTTTTTGAAGTATAACATATTTAATAAAGTGTGCAAACCCTAAACGTACAGTTTGATGAATTTTTACACCAGTGTAACCACCACCCAGATGGAGATACAGAACATTCCCAGCTATATAGCAGGTTCTCTTCTCCTCCCTCACAGTCATTATCCCTCCCAAGGATAACAATTATTCTAGTCACTGTCCTTATAGATTTCTTTTACCTGTTTTTGAACTTCATTTAATAGAAACATACAGTATGTCTTCTCTCCTGCTGTGAGATTCATCCAGGTGGTGTCTATCAGTAGACTGCTCTTTTTTGTTGCTGTATAATGTTCCATTGTGTGGATATATGACAATTTATTTGCCCGTTTTACAGTTGTTGGACATTTGGGTTGTTTTCAGCTCTTCACTATTACAAATAAAGCTCATGTCTTTTGGTAGGCCTTATTCTGGGTCATAGGGTATACTTATATTTAACTTTAATAGATATTACCAAATATTTTTTCCAAAGTGGTTATACTAATTTACATTCCCACCAGCAATGTATGAGAGTTCCAGTTGCTTCACATCCTGCCTAACTCTTGGTATTGTCAGTCTTTTCAGTTTTAGCCATTCTGATGGGCATGTAGGAGCATCCCATGGTGGTTGCAGTTTGTGTTTCTCTGATGACTAATGACGTTGAGCATCCCTTCATTTGTTTATTGTAAGCCACTGTTAACACTCTCACAGACCAATGGGAAAGACTCCTAACCGGCCTTCCTGTTTCTGCTTTGGGCCTCCCCAGTCCCGTCTACCCAGTACATCTGCAGTGAGTGGTGTTCCTAACATGTAAATTGGATCATGTTACTCTCCTGCTTAAAACCTTCCTGGCTTTCTCTTGCCCTTTGGATCAAGGGCTAATCCTTGACCTGTCCCCACCTGCCCAGGACCCCTGCCCACCTCTCCAGCTTCATCTAGACCATTCTCCCCCTTGCACCCCAGCCACTCTGGCCTCCTCTGGGCATTTGAGTTGTTTCTAGTTTTTGGCTATTACAAATAAGCTCATGTCGTTCTCCTTCCCAGGTGCAATAAATTCTGTAATTCTATAACTGATGTGACTCGTTGACTGGCGTCTGTCTCTGCTACTAAACTGCGAGTTTCATAGGAGCCAGCCTGCCACTCGTCTTGCTCATTGTTACATCTCCAGCGCCTAATGTAGTGCCCGACATGTGGCGAGTCCTCAATAAATATTTATCGAATGAATAAGCCTGTCCTCAGTTTACAAATGCAGAAGCTGAGGCTCAGGGAGGAAAGGTGCCTTTGGGTTGCAGACCTGGGGCTAGAAACCAGGTTTCCTGACTATCCAGTGCTCGTTCCACTGCCATCCCCCACTGCCTCTGAGGAGACAAAGCACTTTTCCACCACTTTTGCACAATTCTAGTGTAAGGATTACTCTGTCACGTTATTTTGTTGTTGTTATCAGCTCCCCACCAGAACATCAGCTCCTGGAGGGCAGTGATGGTGTCTGTTTTGTTCATCACTGGGTCCTCAGCACTCAGTACAGTACCTAGAATATCAGAGACCATTAACATTGGTTGGATGGATGGTTAGCTATTGGTTGAATTGAAGCATTGTTAGTATAGACCAGTATAAAGAAAAATGTCTGCTCCTGCTAAAAGCAGAAGCGATGGGACTGTCTACACATTTTAATTTTGCTGGGATGTTATGGGACTGATTATTGCTCAAGTTAGGAAGCTTGGTGACAAGTACCTGGAAATCTATCACTAGCTAAACAGCATTTGCACAAACCTCAATAATCTAAAACTTCCTCTGGCTGCACCTAGGCAGATCAACCTTCATTTGCCCTCTTGGGAAAAAAGTTAGCTTGAACCATGAAGGGTGGAAATAAGAGGACACTGCAAAGGCCACAAGGCACCTACCAAAGAGAATTAGGACTTTGCTCATTGTTGGCAAGCAAGTTGATGCTGCTCATTGCAAATGGATCTTATTTGCTGGCCATCAAGCCTTATCTGCTCATCCGAGCAGGGCTTGCTGCCGTGCTCCTTGGCAGCAGATGGGTTCCAGGCATGGCAGCTCTGTGGAAGTAATAAAGTGGCGTTTCATTTCCAATTGTCTCTCATTGAGACCTCTCGGTAATTCGGATTGATTGTCCTGTAGCCCAACACAGGGACTGACTGAGTGAGGTTTGTCTGGGCCAGGATTTTATGGCCATCTCAGGAACTGAATGATACACACAGCAATGTTGGTCCCGAGCTGCCCCGGGACGCTGTCCTTTCCAGCTGGGGGCCAAGACCTGCGTGTAGGTGCAGTGAGGAGGCACTTTCAGGCCTGGAGTCGGGCTTCTGGACTCCTAATCCATCCCTAGGAACAGGCCTGTGACGGTCTCCATCTCCCTGCCTCTGCTGTGACCATGGTGCCTCAGAATGCCCGATGGCTTCAGGCTTTGTCTGCAATGGGAATGGCTCGTCCATCCTCTAAGACCCATCCATCTGGGAGTCCCAAGGTTCTTCCAGGGGTGCAGCTCCAACACTCCTCCTGCGGCCTGGCTTAAGCCCTGCGTGCCTGCCTCTGCCCAAGCAGAGAAGGTGGGTGAGGGGGTAGGGAGAAACAATAGCTCCTTACTCCTGAGCTGTTTATCGGTTTTGTTCTAGAGCAGGGAGAGGCAGAGGTTCTGGGATGCTGAGGGTGAAGCTGGGGTCTGACAGAGTACTACACACCCCCTCACACCAATAGCTATGCCACCAGCCAGAGTCTCTGCTCAGCTCAGAACCCTCTGGCAAGTCCTGTGTTTAAAGGGCCAGGCCCCCTGTACCTGGGAACAAGGTCAGCCTTCTGCCTTTCCTTCCTTTTCCTTTTGATTTCTGTGAATTTTACTTCTCCTCCTGGCCCTGTCTCCTCTCTCTCGGCCTTCCACATCCCCATCCCCTCAGACCCATCTACCCCTCCACCCCACCCAACTGCCAATTGAAAAGGCCTGAAAATAATGTGAAATAATATAGTTTATCACCCAGAGGGTGCTGACAGGCAGCACGGCCACCCCTGAAAACAGGCGGGGAGGCTGGGAGGGCGAGGAAATTATAGGCTGCACAAAGGAGAAAAAGTTAAAGTGAGAGCTCCATAAAAGAAAGTGGAACTATTATGCTGCAAAATGCCAACTCATTACAAAGCGGCCAAATAAGAGAGAAATACGGCGCTGCCTGTAATAGCAGTTTACAGGGGAACATTGTACAGCAACAGAAGAGACGCTGCTATAATTTGCTCTAACAACTCCAATTATCCCTTTTATTGATTTGGCAACACATTTAATAGGAGTAGCCACACCTCTTCTGTTACAAATCATTAAAGGTGTTGAACGGTGTAATTTTAAAATTGTCCTCCTACCGTTGTCAGTATGACAGCATAATTCCCCCTGATTTCGGCTATGTAAACACGAGGCACGGTCATCTCCTTACAAGGCCGGAGATGTTGTCAGCCTAGGGTTTTTGTGCAGAAACATCCATTTAACACATATCTTTTTTCCCCAGCCGGCTCCCCTAATTGCAGTGAGGTTGGTTTAGTTTTTTTCTCCCTTTTCTCTCTCTTTCCCTCTTTTCTTCCAACTAGGAGGTGTGCGTGATGGGGATGGTGGAGGGAGGGAAATAAACAGGCTGTTTGGCCTTCTCTTTCTTGCCCGGCAGCCTTAATTGCTCCTTAAGTCTCAGCCCTGCACTTAACATCCGGGGGGCAGGCCCCGTGCGCGGAGCACGGCCTTGGCCTCGGGAGGCCCCGCCCGCGCGCCCCTGGGAGCAGCCGGCGCGCGGGAGCTGGAGCCCGCTGAGCCCAGCGGCCCGCGGGGCCGAGGGAGGACGGGCGGGGTTTGGAGGCTCGGGCGCGGGGTCCAGGTCGGGGTTGGGGTCAGGGTCGGGGTCGGGGTGGGGTGGGAGAGGTCCGCGGGGTGCGCGGGCAATCGGAGCGTTGGAAGGGTGGGGGCGCACGGGCCGAGGGATGCCCAGGCTGGGTGGCGCGGGATAGCAGAAGGCAGCGCCAAGGGGTCGAGGGTGAGGCGCGGTGGAGAGGCCCTGGGGGGGGCGGGGGGCGGGCGCGGGAAGGTGAGACCCTGCGCTCCTCCTCTTCCTCGCATCGAGCCCTGTCTGTCCTGACGGAGCATTTTGTGGGGTTATTTGCCTTGGGTCAGCCTCCGTCACCCATCCCTCACTTGCCTACCAGCTCTTTAAGGGAATTTTGTCGTTTTTGTCCCGCTATCCCAGTGTTTAACCCAGGAGGGAGGCCCTCAGCAGATCTTTGTTGAATGGACGGGAAAAGGGTGTGAAAAAGGAGTCGGAGGAAAGCCGGTGACTGAGGGCTCAGGGGGTGGGAGGGGCCGCGCAGGACAGGCGATTCATTGGGTGTGCTGTTAGGTGGGCACGTAGGGCTTGAGTGGGGTTGTGTGGGGTGGCTAGGGCAGGTTCATGTTCCTCTTCCCTTCCCCAAGACCACACCCAAACCCTCTCCAGTCCCCTGTGTGTGGGCTGTGTTCAAGTCCCCCAGGGGCGGGCCCTTCTCATATTAGGAACCAGTGGCTCCATGCTGTGGGGGAAAGGGGTGTGATTTGAAGAGTCAGGACCTCTGTGAAGTCTTGAGCAATTTCCCCCACCCGGATTCTTTTTCCCTGTGTGATGGAGCTGGGCCTAGAGCCTCTCTGAGGGGGCGCTACTGTAGGGGACTTCCGGTGGGCCAGGCTCCTGAGCAGGTGATGGTAAGGAAGTGGGCATCCTGGAAACACCTGCTCCTTGGCCTTGAGCTCTTGTACTCTACCACCGGAATTGAATCTAAGCTGCAGTAGGAGGGATTTAAGTCAGACCCAAAGAATTTTAGGTCTAAGGACTGCATGGTTCCAGATTAGGTGACTGGGGACTCTCTTAAGTCAGGAGAGACCCGTACTCTGCACTGGGCCAGCCGAAGGGCTCTTGGTTTGGAATAGGGGATGCTGACCCAAGCATAGTCATCAGAGAGAATCTGCAGAGCTGGGCCCTTGGCCTGGACCCCCAGGACAGTTGGGGGAGGGGAAGCAGCCCCAGCAGCTGCCATCTCCCTGTCATTTGCCAGCACACCTGCAGACCTTGTTTGCCTTCCTCAGGGCCTGGCTCTTCCCCCACCTGACCTTGCTGGGCCCCTCGACGAGAAAGCTTGGCTGTCCCCAAGCCCCACTCCCACCTCCTCACAGGAGGAAGCTTGGTGTCTGCTGGGAGGGAGTCCTGAGAAGGGACCCTCTTCTGTAGTCTTGCCCAGCAGGGGTGTTGGCGTGTGTTCGCATGTGTGTGCGCATCTGTGGATGTCTCCCTCTTGCTCTCTAAGCACTCTGTGTGTCTTTGCTTCTGTCTTCCTCTTTCTCAGCACTTCTGGGTTTCTCTTTGTGTCTTTCTCTCTGTGGCTCTTTCTGTGCTTCTCTGGGCTTCTTTTCATCTCTGTGGTTTTTGCTCACTGTATCGAAATTGCTGTTTCCATGCTTGCTCTCTCCCACCAGACCATGAGCTCTGTGAGGGCAAAGACTGGCTTTATCTCCCCATGCCTGCACAGAGTAGGTGTCTAATACATTTCTGTGGAATCAATGAGCAGATATCTGACTCTGCCCAAGAATCCTTTTATATCTGTCTGCACCTTTCTGGGTCTGTGACTCTCTCGGAAGTTAGTTTTGTGTCTCTGTGTATAGCAGCATCTGGTTTATCCTCAGGTATATACGTGTTTCTTGGGGTATTTCTCCTCTCCTGGTCTGTGTCGATCTGCAGGTTTGCTGGTCTGCCCGAATGTCTCTCTGTGTGTAGCCCCACATCTCTCCCCACGCCTGCTGGTTTCTGACATGGAGCATGGAGAGCGCTGTGTGCAAAGCAGCTGTCCTCCTTGGGCATTCATGTTGGGGGAACTGGAGTTCCAGGTCTGCCCCTATCTCCATATGGGTGAGCTTCTCTTAGACTCTTCATCACAAGGGGCTGTGAGCACCTGAAGTGGATCACCTCCTTCTCAGCCTTGGATGGGGGGATGAGCTGTGGTCCTCTCCATCTCTTCCTCTCACCGTGACCCCAATCACAGCACCTGCCCTTCTCTAATTGGCTGATGTCAGTGGAAGTGGGGGAGGGAAGGCTGATGTCCAAGGAGGAAATCCCATTGGGGAGCGGGAGCCAAGTTATTAGTGGTTAAAGATGTAATTGGAGTTAGTGAATAATCTCATTCAATTCATCACGTATTTATGGCGCACCCAGCTGTGTGACCTTGGTGAGATGCTTCACCTCTCTGATGAAATAAGACCTCGATGTTTGCCAAGGACCTCTGGATTTCTGGCATTCTGAGTCCCTGAAGCTGGAAGGTATCGCTTTCCACTGAACTCTGATAACTTGCTACTGCCTCTCTCCTGGGAGGCACTCACACCTTGCCTCTGAATTATGTGTTTAATTGCCCAAGTTTCCCTTCTAAACTCTGCACTCTTTATCCCCCACAATTGAGTGCCTTGCACACAGTGGGTGGTTTATCAGTTTTTTGAGTGGATGACTGAATGATTAAATGCTAGGCACGGTGATTAATAACAAAGAAATAGAATTCGACGACCCTGCTCAACACAGGGTGCAAC
Organism: Diceros bicornis minor; assembly: GCF_020826845.1. Taxonomy (NCBI): domain Eukaryota; kingdom Metazoa; phylum Chordata; class Mammalia; order Perissodactyla; family Rhinocerotidae; genus Diceros; species Diceros bicornis. The sequence goes on along the minus strand of NC_080757.1, from coordinate 25,879,930 downwards.
TGTGTGTGCGACTTAAGAAGCACACAGTTTTTGGGGGGGTGACCCTGCTCCTTGCTAGCTTCGTGAACTTAAGTGAGTTCCTCAGACTCTTTGTGCCTCCTCGTTAATAATGTGCAAGTAATAATGGCTACCACACAGGGGTTTTGTGAGGATTAAATGTGATCGTATGTGTAGTTAAATCCCTAACGCATGGCTTGGCGCTTAGTAGACCTTACTAGATGTGTATTCTTGCTCTGTTCCTGAGTAGAGAAGGGGCGATAAACCCTATAGATACCAGAAGGGCAGAAATCAGCATTGGGTAGGTTTTTAGATTGAGGCTGGGGAGTGGGGCACCTATATTGGCGGGTTAGACACTGCTTTCTTGTGCCCTATGGGCTTTTTGGCTTCTTCCCCCACAACCCCACCACACACAAGATAGATAGCAGGTGCTCAGAAAGTATTTGTTGAATTAATGGATAAAATGAAACCTATTTCTTTGTGGCTCAAGACAGCAGATCTCGAATGAGGATCCTCAACTGAATCACCTGGGATCTTTAAGAAATCCATTTTCCCACCCCCAAAATCCACCCCCCCACACACACACCCATACTGATTCAGAATCTGTAGGCTTGGGCTCAGAATCTAATATTTTTTAAAGCTGCCCAAGTGATTTTGACATGTGGACAATTTGGGATACCCTGGCTTGGGACATGACCGAGATTATATGTATTTAACGTACATTTGAAAATAACTGTTATCTGGTTTTAAGATATAAATACTAAACATTATTATTTGAACATTGTGTATAAAAACCTACATTCATACCCTATGTTCCACCCCCATGTCTCCTCAGCAACACTGGGGATCATTTTCAAAGTGACACTGGAGTCGGGGAGGAAGGATGAATATTTAAAGTAAGGGTTGGCACTGGGCCCAGAGGGAGAGCTTAGCCCAGGTGACAGATGTGAAGGGACCAAAGGGAAAGTGAGTAGGCTGGAGGTTTCTGCAAAGCTGGAGACCCTGGAGCAAGTTACTAGCCCCCACCTCCTGGAGTCTCTAAAGAGCTTCTCCTGAACTCCCCTGCCCACCCTCCCAGCCTTGTGAGGGGACATAGGAGCTGGAGAAAGCAGCTCTATCCCTCACATTGTGGCTCAGCCCACTCAATTTTCCAAGGAGGGAAGGCAGAGGTAGGAGTAACTTAAAAAAAAAAAAATAGTGAGAATAAAAGAAAGCTTCTCTATGGAGCTTTGAGATGTGTTTGTGTTTTCGGCGTCCTTGGTTTAATGTGTCTGCTATGCTTGTCATGACAAGGCATTGCTGCTTCTACTTAGAAATGACCAACGTGCTGGGTCCCCTACTGTATAGCTGTTAACCCAGCCCTGTAGGGTAGAGGTCATTATTATTTCCATTTTACAGACGAGGGACCAAGACTCAGAGAGACTGACCTTCTTGAGTTTACACAGCCAACAAGAGGTAGAGCTGGGAGGTGAACCCAGATCCCTTGGCCCATGATTTTCCCCCTTGCCTTGCTGGGAAGGGTCCCAAGCCAAGAGGTTGGAGAATTCACTCGGAATGTGGCTGAGCGCCAGCAGGGATACAGTTGGCTGAGGCCTGATCACTGCTTTGGTTCCCTGCATTCACTGAGTGCCTTCAGCTTTTGTGGAGCCTGGGGAGCGAGGACCAGCTCTCTGGACCATACCCCCAACCTTCTTCTTCTGGGCCCTCATCTCCCCATCCTTTTCCTATGTGGCCCCTCTTGAAGTGTGTGTCTGGTCCCAAAGAAGCTCCCCTCTTCCCCCCACCCTCTTCCCCCTGCCCTGTCCCATTTGACTTCATTCATTCACTCATCTCTTCATCCACCAGATCATTTAGCAAGCTTTCACCCGGGCTGACCAGGCACCGTGCTGGGCTTGGGCATCCAGGGGTGGGGATGACAATATACCGGGACTAGCACTCCACTGGAGACACAAGGGCAGAGAAGGAGGAAGCAGCTTCCAACTTGGCCGTATGAAAATTGGGCTTTTTGTGTTGTGTATGACAAAGGTCCAGCTGCAATGGATTAAAGTAGTCACAGCGTGGGGATATGGTGAGCACTTGGGGACACCAGCTGTTTGGATTGCCTCGAGGATGCCTAGCTGGTCAGTCACATGGGCCACTGGCCTCCCTAGGTTTGAGGGATCCCGCCTCCTCTAACCTATCTCCAGGGCCCTTCAGAAGGCTTCTTTTTTCTGGCTTATTTTCAGGTCCTTCAAAATGATCTGTCCTTTCAGAAGGGCTTCTCCTCCTTTTAGGCTATGTTGTTTCCTAGAATTCTGTTCTCCCACTGTGTGTGTGCATGTGAGTGCGTGTGTGTGAAAGAGCAGGAGAGAGGGAGAAGGAGCATGTCCTTACATCCCATCTCAGCCTCTCTCCATTGCTGGTCTTAGGCAGTAGATGGAGAGCTGGAGCCCCCATTGTAGGCAGAGAGCCCCACTGTGCCCTGTGCTGCGAGCACAATGGCATAGTCGCCACAGTGGTCCCTACCCTCAGGGAGCCTGCAGCCTGGGAGGAAGAGAAGGTGTGCACATTTTGCAGACTTGAGAGCTCCCCCTAGAGCCTAGAAGAAGGAACCAGGGGTTCGGAGGGGAGGCAGGAAGTGGAGGAGGACTAAGGAAAGGCCTTGACTGTGGGAAGACCAAGGGAAGAAGCTTGGGATGAACGGGCAACACTTGCCACCTCCTGGGAAGACAAGGACCAGGGACCCTTGGCAGGAGCAAGACTCCCCCCACCCAGTGGCTGTGCCTTCTGTCCTGGAGGTGGGCTGGACCAAACCAGGTCTAGGCTGTGTCCCCAGTGGGGGCAGCTCAGGTGTGGGGGTAGTTCTGAGGTCTCAAGGCCAAGGGGTTAAGCCAGCACAGAAAAGTTTGTGGCGTCAGCCCTTTCCTCTCTGCCTCTCCCTCATCCTGCTCCCCCCGGCACCCCCAATCCTCCTCCTTCTGTCCTGCTCCTCCTCCCTTTTCCATTTGGAAGAAGGAGGCTTGCTGTCTTTGTATTTTAACTGTAGCAAAAAGATTAAATTGTTTACGAGCCGGGAGCCTCGGCCGGCTGGATGAGCCGGAAGAGACAAAGATAGACATTCTAATTCTCCCCTGTTCTCCGGGCCTCCGTCCCCCTGGCTGCTGCTAATTCTTTTATCTGCCCCCAACACTCCAGGCATTATGTGCATTCATAAAAAAGGGGGGGCAGTGGAGAGAGCCCTCGCTGAAGCCAGCAAAATTACTGTTCTCGGCGGCGCGGATTCTCCGATAGCAATCTCTTGAATGCTGATTACTTTTCTTCCTCTCTCCCGTGCCCCCTCCCCCCTTCCCCAGCACCCAACATAAGTTGGTCTTTAACCCTTTATCTTTAGCAAGCAGAAAGACACGGAAAACATCTCACTCAGTGGGTGGAAAAAAAAAAACGAGGCGGGAGGAGAGAGAGAGAAAAAAAAAAACCCAGCACGGAGAAGAATTACTGCTATCTCCCCACCAGAAGAGGAACAGCAGAGATAAGGGAGGCCCGAAGAATTAAAAGAAACGTAGCATTGGGGGCTCTAAATTCACGCCGAAGCTGGTTGTATTTGTCTGTCACGGGGGTTCATAATTTTCCGAGGTTGTTTTGATAGACTTATTGTGCGGACTGCATAGAAAACTCATCAGCATTTGTTGCCTCTGAGCATTATTGTCAGAGGTAACTGCGTGTCTATAGACTGGGGGAGATAATGGCTGAAGTAGAAAGCAGATAAAGCCTGGGCCCTTCTCATTAAGGACTATCTCTGCCTCCGCAGACCGGCTGGGATTGAGTGACTGGAGCGGCAGCACAGGGCACATACATTATGCCAGAGACAGCGAAAGGCAGTGTCCTGACCACAGCAGCCGAGGGCACCCCGGGGCCCGCGATGAATGGCCGAGAGGGGCTCTGGGACCGTGTTCGTCAGCAGGGGTGTGAGCAGGGGTACCCCTGGGGCTCGCTGAGCCGCAGGGGTGTGTGGCAGAGCGGTGTGGGGGTGGAGGCCGTTCTTTGGTTCAATTCCACACTGCACAGTTCCCCGGGAGAAGGGAAGGGGTGTGCCTGAGGCCTCCCCGGGAGGGAGGGCAGAGCACGTTCTTCTGCTTCTGGGTCTTCCACCTCGTCCAGGCCTTACATATGGAGTCCTTGAGAGAGGCGAGCCTCCCATAACCTCGATCACTGTCTGCTGGAGATGTGGAGGGCTCCTGTCCCCTTAACACCTAGCGCCTAGGGGTCTCTCCCTTTCTCCCTCCTTCCCTCCCTCCCTCTAGCACATTCTTACGGAGTGCCCACGAGGAGCCAGGCGCTGTGGAATGCCGCCAGCACGTTCTGTGTGTAAACCCACTGGCCATCGTCCTTCCTCCATCTACCATAGGACCACCCTCCTTCTACCTCCTCCCCTGCCCCGAAAAGCCAGCAAAAAGGAGTGAGCACATCTGGGCAGAGAGGCTCACAAATGTCCTCAAGCCCTAAAGCCAGGCTGGAGGGCCGACCCTGTGGCTTAGCGGTTAAGTGCGCGCGCTCCGCTGCTGGCGGCCCGGGTTCGGATCCCGGGCGCGCACCACTTCTCCGGCCATGCTGAGGCCGCGTCCCACATACAGCAACTAGAAAGATGTGCAGCTATGACATACAACTATCTACTGGGGCTTTGGGGGGAAAAAAATAAATAAATAAAATCTTTAAAGCCAGGCTGGGACCAAGCCCTATAGTGACAGTGGAGGCCGGGATCAGCAGGACTGGGCTCTGCGCAGCTTGGGACGAGGGCCCTTCTCTGGCCCTTTTCCCATCTGTGAAATGGGGATCAGTGTAGGCTGCTTCATAGGGGGGTTGTAAGGACTGACGAGATCATTTATTTAAGAAGGTTTGTCAGCACGATGCCTGGACATAACAAGTGCTCAGTACACCTGTTATCATCTTTCCACTTACTGTCCCTCTGGGGGCTCTAAGGGTCTGTACAGCTCAGTGCTTCCTCCTTCCTCTGGCCCAGGTTGGGGCTCTGGGGAGAGGTTTCTGAGCTGTAAGTGAATGCTCCATCCTTGTCTCTTGCTCCCATAAAGCTGAGGTTTGGCATTTCTCGAGTCCATCTCTCTCATTTGGCTGAAGAGAAACTGAGGCCCAGAGAAGGAAGGGGCTGGCCCAGGGCACATGGCACATCCCAGGCAGAAGATGGACAAAGGACCGGTCTCACAGCTCTTGGGGACCATTTGCAGCATCCTGCCTTCTGCCTGGCCAGACAGGAGAGAGCACTGGTGCTTGAAGCCATGTGGGGCAGCAGGGACCCAAGGCCCTGCCACTGGCCACAGGGGCCCTGAGCCTGTGTCTGAGGCTGTTCCAGTCTGCAGCTTGCTCAGAAGACCTGGGCCAGCTTGGGAATGGGAGCGCTTTTTAGCAGGTGACTGATCTGCATTTGGTTTGGCTCAGGCTGACTGAGAAGGGGCAGCCTCATCAGCACAGGGATTTAGTGATGGGAGGGTGCCATCAGGGCAGGAAGAGGGATGCCAGACAGACATGGGGAGTATAGAGGGTCAGCCTGGGGGTTGTTGGCCACAGAGTCTGCAGTATGGACAATGGGGAGCCACCAGACACAGCCCCTCCTGGTATATGATCAGCCCCAGCATTGCCCCACCCACCCGTCCTGGGCACTTGGCCAGAGTCCAAAACTGGGCTCAGGGTAGGTTAAGGGGCTCAGCATCTGTCGAGCGCTCCCTGCATGGCACGAGTTTTACACTCATCTTCTCTTATCCTTACAACCACCTAGGAGGAAGGCATTAGCATCCCCACTTTACAGGGGAGAAAACTGAGACCCAGAGACATGAAGTAACAGGCTTAAGATCACACAGCTAGTAAGTCAGTAAAACTGGGATTTGAAGCCAGGACTCTGACTCCAAAGTCCAGGATTTATCCACTCTATGTCTGCCCCATATCTTCCTTCTAGGGCCAACTGGTTCCCAGCTCCCCCCCCACCCTTCCTTCTTCCTTCTGTTATGCAACACTTATCAAGCTCCTGCCATGCCCTAGGCAGAGTGGTGGGCAGTAATATGTCCCTCTGGCCCTCTAGGACTAGTGGGGAAGACTGACACTTAATATAAATTCCTACAAATATGCAATATAATAGGTGTGAGGGAGAGAACTACAGGATACAGAGGAGGGAGAAGCCAACACTGTCCAGGGTGGGGAAAGAGGTCAAGGGGACAACTGAATCAAGCCTTAAAGATCAGAAGGCAGACAAGGTGGGGAAGGGACTTCCAAGCAGAGGGAACAGCCTGTACAAAGACCTGGAGGGAAGGAGGAGCAAGGAATGGATGTTGAGTCAGGAGTAGGGTGTGTGAAAGGGGTGGGAGGGAAGGAGACAGGGCTTTATCCAGTGCATCAGTGGAGCCCTCCGGCATTCGAAATAGCTTGACACTCTCACCTCCTGGAACGTCAGGCTCGACTCTTGACCACTGCTTTCATCAACCCCTCCCTCCTCAGCTGTCACCAGTTCAGTGAGGGGCTGATTCCGGATGGCAGTTTGGCAGGAGTGGCAGAATGCGGAGTGGAGAGAACATCGACTCTGGAATGCCTGAATCTCGTGGACTGAGATTCAAATCTCCACTTCACGCTGGGGGGCCTTGGGGGCCAGGCATGTAATCTCCCTGGACTCAGTTTTCTAATCTATAAAGTGGGGACAACTATCTCACAGAATTTCTGCAAGAATCAGCCCAGGGTGGTGTAAAGGGCCTGGCGAGTTGTAGCCTTGAGACAAATGCCAGTTCTCCCTTCCTCTCCTCCCACCCTGCACGCAGCCAGCCTTCTGTTGGGGCCAGTGTACCCCGGTACCTCTGTCCTCGCCCTCCTCGGGCAGAGCTCGCCTACAGGGCTCACCCAGGTAGCTCTGTGGGTTTAGTCCCTCATCGTCTCGCTGCGTCCAAGCTCTCCTCCTGCCCTTTCTTGCTTTTGCTGACGATAACTTTCTGGCATCCGTCCCAGCCTGCCCTCCCTGGCACTCCACCCCTACTGCCACTGGTAATACCTGTCAGCCCAGCCCTGCCTTGGCCAACATCCCTGGACATAGCCTTCACCTGCCCAGGCCAGACCTGTCCCTTGTCCACATTTCAATCGTGCTTCTTGTAACAGAGCTAGCTGCTAGGAGGTTCTGGCCCCTGGAAGGTCTCAGAGTCACCCTGCAGCTTAGACTGGGTGGAGGGGTAGATTTAGGCCATCCTGGTGGCCACTGGGCTCTGAATTAGGAAGATGGCAGGGGCAGCTCAACCTAGTGGAGAGAATTCCGGCTGAGTATCTGGAGACTTGGCTGCGCCCTGGCTAACTGGCTGTGTGTCTGTGTCAAGTCACTGACCCTCTCTGGGCCTCAGATTATTAACCTATAATCGGAGAAGATCCATCTCTAAGGTTTAAACTGGCTCTAACGGTCTGGGATTCTAGGGGGGAAAGGGCCAGAGGTCCACAGCAAAGGTCTGTAACCCTCTTCCTCCGTGGCAGTGCAGGGGGCAGCAGGGAAGCCACCCGCGCTCTTGGCACAGCCCCGCCCCCGCTGGCACCGAGACCCGCTCCCTCCGCGGGATTTACAATGGGCTGAATTCATTTGCATGACAAAATTGGCTCGGGTATCCAAGTGTTGCGGGAAGACAAGTGTAACATTACGCAGAACAAGCAGCCAGGAGGAAGGTTACCACCGACAAAGAGGAAACAAGCCGCCCGCCCACCCGCTGCCTCTGCCAACCTTTCATCCGCAGGCGTGGGGGCTGCCCGGGGGCGGTGTCAAGGGCGGGGGAGGAGAAATCCACGGGCCTGGGAGATGGCGGCCTGCCCAAGGATTTGGAGTGGGGGGACTCCTGCTCCCAGTGTCTTCCCACTATTAGGGTGAGGAGGTTTCCTTTGCTGTTTCTAAATGCCTCCACCCTTTAAACGGTTGCAAGGTTATTTCTCCCCTCTCAGGACTTGATAACACAGGCACTTTCTGAACCACTATCCATGCACTTGTCTATTCATCTACCTATCCACTCACTCATATGTCCAGTCACTCACTCATCCACACATCTACCATCTATCCATCCACCTACTTATCCACCCACCCATCTATACATCCTTTCTTCCATCCCTCCATCCCTCCATCCATCCACATTTCCACTCATTCATTCATCCTTCATCATGCCCATCCACCTCTACCCACTCACCCATTACCAACTAATCTGCCTACCCATATGCACCCATCCATCTACCCACATACCCATCCACCCACTCACCCACCCACCAATCTACTCATTAACTCACTTATCCCTCCTTCTATCTCTCTAACAAAAACAGATACTGGACACTTTTTATGTGCCAGGTACAGTTCTGGACACATCTTTGTGCCCCAGCTTCCTCCTCTACAAAACAGGAATAATAATGGGATGTACCTCACAAGGTTGATCCTGGCCCAGAGGAAGTGCCATTAAGTGTTTTCCACTGTTAATCTTCTTAGGCACCAGGGACCTAAAGGTAAAGAAAACACAGTTGCTGCCCCAGAAGAAATCACAGACTTCTGAGGGGAAGAGATACAAGAAGATTGGTGTTACAGTTCCGTGTGGGATGTGCTATGCTCTAGGAAAGTATAAGGGATTGTGGGGATCAGAGCTGGGGCATCCTATCTCATCTGCTTGAAAGGTAGGTAGGGACAGGAAGTATTGGTATGAGTCTCCTCGTGTTACAGATTAGGAAACTGAGGCTTAAGAAGGTTAAAGGACTGCCCACAACCACACTGCCACACAGAGTTGCCAGGACTGAAGGCTATGTCTTCTGATTTGGGGACATCCCAGTGGCCTGGGCCGTGCTCTCCCTGGCCCCTTCGGGCAGCATGATGAGGCTGCTCCAAAGCTACATTACTCCCAGGTGGCATGAGCAGCACCGTGCTATCCCGATCCCTGGAGGAAGAGAACGGCTGAGCTCTAAGGGGCCACACCCAGAGCCCTGGACCCATTCAGAGCCCTTCACAAGGTAAAGAGAGACAATAGCCAGATGAGATGGGTCAGCTCAGGGGACCGGGGTGGTGGGGAGTGGACCCCCATTCAGCCTTGAGACTTGAGACCAGAGCAGTCAGTTCCTGGCTACACTATGGGAGGTGCCGAGGCCACTCAGACTCAGCATAGAATGTGGACTCTGCTTAATCCACCCGAGGGCCGGCTGGAGCACACGGTGGAGATGTGCTCACGCAATCCCAGGGGACCAAATGGGATCAACCCCTGAAAGCCACAGGAGAGCACATTCAGTCATTTATCATTATAACGATCCATTCCTAGTTAGCAGAACTGCTCCTGGTGATGCGGTCATTTCCTTGTCACTAAAAGTTCTAAAACATTAGAGGGAGCAGAGTGTCGGAGAAGGAGTGTGGCCTTGGGAGCGTCGCAGGCCTGGGTTCGTATCCAGGTGTCTCCTATTACTCTCTGTATGACCTTAGGCAGGTCACCGAACTTCTCTGAGGCTAGTCTGAAAAATGGGAATAATAAACCTCCATCACAATATTTTGTGAAAATTAGTAATAATCACCAATACTTATAATGTGCTTAGTAAATGGCCATGGCAGGCGGGATCCCAGCCTCTGCATCTGTGTCCCGCTTCTCTGCAGGGTCATGGCAAGGAGCCACCAGAGAGACAAGCCTTGGAGAGCACTTGGTAAAGAGCAGAGACTGATGGAGCAGTAGTAGATTACTACAGTTCTGTCCAGGCTGGCCGTCTTATCAGTGCTATCAGCAGTCACACAGTACGTGCTTAATAAGGACTTGATGAACAAACAAATGAGTAATGAATGAAGCAGAGGGCATTCCACTTTGTGTAGGAGATTGAATTCAGGCACTTTTAGGAGCTTTTCCAAATCTAAAACTCTGGGATTCTGAGATGACCAGCCTCCTCCCTGGCCAGGCCCCTTTTTCCCTTAAGTTGGAAGCACCAATGTGTCCTGCATACAGTAGTTACTCAATGGATGATGCTCATGCTGATATCTCTACCCACATTTTCCTTTGGTCCCAATCTCACCTCCACTTATTTAAATTTTATTTTGTCCTGTTGTGTGTTTTTTGCAAGCTGCCTCAAATCCTTGAGGGATGTTTATGTGTGTGTGTGTGTGTGTGTGTGTGTGTGTGTGCACGCGAGGGCATGGTGATACATAAGAAACCCTGTAACTCAATCACTGATGGTAATAATGGTGGCTTGTGTTGAAGGTTAGGTGAGTGGGTAGTCCCCCACTTGAAGATTCTTAGGGGCCATCCTCTTAGAGGTTCAGTTCTAAAGCAGTCTTTTGTCCATCTAGTCACTTAGCCAACAAGTATGTCGAGCACCCACTGTGTGCCAGCCCTGTCCTGGGGATGCTCTGACGAGATACCTAGCCTCTGCTCTCAGGAGCTCAGCGCCTGGTGTAGGGGTCAGTTGAGGACAGAGCCAGTGACTCCAGGTGCGGTAAAAGTCTCCTGGGGTCCAGCCCGGGGAGCTCCCAGAGGAGGACCTCCTTGCACCCACCCCCACAGTCATACACTTGAGGCTCAATTTGGAACCTCCTCCCCACTCCTCTCCTTTGAAATCCTTCTCGTCCTTCAAGGCTAAACCCTAGTGTCACCTCCTAACCCTGTCTCATCTCCTCCTTGTCCCCTCAGCAGCCCCAGGCACTCTCTGCCCCACAGTGTTGTGTCAGCCCAAGCCAGGCACTCTCAGGCATCCCTGTGCATGAGTCTGGCTCTCCCACAAGACTGTGAGTGCCCATGAAACAGGAGCTCAGCTCCCCTTTGGGCTCCTCCTCAGCACGTGGGAAGCATGCAAACGATGTCCTGCTCCCTCTAGGATCTGGTGCTCCTCAGCCCCCGGGGCAGGCGGCCAGTACTAAGTCTCAGTTTACTCATCCGTGGGGTGGGAATGAGTGAGGAGGGCAACTCCTGCTGGCTGGGCCCAGGAGGATAGGCCAGAGCAGAGAGGGTCAGACCTGGTGCCACCACTTCCCAGATAGCCCCTGTAGTGGGTTGAATTGTGTTCCCCCAAAAGATACGTCTGAAACCTAACCTCTAGTACCTGTGAATGTGACCTTATTTGGAAATAGAATCTTTGCAGATGTAATCAAGTTAAGGATCTTGAGATGAGATCATCCTCCATTTAGGGTGGGCCCTAAATCCAATGACTTGTGTCCTAATAAGAGAAAGAAGGAGATTTGAGACACAGAGAAATGCAAAGAGGGCCATGTGGAGACGGAGGCAGAGATTGCAGTGATGCCGCTACAAGCCAAGGGCTGCCGGCAGCCATCAGAAGGTAGGAGAGAGCATGGAGCAGACTCTCCTTCAGAGCCTCCAGAAGGAACGAACCCTGCTGACACCTTGATTTCAGACTTCTGGACTCTAGAGCTGTGAGAGAATACATCTCTGTTGTTTTAAACCACCAAGCTTGTGGTCATTTGGTGTGGCAGCCCTGGGAGACTATTACAGCCCCTTTCTCAATATCTGGATTCACCTGCCTCGAGCGTGAGTTTTTGACAGCCTCTTAGAACAACCAGAGGGCATCACCCATGCTTGCCCCTCAGCCCGGGGGCTGTGCAGGGAGGTCTCACAAGCAAGGCTGCCACCCAGATGCTGGTGGACTCCTAGCATGCCCTTCTCTGGGCCTCAGTTTCCCCCTCTGTATGGGGAGTTGGACAAGTTGATTTCTAAGGCCCTTTCCAGCTTTGAGAGTCCTTAGGCTAGACATCAATCTTTTTTTTTTTTTTTTTAAATAAAACCTTTCCTGTTCCCACAACTTGGTGGTGGTGGCAGGGGCGGAGGCGGTTCTGTGCTCCACCTCCTCTCCATAACCCGACTGTGACCAGGGGTCCTATGAGATACTGTGATCCATTCCAGCCCCATGGGCAACCCCATCATGATGCCATTCTCACAGCTGCTTCATTAGGTGCGTGGGAGGCAGGGATGCTAGGAGAGCCGCCTTGGTGTCAGTGGGCTGGAGTGGTGGGTGTGCTTGACACTGAAATTAACTTGAGGTCCTTGGCTCTGCTGAGCCTCCCCTTCCACATTCCCCCCCATGCCCTACCCCCTCTTTACACCCACCTCATCATTCCTTCCTTTCCCCTTTTCCTGCATGTGGGTGAGGGAGTGACTGCCATGAGTCAGATTGTGTCCCCAGTGCCCTGTCCCCCATGGTCTTCCCTGGGAGCCCTGGACATCTCTGCTCACGCCTGTGGGGCAGCATTTATTCCAGCAGTGATTCTCAACCCTGTGACCACACATTAGACTCTCCTGGGGATTTAAAATATACTCTTGCCAGGGCTCCACCCCAGAAATTCTGGATTAATTGCCAGGGTACACCTGGGCATGAGAATCCCAGGAGATTCTAATGTGTGTCCCACGATGAGGACCATCGGAGTTGGCGTCTCCATGTTGCTCCGTGTGCGGGGTGATCTCCCTCACTTGCTTGAATGCTTGCTTCTCTCTTCTGCCAAGTGCGGGGTCCTCTGAGGGCAGGGCCTTATCAAACATTGTAGCCAGACCTGGCGCAGGGCCCAGCCCCCAACGGGCTCTCAGCACCCAATCACTGGAGGGGGGAAGAAATGCATGAGCCTGGGACCCAGGGGGCCAAGCCTGAGAGGAAAGAGTGGGAGAGGAGCGCCGGGATCTGCCAGGGCCTGGGGATGCTGCTGAGAGCTGGTAATGATAAGAGCAAACATAACCGCCATTTCTTGAGGGCTCATCACATGTAGGCATTTGGCTGTGGGCTTTTCCATGTCCTCTCAATTACCCCTTACAACAGCCCTGTGAATTCAGTGTAATACCCCAGTTTTACAGATGAGGAAACCAAGCGGTAGCAGGGTTGCCCAGGGTCAAGGATTCTGCGGAAGTGGAGGTCCTGCCGTGTGCTGTCCAGCTTGGTGGATGGGGCAGAGTAGGGGCGCAGTCTTGGTGAGCATGAGAGATTGCTTACAAGGAACTGAAACTCAGTCAAACTTGTGTTAAGGGAAAAGGAAAGAAGGAGAGAGAGGGAGGGAGGGAAGGATGAAAGATAGAGGGTCTGGGGTGATTTATGGCAGGATACAGGGGTTTCTGCCAACGAGAGCCCAACTCAGCCTCCCCAGTCCCTGGGCCCCTTCCAGCCAGCTGCAGATGCCCCGATTCTCCACAGCCCCCAATTTGGGGGGCCCACTTTAGGGGACACAAGATTGGGGAGGTGATGTCAGGCACATTATGGGACAGGGGTGACCTCCATAAGGAGCTGCCCCCTTCTGTCAGGTGAGGGGGTCCAGTCCTCAGGCTGAGCAGGTCTGTGATCCATGACCTCTCTCTAATAATGACAGTGGCATCACTTCCTGGCACTGCAGTATGGCCCAACGGTTGAAGTAGAGCCAAGCTGCCTGGGCTCCAATCCCCCCCACCACTTTCTATCTCTGTGGCCTGAATGAGTTTCTTAATGTCTCCATATCTCAATTTTCCCATCTGTGAAATGGGGATGATAACTCTACGTCCCTTATAGACTTTGTGAGGACTAGCTGAGCTCATGCAGCCATTAAGAGCTGGGGACACAGTCAGCTCTCTATTCAGGCAGTGTTGGCTATCATCAACATCAGGGCTTTGTTGTTGTTGTTGTTGTTGTTGTTATTATTATTGTTATTACTATTACTACTACAACATCGACGGCATACCAAGCACTGTACTAAATGCTTTATTAACTCATTTAATCCTCACAGCCACCCAGAGATGAGAGGACCGAGGCTCTAAGAGATTACGTGACTGGTCAGGTCAGGCAGTTGGTTGGTGCCAGAGCCCAGAGTCACCTACCAGGCTGTCTGACTCCCAACCTAACCTAACCAGAACCCAGCACAGCTTTCCTAAAATAGAGCCTGCCCCAGGTTCAGTGGGAGGAAGGAGGAAGCATTCATTGGGCACCTACTGTGTCCTTGTGATCAAATTTAATCTTTACTACTGGCATAGGTGGTTGGTCTAATTATTCCCAATGTAGAGATGAGGAAACTGAGGCTCAAACAGGATCAGCAACTTACCTATTGCCACATGGTAGAGCAAGGCTTGCTACCCTGGTGTGATTATACCTGACCATAACCTTCCCACACTGGAGCTACTGTGTGTGTGTGTCTGTGTGTGTTTGTGTGTGTGTGTGTGTGTGTGTAGGGGGAGAAGATCTGGCTGCTCACATCTGCCAGGTTGTGTGTGACTGTGAGAATGGGTGTGGCTGTGAGTGTATGCCTGGTGTGTATGTGAGTGTGTATGAGTGTGGGAGCAAATGTTTGCCTCCTTCTTCCCACTAAACCGAGAGCAGCTCTGTCCAGATCTGAGCAGGCTGAAGGGAGCAGCTAAGTAGGCTGCGTGCGTGTGTGTGTGTGTGTGTGTGTGTGTGTGTCCAGGGATGCGGGGCCTTTGTCTCCTGGGCTCTGTACACAAGGGAGATTGTCTGTGGGAGGTGGGGTGGGGGAATCACCTTGGAAGACCTGAGAGTTGAGAGAGGGGAGGAGGGCAGGGTAGCCCATTAATGCTGCCCTCCTGCAGGGGGGCAGATAAGTGGCCCCAGGGGGCTGTGCTGAGGACCCTTTAACTAGCTTGTTGCCATGGGGACAGTGGCTGTGAATATAGGCCTGGAAGTCCAGCTTGAGCCTTCCAACCCCTCCCCTTCCTGGCAGGTGGAGACCCCCGGCTGGGGTGTATTTGTCTGGGAAGGGGACTGAAGGGCCATCCCATCTACCCTCTCTGTTATTTAAAGCAAAGTCCTCCATTCCTTCCACTGCCCATCAGGAAGGCTCTCCTGGGTCAAAGGAGAAAATGACTGTCTCCATCTTCCTGGGGAACAGTGTGAGTCTCAGGATGGGGGTCTGGCTTCCTCCTCAGGTCCTTGCTGGCAGGTGACCAGGGCAGGAAGAAAAATACATGTGGTCACACAGCCACACCTGCATTCCAGACAATAGAGCCAAATCCACCAGGAGACCAGACCCTTGCTGGCCTTGGGGACACTGAGCGGTATCGGACTCATCCCAGTTTATCTGAGAACCACCAACTCTCCTGTGATGGGGTCTACCTGGCATCAGAGCCCCACAGGGGTTTTGTTGATGTTTTACTATGAAAAATGTCAAACATCAAAAACTGGAGAGAGTAGTTTAGGGAATCCCGAGTACCCATCACTCAGTTACAACAATGACCAGCTTTGCCCATCTTGTCTCATCGCCCCCTCGTCTTTTCCTTGCTGGGGTGGTTGAAAGCAAATCCCAGACAGCAGGCCATTTCATTGAGAAATACTTCAGTATGCATCTCTCACTGATAACTGACCACACCATGATCACATCTAACAAAATGAACAGTAATCCCAGTGATGAATATCATCTGATTCTAGGTCTATCTTCAAATCTGCCATTAAATATGTAGACTCATGCTCCAAGGGTGAACAGACGCCACACGGCAGGGGCAGCTCTCTGGGCTATAGCTCTGGAGTCACAAGAAAGTGATGGGTGAAGGCCTGTGGCTTTGGGGGAGTTATTTTGCTTTATGGGGCCTCAGTTTCCTCCTATGCCAAAGGTACTTACCTCTTCCAAGGCTGTTGGGAGGGCTGAATGAGATCATATATGTACCGTACTGGGTGCACAGTGGGGACTCAGTAAATGATGGCAATGATCATGATGCTTTCAGAGGAAGTTGAAGTTTAGAGAGTGATTTGCCCAAGGTCACATAGCTCACAGTAGTGAGGCTGGGATGGAAGTATAGGTCTTCTAAGTGTGCTGAGATGTCCATTCAAGACAGCTCCTCTCACCCCCTCTAATCCCGCCCCTACCCATCACCACCCCGCACTACAAATAAAGATGACACAGGGGGTGACTGCAACAGGTCCCTTTTTTCTTGACAACCAGTGGGTCAGTCATGGAGCTGTGGGCTGAGCGGGTGATGGGACACCAGCAGGCCTGGCTCCAAGAGACCTAGAACAAGATCCTTCCCCTCCCTGGGCCTCAGTTTCCCCATCTGTACCAGGAGGCCATTGTCCTCTACATGGTCTCTAAGACCTCTTTCAGTTCTGCTTTGCTCCCACCAGTTAGCAACCCTGGGAACCCGAGGGATATTTGAGGCTGATGGGGGTTTCACAGCAGTACAAGACCCTAAACTACAGAATGGTGTGGGGATGAGGGAGAACATCCTGTATGGGGGATCAGGGGTAGGGTGGCCCAACTCAGTAGAACTGAAGCTCCCCCCTCTTCCTGGATTGTAGGCCTCTGAAACTGGGTCTGTGGCTTGCACATTGTAAGTACCACACAGGTGAGATACAAAATCCCATTGTCGTAATGGATAGAACAACTAGACGGAAGATCAGCAAGGAAATAGAAGACTTGGAAAACACTACAAACCAACTAGACACTATTTTCTAATAGTGATCTAATAGAATATTCCACCCAACAACCAAGAATACACATTCATCTCATGTGCTCATGGAACGTTCTCTAGGATAGAACATGTCTTAGGCCACAAACTGGTCTCAATAAGTTTAAAAAGATTGAAAACATACAAAGTATGTTCTCTGATGACAGTGTAATGAAATTAAAAATGAAGAACAAAAGGAAATTTGGAAAATTCACAAATACGTGGAAATTAAGCAACACACTCTTAAATGACCATTGGGTCAAAGAAGAAATCACAAGACAAATTAGAAAATATTTAGAAATGAATGAAAATGAAAACCCAACATACCAAAATTTATGAGATGCAGCAAAAGCAGCACTCAGAGGGAAATTTATAGCAGTAAACACCTACATTAAAATAGAAGAAAGATCTCAAATCAATAACCTAATCTTCCACCTTACTAGAAAAAAAAGCAAACTAAACCCAAAGCCAGCAGAAGGAAGGAAATAATAAAGATCAAGTGGAGATAAATGAAATAGAGAGTAAAAAAACTGCAGAGAAAATCAACAAACCAGAAGTTGGTTTTCTGAAAAGATCAACAAAACTGACAAACTTTTAGCTAGACTGACCAAGAAAAAAAAGAGAGAAAGCTGAAATTACTAAAATCAGGAATGAAAGTGGAGACATTACTACTGACCTTACAGAAATAAGAAGGATTACAAAATTTCTTAGATATAGAGGTTCCAAAGAAGCTTCACAACATCTCGAGAGATGTGAAGAGAACCACCAGAAATGGTTATCAGTAGTTGCCTTTGGGGGGCAGGAGGAGGGAGGCGGGGGGTTGGGGGGAGCATTTGCTTTTCTTATAAGCCCTTATGGGCTGTTTTTATAAATGTTTTTATTGTAAAATACAATACATATATAGAAAAGTGAATAAAGAGAGAAGTATTCAGCTTAGCAGTTTATCACCAGTGGAACACCCATGGAACTACCACCCAGTCAAAATTAGAACATCGCCAGCTGCCCACATGCCCCCCTCATACCCTCACCTAACCCCTCTCCCAAAGATAACCACCCATCCTGACTTTTATGGAAAGTACTTCCTTGCTTTCCTTGATAGTTTTGCCATCTCTAAACACTACAGTTTGGTTCAGTTCATGCTTTGGACTTTATGTAAATACAGCAGGTCCTCTTTGGTGTCTGGCTTCTTGCATTTAACATTATGTGTGTGTGAGATTCATACAGTAGTTGGTTCATTTTCTTTGCTGTGTTGTATTCCATTTTATGAGTATATCATCATTTCAACTATTCAACTATTGATGGAATGGGCTTTTTTTCCAAAAAGACATGTACATGAATATAAGCTGATAAAAATATTTTCAATAAAATGCAAATTAAAGATGGAACTCAGCGAATGTTAGTTTAATTTTCTTTTCTAAGACCCTCACTTTCTTTTTCTGCTCCAGTCAGTCATGAAGCCAGTCTGGGTCCCGGAGGAAATAGGCCACTTAGGAACCCAGAGGGACCAGATCTGAGAGATGCCATACCCCTATGGGGTCCTCTTATCAGCTCTCTCCTCCCCAAATTTTCAGCTTCAAAAGGAGGAGGTCACATAGGTGGAGCAAAAATCACCCCATCCCTTCCACCTAAGGTCTGCAGCTTCCCAGCCTACCTACGAGTGCGCGTATAGGCAGCTGGGCAAGAGCGTGCACCACACGTGGGCACACATGTGGGCACACGTGCACAACCTGGAGGTGGCAGCGCCTCCAGGCACCTGACCAGCAGACGAGGTCCGTGCACGGAGAAGTTGGTGGAGGAAGAGGAGGAGGAGGGGGGAGAAATCCCCTCATTTCTGAAGAAATGTCCCAGATTAGATTTGTAAATCAAAAACCAATATATAACATGCAAGAATTGATCTGTTTTATATTCCTCAGTTACATTTTTGTGAAGCACATTTAGAAGATTTAGAACGTATTTGCGCCTGCTGGTTGGGCCATTATATGCTTGAGTTCATACATCTATTTGTGAGGCTATAAAACAGGCATCGACTACCATGTAAATTGTGTTCTCCACAATAAATTATATGCATACTTGCAAAAATACATAACTGCCGTGGCTGGGCCAACGCGGCCGGAATACTAATGAGGGCGAAAGTTGCTTTGTCCCTCTCCTCCGGCCTAATTTAGCCTCTACATCAAAAATTATGTAGGAAAAATCACTTTATCCTCTCACCGAGAAATAAAATAGCACTCACGGGCACCCTCATCTCTTCCCACCCCCTTCCTTTTAACCGAACACGACCATTTTCATACTAATTTTAGCTGCTCCAGGTTTACCGGGAAGAAACCTGGCTCAACCGAAGCCAAGGAGTTGCTGGGCATTCTGCACGCATGAGAGGGCTGTTGGAGCTGGCACACGCGTGCGCGCGCGCACACACACATTCCCTCCTTGTGGTTTGAATTCACTCGTGCAGGACATGTTCACAACATGCAGACAGACCCACATGCACACTCAGAGACTTGCCCCAGACATGCATGCACAGACACTCCACAAGCTTCACCCATGTGGCACATATTCATTCCTTCTCCCTGGTACAGACTCGTATGTGTCGAGACTCGCCGGGAAAATTCAATTCAGTTCAGTTGAATTCAATTCAATGCAGGTCAGTCAGCAAATGTTGATGGAACACCTACTATATGCCGTGGACTGTACTCCACACTGGGAATGTTGAGGTTAAAAAAAAAAAAAACGACACAATCTGAGGTCACAGTTCAGGGGAGGAGGCAGCCTTGAGAACAAATGCAGCAAGTCAGTGTGCTGAGGGCTGTAGCAGATGTAGAGGGCCACACATACACACACTCTCACACTCTGGCTGTTGTAGGCTCACATGTTCCCCAATACTCACATGTACACACACACACACAATCTCTGCGCTCACACAGACATACACCTGTGTGGGCCTTCACAGACACCACCTGCACAGGTTCACTTGTGCATGCACACCACACACACACACACGCACACACACATACACACATGGGTGGGCACACACAAGCATCAGCATAGCCACCTTCCCACTCCTACTGCTGCATGCTGCTGCCTGCCGGCCTCTGTCCTCTCCACAAGCCTAGTTAACCTCAGGCCTTGTCTGGCTGGCCCACTTCTTTGGGCTTTGTTGCAGTCTACACTGGAAACAGAGCCACTTCCAACACCAGGCTGGCTAGCATTGCTCCCTCTTCTCCCAGTGGCCTGGCCTGATGTTCCATCCTGGTGGGAATTCCAGACGGCTCACAGAGGGAGGAGAAGTAGACGCAAAGCAGATCTTGCTTCCATGATCTCTGTCCTGTCCTGGGCCTCAGTTTATCCATTTTTAAATGCGGGAATTGGATGGTCTCTGAGGCTATCAAGCTCCAAATGTCCACAGTTTGTTCCTGAAGAAGATTGGGTCTCTGTCAGATCAGAGAGTGTGAAACAACTGCAGAGACCACCCCAAACTGGGGAAGGCTCAGCCCAGCCCTGAGCTCCCAGCATGTGAGCAGCACTAGCCCTGGGGGCACGACCAGAGGCGGCAGCCTCAGCACATCCTGGAGAAAAGAAGTGGCGGCACATGTGCGGAGGAGAGAAGTCTTGGTGGGGCCAGGGTCCCATTCCATCAAGCTCAGATATTTACAGGTGCCAGACATGGATCTAGTGGAATTTCATTCTATCTTCAGATACCCGAAGGGCCGCCATGGGGCAGAGGCAAGGGACTTCCTCCGTGTGACCCGGCGGATAGAACCAGCTCAGTGGGAAAGGGAGGAAGCTCCACGGAGACAGACACATGGGTTCCATACAAGGTTCAATGCGATGTCTGTGTGTGTGTGAATTCTGCTACTGCATTTTTAGTTCCTTCTAGTCCTTTTCTCCTCTCCTCCCCGGTATTTCATCCTATTTCTTTTTCCTACCACACTATTTTCTCTTTATCTCAGCCTGTTCTTTGAGTAAGAAATATTTTCTTTTTTTAAAAGTAAATAGTATTTTCATTGAGAGAAAGTACTACATGCATATGATGAAAAGTGCAAATTGGTCAAAATGTGTACAGTGAAAGCAGATCTCTCTCCCTGCACAGACGCCCCACTTTCGTCGCCATCCGGTGTCCCCCTCCAGAAACAATCGCCGTTACCAATTTTTATGTTTTCTTTCAGAAATTTACTGTGCATTAAGCATATGTATGTATGTATGTATGTATGTGTGTATCTATCTATCTATCTATCATCTATCTAGATCCTTTATTCTAACACAAATGAGAGCATGCTGTATGACCTAATCCTTGCTCTCTCCAAACTAACTATGTAGCTTGGAAACTGTTTCTAAGAAAGTTTTCCATTGGGCAGTGTCCAGCAATGGAATGAGTTAACGAGTTCCCCAACACTGGAGATGTGGAAGCCCAGGCTCGATGGCCACGTGGAGAAAGGAAATGGAGAGTTGAAACCTTGACTTGGGGAGGGAAGTCAGAATCCTGCCTTTTAAGGCTCTATCCATCAACCGGTTTCTTGAATACAAACAGAGCAGCTCTTGATCTCACTCTACCCTTTTTCCTGCCCCTCCCAGCATCTCCCCCACCCCCCACAAAGCCAGCCAGGGGTCACCAGTGCCTAAAGCTGCCCAACCGCGGCTTCCAGCCCTCCTGTAATTGACAGGAACCCCCCAGAGAGAGCCTCTCTCTGTGCCAGGCACATGCCACTAAACTCCAAATTAAGAGGCCCAGCTGAGATTTCTGTCTTATTCCACCCACACCCCTGGGGCCAATCCTCTCTCATTTCAGGAGGGGAATGGGACTAGAAGTTTGGATTTGGGAAGGGGGGGAAGGGGGACTCACCACCCAAGCTGGTGCCTCTATGCTCCAGAGAGATGTGCGTGTCCTACCATGCAGCTTAAGACTTCTCCAAAACACCGTCCCCCCAAATCCAATAAAATTGCAAATTTCACTGTATTTCACAATATCCTAAATAAACATGAACAGCATGCGTTTCTCTTCCTTGCATCAAACATTAATCTGCCCGTGGCCAGCGCCCGCTCCCCCGCGTGTGTGCGCACGCTGGGTAAACACCGGGGAGATGTGATGCCAGACCTTCCCTTCTCTTCCCCAAGTCGAGAGCATGACAAATTTTTCTCCTAATTACACCTGCCACTGTTTGCCTTCTAATACTGTAAATCTCCCATCACATAGTTTTTCAGATTCGGGATTAGGTTCTCTTCCTGTCGTACAAATGATTGGAGGGGGCAGGGATGGGGGAGCAGGTGGGGGGCAGTGTGGGCCCTGTAGCATTGCTTTTCCTGACTTCTCCATGGGGGTCCCTGAGTTGGGCACGGGCAGTGTTCCCAGGCCCCTGATCCTGGTGCAGCGTGGGGAGATTTCAAGGGGGAGGGGAGAGGAGAGAATGGAGAAAAGACACCTGCTCAGGTGGGCAGAACCTACTCCCCTCAGCTTTATTAGCCCCCTGTTGCCCCTAAATCCTGGGCATAATAAAAATCCCAAGACAAAGGGAGAGGATGAATGAAAAGTGTCCAGGACATAGTAGATGGACAATAAACCACAGCTCCCTTCCCCTTTGCTCTGTCTCCTGGCTGAGCCAGCAGCATCTCTCTCCTGGGTCATGACCCCTGCCTTCTCACTGGTTTCCCATCTCTCCTCTCTCCTCCCTAATGAACCCATTGTCCCCCAGCTGCCAGAGTTCTTTCCAAAGCCCAGAGCTCTCAGGTCATGGCAGACCCTGCCTTAAAACCCCAATGATGCCCCCCATGTTTGAATCATGTCCAGTCCCAGCCCATAAGGCCCTCTGCTGCCGAGCCCACCTGAATCCTCTGGCCTCATTTACAGCCCTCCCCGTGCCCCCTGACCATCCACTCTAGACTGCAGCCACCCTTCTCACCATCTCACCTGTCCCCAAAAGCACAAGTTGTCACCTCCACTCCTTTGCTCAGGCTGTTCCCTTTGCCTGTTGAACTTTCGGCTTTCAAGTGTTCGCCCCTGATGACAGCACCTCCTTGAGTCTTTGCTGATTCCCCAGTCATTATAAATCGTGGCCTCCTTTGTGCTCCCATGGGGCTTTGCATCTACCATGTTTGGGCCCAGACCTGTGCCTTGGCTGTCAATGGAGTAAGAGGGTCTGTGGATGCCTCCAAGGTAGGGACCAGGTCTTAAGCATCTCTTGTCACCACAGTGTCTCTCTAGCTTCCAAGTCTTGATGCTGCAGAGGGTGATATTTGGTGTTTGGTTTGGGGGAAGAGGCTTCCTGCTGCCCTTAATCTCATGACCAAGTCAACTGCCCACTCTATCTGTGGGTGAGAATGGGCTCCCCAGGGCCAGCCCCTCCCTGCCTCTGGGGCAGCTGCCCAGCCTGGCAGAGAGGATGAGCCCCCACCAGCACAAGAGGATCAACCCCTCAAGGCCACAGTGGCAGAGGGGAGGGGGCTGAAGACCCTCCTCTCCCCGCACTGCTATGACCAGACCACCCTTCCTCTTTCCCTCTCTGAGCCTGGGCTGGTCTGATGAGTCTCTTCCGAGTTATCTGCGTGTCTGGAGCACCCAAGCTGTGCAAACGACACCCAAATCTTTCTATGGGGTTTGGGCATATGCAATATCATTGGCTGCATTTATTTGGTGGGGGGTGCAGGTAACAGCTCTGGCCTTCTTATGCTAATTGGTTCCCAGAGGCCTTTCTGCCTCTAGGGATGCCCCAGCCTATTGGCTAAGGAGGGGGACCCCACCCTCTGGGGCTAGAGGCCTAGAGCTGGGCTAAGGAGGGTGGTCTTGGGATCCTCAGATCTACCCTGGTGAGGTCTCCACCCCACCAAAGCCCTCCTGGAGTTGTTCTTGAAGTCTTCTCTCAGAGTCAGCTTGTTCAGCTTGAATAATAACTGACCCTGGCCCTGGCCCTGGCCCCTCCCCGCACATTTCACCTTCAAAGGGGTGGGAGAAATTTCCCTAATTAATTAACTCCTCTGCAGCCTGCCCTCCATGTCATCTGGTGATTAATCGTCACTGTGCCTTTAAATCTAGAAGCGGAGGGAAGGTGGGTTGAGTTGGCAATGGTGGATGCCAGAAGCAGGCTTGCTGGGTGAGGGCAGCCTGAGGACCTTTCCCGGGCTTGGAGGACCCCCGCCTCCACCCCAGTCCTGTCCTTGCCCAGGGCCTGGCTGAGAGGCCCCAGAGCCAGACCACAAATGCATCCGTCAATAATCAATCGATGAGTCTCAAATGTGAGACTGGGAACTGGGGCATTCTCGGAGAGGCAAGGTGGCTGGCGCCTATCCCAAACGCTGCGAAACAGGGGAGTGGTTCAGGGCATAGGCTTTGGAGTCAGGAAGAACTGAGTTCTAGTCCTGAGTCTGCCTCTTTCCAGCATGTGATCATGGGCAGGTCACTTTGCCTTCCCGAGCCTCAGTGTTCTCATCTATAAAATGGGGGCTAGTAATAGGACCCTCCTCCCAGGAGAGCTGGGAGGACGAAATGAGATTAATGTGTATGAAGCTCTTAGTGGGGTACAGGGTACACAGCAAGTGCTCAGTAATGGTGGCAGTGATCATGCTGCAACTGCTGCCTCATGAAGGGGCTGTGAGGCCCCACTCCATCCCAACGCCCAGCTAGGACCTTCCCTCTCCTATCTCTGTTCTTAGAACCCAGCTCCCCCTCAGTCCTCTGTGTGGAGTCTCACGGCCCAATCCCAGCTACAGCGCTCACCTGCTGCATGACGGCACAAGGTGCTTACTTTCCTACATCTTCATTTCCTCATCCAGACAATGGGGATAAAGCTACCCCGTCTTCATGCATACAAGGCCCTGGGACCCAGAGATAAGGTCCAATAAATTCCATAGCAGGAAAGATAGATGGGGAAATAAATCATTGCAAATACAGTGTGAGCTGTGACAGAGGTGCACAGGGCATTCAGCAGGAGACAGGCAATGGCATCAGGGCCCAGATGCAAAAGGAGAGGACTCTTGGCACATAATAGTTGCTCAGCAAAAGTCTGTTCTCTTCTCCAGCCTTCCCCTTCCTCACATGGCCTAACGTTTTAGACTCAGCTGTTTCCACCTTAAAGCTGCAATTCCTGTCCTTTCTGCTGAGCCTGCAAGGTCTGGAAAGTGGGGCAGAAGGTGGGTCCACTTGGGGAGTGCCTCCTCCCCTCAGCTTCACTACACCGCCCTCCCCCATCACCAAGGTTAGCTAACATTTACTGAATGTTTCCTGTTGCCAGGCTCTGGGCAAGCGCTTTCCAACAGCTCCGTATGACAGTTGAGGAGACTGAGCCAGAACCTAAAGGAGACACACCGGAGGATGAGCCCGGCGGGCTTCGCCTGCAGCAGCGGAAACCCAGAACTGGGCGTGGGCGTGGCCCGGGAAAGCGGTCCAGTCAGAAGAGACAAACGACGGGCCCACAGACTCCGGCAAAACCCTACTGGGCCTGCGGTTTTCAGGTGTATACTCTTCACTCACTCCTTTAACCAAGTGCTCTGTAGTGGGACCCAAGTTCGGCAAACCCAGCTCCCATCCCCTCCTCGGCACCCCCACGCCACGCTCACGGATGAGCACGCGGCAGGTACCCCTGCGGGAGTCAGCGTGGAGGGCAGGTGTCGGGGCTCAAAGCAGGCCCAGAAGAATCTATGAGATCTTCTTTTTTTTTCTTTTTTTAATAATTTTATTTATTTATTTATTTTTCGCCCAAAGCCCCAGTGGATAGGTGTATGTCATAGCTGCACATCCTTCTAGTTGCTGTATGTGGGACGCGGCCTCAGCATGGCTGGAGAAGCGGTGGGGAGAAGCGGTGCGTTGGTGCACGCCAGGGATGCGAACCCCGGGCTGCCAGTTGCAGAGCGCGCGCACTTAACCGCTAAGCCATGGGGCGGCCCTATGAGATCTTCTAATGCAGACCCTGCACTTACCAGTGAGAAAGTAACTGTGTATGGGGGGTGGGGGGCGTGTAGAGGGGGGCAGAAACTTGCTCAAGGTCACGTGGGTTCCTGGTAATAGAACCCGGATCCTTGGGGCCGGGTTTTTCAGAACAGGCTTCCCAATGGGAATGGTGTGGGTGGGGGAAGCAGAGAGTGCGGTAGTTGCCTTAGTGGGGAGGGAGGGGGGAAACTGCCAGAAAGAGCATCTGGGGGAACAAGCAGGGGCCAATGTTATCCAGGAGGTCAGGATGCCAAAAGTTTCGAGGCAGCACAGAGTAAATTAAACAGGTTTTGGAGCACTCACGCCTCACTTTTTCTGCCCTTTCCAAGCTGTGTGACCCTGAGCCAGTTACTTTACCTCTTTGAGCATCAGTCTCCTGAGTGTGAAGTGCTCAGCTCACCAAAAGGCTAAGACAAATGTCAATTTTCTTCTTTTTCCCTTCTACTTGCCCCTTCCCTGGGAGCTCCACCCTCATTGTAGCTCCTGGTCGATTCTTCATTCATTTGACAGAGGACTGACTAGGTACAAGGTCCTGTTCTGAGCACTGGGGATAAGGAGTGAACAGACAGACAAAGCAACTGCCCTCATGGGGCTTACATTCTAGTGGAGGGAGATAGACAGTAAACAGTGTCGGGGGTGATAAGTGCTATCAAGAAAAAGAGGAAGGGGGGCATAGAGGGTGTTGGGGGAGTGGGCTCAATTTTAAATGGGGTAGTCAAGGAGGGCCTCACTGAGGAGGTGACATCTAAGCAAAGACCTGGTCTAGGTGAGCGGTGCAGAATTCTGGGAGAAGAGACTTCTGGGCAGAGGGAACAGCTAGTGCAAAAGCTCTGAGGCAGGATTGGGCTTGGTGCATTCAAGGAGGGGCAAGGAGGTCAGGGAAGCCAGCGGAATGAGAGGGAGAGTGCAGTAGGAGGTGAGGTCAGAGAGAAACGGGCAAGGAAGACAGACAGGGTCATCCTGGTGGGTCCTTGCAAGGACTTTGATTCTGAGGAAAGTGGGGAGCCAGAGCAGGGTTTGAGCAGGGGAGGGACGTGATCTGATTTAGGCTGAATGAGGTCCCTCTGGCTGCTGGGTTGACAGTGAACTGTAGCGAAACAAGAGCAGGGAGCCAGAAGCCCATGTGGAGGGTGATGAGGCCAGAAGGGGTTGAGGTGGGGTGCTCCTGAGCGTGTTAAAGTGAATGGGTGGTTTTCTTCTGTATAGAACGTGTCCGGGTTGCTGCCCTCGACAGCTTACATCCTGCAGTCCCCTTCTCTTTTCTGCCTTGCTGAGGTCTATGCAGGAGTTTCTCCTGGAGCATGAACCTCGCATGGGACCTGCCAGGGGAGGCACATGCATGCGTGCACGTGCGCACGCTGCCTCCTGGAGCTTCAAGATGCTGTTTCATGGGATTGGACTCAGGCCTCCCTCCTCTCGTGGAAGCAGAATTAAGAAGGTTCAGGTCAAGGAGCTGGAGCCCTTCTGTATGTCTGAGTCTTGGTATACTCAGCTGACAGATGGGGGAAGAATGTACTCCCCTGGGACTGTGGAAGAGCCCTGGGCTGGGCTGAGGGCTGTGTGGGTGGGAGCTAGAATGTCTGAATGTTGTTGCGGTGAGGCCAGGAGAGGGGTGAAGGTTCAGGAGGTGACGAGGTACCTGGGATGGGGGGCTACAGAGGGAGCCGAGGAGTTTAGAGGTGTGAGGAGTGGGTCTGCAGACGTGAGGTGCATCGGGTGTCTGGGGGCGGGTCTGGGAGTGGGAGGGGTGCTTGGTGGGGGCTGGGGCATGGCAGGTCTGCACGGGTGTGTGCTGGGTGCGGGATGAGCACTCCAGCTTTGCACGGCCCTATCTGATCCGACCCTGGCACCTCTTCAACCTCTCCTACCCATCTCCCTTCCACTGCCTCCACACTGCCCCCTCGCTGCGCTAATGGGCACCAGACCCGCTCCCACCTCAGGGCTTTGTCTTCTGTCCCCTCTGCCTGGCATGCTTTCCCCCAGATGTCCCCATTCTCCCTCACATCCTTTACGTCTTTGCTGGAAGGTCCCCTCTTGCGAGGTGTTCCCAGCCCCACCCCTGGCTGACTTGATTTCTTTCCATAGCACTTGTCACCACCTTTCATATATTTTCTGTATTTTGTTTATTGTCTATCTCCTTCCTTAGAATCTAAGCTCCACGAGGGTAGAGACTTCTGTTTTGTTTTTACTGTGGTAAAATATACATAACAATATTTATCATTTTAATCATTTTTGTACAATTCAGCGGCATTAGATATATTTGCAATGTTGTCTAACCATCACCACTATCTATATCCTATGCTTTTTCATCATCCCCAACATAAACTCCATACCCGTTAAACAATAACTTCCCATTCTCTCCTGCCCTCAACTTCTGGTAACCCCTATTCTACTTTGTCTCTGAATTTGCCTGTTCTGGGTACCTCATATAAGTGGAATCATACATTTGTACTTCTGCGTCTGGCTTATTTTACTTAGCATAATGTTTTCAAGGTCCATATAAGTTGTAGCGTGTATCAGAATCTCATTCTTTTTTATGGCTCAATAATATTCCACTATATGGATATACCACATTTTGGTTACAGCTGCGTGCTCAGTGCCTGGCACAATGGCTGATTCATAGTCAGCGCTTGATAAATATTTGTTGAATGAATGAGTGAGTGAATGAATGAAGGGCAGAAGTAATGAATCTTTACGGTTTTGCTTTTGTTTTAGAACCACTGCTTTTGAGATCCTAGAGGAGCATTCAAACAGAGATGACAGTGAGTGTCCCTGGGTGTTGAGGATGAAGGAGGCTAAGTGGTAAATGGGCTGCTGGGGAGATGAGCAGGGTATGAAGAGGAGTCCAGCTGTTCTCCCACTGAAGGGGCTCCTTTCTATCCTGGGCAAAGCACCCTCACCCTCTCTTCCTCACTCCAGAGGAGACTGGGAGGGAGATGGTCTTTTGTAGGTACAGTTTAGGGCTCCCTGACCCCAGCCTGATCTGGCTTCTCTTCTCTCTTTGGGGTGCTCACTGTGTGGGGGGTGCCTGTGGAAGGGGCCCAGGTCCAGCAGGCTGGAGATGGTGTCCGTATCAGACAGCTGTCCTCAGCCTGAGTGTGCTGAGGGTCTGAACTCACAGTGAGAGGGTCCAGATGTCCAGCCTCATCCTTGCTAATTAGTGTAATTAATTAACAAGTGGCTTTGTGGCTCTGGGATTCCTGGGCTTTCTTGGCATGCTGGATCCGGGCGCAGCACGGTAAACAGGTGTTGGGAGCCTAGGAGGGGGTGGTGAGGGAGACAGGGCTCCAGGCTGACCCTGCCCTGAGCAGAGAGCCCTCACCCCCGAGTGATTGCAGTGGCCCCTCTCTCTCTCCAGCTGGGCCCAGGAGAGCCACAGCTGGAAAAAGGTGGGATCCAGGGCACCTGGATGGGAGGAGGTTCAGCCAAGCCCCATCGGAGGAGGCCCAAGTTCCACGGACAGCGCCACAGAAGGAACAGGAAACATGGTGTTATCTATTCCAGGTTGATGAAGGAGGCATGGGTTCTGCCAAGAGGACCTCCTAGGCTGACGGGGGGAGACATAGCCTCTGGCAGGATGTCTCCTTGATCTGATGTAGGAGATGGACCCTGTCCTGGGGGATTTCCCAAATCTGGTGGTGGAGTCACAGCTGCTGTCTTGGGGGAGCTCCTAGTCTGATGGAGAAGACACAGCCCCTGCCCTGGGGGAGCTCCTAGTCTGATGGGGGAGACACAGCCCCTGGGCTAGTGGAGGAATGAAATAGAGCCCTTTGGGTGATGCAGAGGTAAGTGCCACAGGAGGGTGTTTAGAGAAAGACGGGCAGGTCGGGTCCTCGGGGAAGTAGCTGCCCAGCTGCCCTTGAAGGAGTAGAGAGGGGCTGAGGACACATGAGCAAATTCTCAGCCAGGGTGTGCTCAGCACCTCCTGGGGACAGTGACCTGCAACACTGAATTGGGACGTGGTCAGGCTGGCCTAAGGCAGAGGACTCATTTGAGGGAGAAGATGGCCGAGGCTGGGTAGAGATGTGGCAGGCAGCAGCCTTAGCACTCCAAGCTAGAGAGGGTGGGGACCTGTTCAAGATTGGGAGGACACCTGCCGCCTGGCCACCAGGGATGGGGGCTGCAGGGGTGGTAGGCTGGCTCCAGTGGTGGAATCAGAGAAGGAGCAGAGGATGTTC
The DNA here is from genome assembly GCF_020826845.1 of Diceros bicornis minor. Classification (NCBI taxonomy): domain Eukaryota; kingdom Metazoa; phylum Chordata; class Mammalia; order Perissodactyla; family Rhinocerotidae; genus Diceros; species Diceros bicornis. The sequence continues at coordinate 25,850,489 of NC_080757.1, read as the reverse complement.
CTGGTGAATGTCATTGTGATCAGCTGGTCAGGGGCAAGAGAAAGAGGGTGGCTGGGAAGAATGACAGTCTGGAGGGAGGTGTTCTGGATGAAGTGATGAATCTTTTCAGTTCCGCTTTTGTTTTTCTAACTTTTGTTTTAGAATCACTGAATTGAGGTCAGAGAGGAGCATTCACATAATCATTAGGAGAGGGCTTGGGGCTGAGGATGGAGGTCAGTCCACAGGTCAAAGATGCAAGGTAGCCTCAACCCTGCCCTGGTACTAATTGGGTGTTAATAAAGAAGCCCCTCTTCCTCAGTGTGGGCCCTGGACCAGCAGCAGCCTCACCTGGGAGCTTGTCAGACTGTAGACTCTCCGGCCCTGCCTGGGACTGATAACCAGGCTCTGCAACTAAACAGGATCCCCCAGGGGTCCAAGTGCACATGAGGGTCCAGCAGCTCTGCTCCAGGTGTTATCATTAGTCCTCTTAATTTTGAGGTTGAGGAAACTGAGGCTCCAAAGTGGGAGAAGGTGGTGAGGCATTGGCTGGTGTGGGAGTTCATGCTCTTAAAGTACCTGGGCTTAAGGTACTCATGGGGCATAGGGTTTCCAGTGGGAGCAGGAAACGTGTGTGGTGGGGTGCTGGTGAGTGTTTAACAGTGGGCTCTCTGGGGGGAAAATGTCCTGACTTGTAGCATCTGCCAACTTCCATGGTGTAAACATTCCCGCCATAGCGGGTTTCAAGCCGTCACGTGACGTCCCTGAACACGGACTTGGAGAGAGATGTGCATGATTGGCTCTTGTGAGGTAGGAGCCAACTCCAGCGTGTGCACATTTCTCGGCCTGAGAAAAATATGAGATGAAACAGAACCAACCCCTCCCCGACCAGCCTTACCCTCTGTCCACTCCACACGCCTAAGTGTGGACAGTGGCCAGAAAGACTGATGGACAGACAGACTGTATTGTGCTAGCATCTCTGCACATGGTTGGCCTTAGGGGCTGTACAAGTGCATGTCCCCTCCTTAGAGACAGGATCAGTGACATGGTGGCCTCTGCCCCTGTCCTAGCTGAATGTCACCCTCAGCCAACCTGCGTTTCAGTGAGCTCTCCAGGGTGTGAGTGCTGGGAGCTTGGAGCCTGGGGAGCGATCAGTGGCCAGACACACGTAGTTTACTCTTTTCATCTGAAAACTGATTTCTCCTAAGACTCAGATCACCGTGTGGGAGGGGCCTGAGCAAGCAGCCCTGCGCCACGACTGGCCCAACTGTAGCCTGCTTATCCCGTCTCTCTTGCACCCCGGGTCTGGGCTGGCGCTCCCTTTCTCCTGAAAAGCCGTGGGCAACTTCAGGGCCTGGGTGATGGAGAGCCTGTGTGGTGGAGGGCCTGGGCGATGGAGGGCCTGGGCGATGGAGGGCCTGGGCGGTGGAGGGCTTGGGCGGTGGAGGGCCTGGGCAGAGAGTGCAGAGCTCTAGGTTCTAGTCTTACCATTGCTGCTTCATCACAGGTGACCCTAGGAACACGTTTGTGACATTTACACACTTGGGTGGAGTGCTTTCGCTTTCACAAATCACCTGGACATACATTGTCTTGTTTATCCTCGTAACAGTCCTGCAGGGCATGTGCTGTTGTACTTTTCAGTTAGTCGAGGAAGCAGGGGCGCTGTGGCTTTAAGAGAATTGCCCCAAGTCAGCCAGCTAGGGAGGGCAGAGCTGCTTGCCGCTGGGCTCAGCGCTCCACTCCTTCCGTGCCTCCACACTGCCCATAAGACCCCTTCATCCTACTGTGCCTCAGTCTACCCACCTGTAAGTGAGACAGGGGGACTCAGTTTAAAGTCCCTTCCACCTCTAACATCCTGGGCATTGAAAAGGTCAGGGGCAAAATGCCAGGGGCTCTTTTATTTTTTTTAACAAACTTGGAAAAGTCTGTAGAGTGGACCAGATATATGTGAGTATGTGCATACGTGTGTGTGGATGGGTATAGGTGAACATGTGGGTGTTTTGAGGGTATGTGGGTGTGAAGGTGTCTGGGTGTGTGAGGTGTGTATGTGAGTGTGTGCAGGGACACAAGTATACTGCTGGGTGTTGGCTGTTGTGAGCATGTGGATGGTAGTGTGAGTGTGTAGAGGTGTGGTTGTGTCTGGGCGTGTGAGTCTCAGGTGCACAGGTGTACTGCTGGCTGCTGGGGGTTGTGAGCACGGGGACATGTTGCATGAGAGGGAGTGTGCAGATGTGTGACAATGAGTGTGGATGTGAATAAGTGTGTATATGTGAGTGTGCATTCATTCTGGGTGTATATGTGAGTGTGTACTGGGGGAGAGAATCATAGCAGGACCGATTGATATCTGTCTTTCCACCCCCCGGGACACCTATCCCTTCCTCCCCACACTGTGGTTCTGCTCCACAAAGGATTTGTGGGGGTTTTGGAGCTGAACCAGACCCTAACTGCCCCCCACGGAGGGCCAGGACCCCCTCCTGGGCCAGAGCCGATGGTCACAGCCCTTTCCAGTGGGCTGGCCCCCAGGACGACGGGTGCTGGATTAGCGGATGAGCGATACAATGGGCACATATGGTCGCACATGCCGGGCGCTGCGCCGGGCCCCTTACTCAGCACTGCTAGGATTAGACCTAATGAATTGGAAGGAGTTAACAATGCTTCAGGGCCCAGCAGAGGCCCGGGAGGCCTGCTCAGGCCCTGCGCTGGGGCTGCCTTTCACCACTGAGGTGTAATCCGCTTTGAAATCAAAGGTGATACAAAGTATGAATTTAAATTTGACATTTACAGCTCCGGTGAGATGACTTGTTCTGGAAGGGTCTCTTCTTCTTTAAGGGGGCTGAGGGTAGGCAGAGAGGAGGAAGGGCCAGGAGGAGAGCAAAGCCATCTGCCCTCAGAGGAGGCCTGGGCTGGCCCAGTCCTGGCCAACTTTCCCCCACACCTTGGGCTGGTGGAGCGGGCAAGAGGATTTGGGGGCAGCTAGAAAGAAGGAAGAGTTGGGGATACAATTCGTTCTCCCACCTCTTCCCACCCTCCCACCCTTCAGATGGTCCACCCAGTGCAGGGCGCCCCTGATCCCAGAGCAGTCCCAAGAAGACAGCTAAAGCAGAATTCTTGGCCCCATTTGTTTTCCTGTTGAATTGTGGTAAAATATATATAACATAAAACTTGCCGTTTTAACCGTTTTCTAAGTGCACAATTCAGTGGCATTAGTTACATTCACAATGTTGTGCAACTATCACCAGTATCTATTTCCAAAATTTTCTCATCACTCCTGACAGAAACTCTGTACCCAACAAGCGGTAATTTCCCACTCCCCTCTCCCTGCTGCCCCTGGTAACCTCTAATCTACTTTCTGTCTCTATGAATTTGCTTGTCCTAGACATTTCATGTGGAATCATACAACAGTTATCCTTTGGTGTCCAGTTTCTTTCACTTAGCATAATGTCTTCAGGGTTCATCCATGTTGTAGCAGGTATCATAACTTCATGCTTTTTTTTGGCTGCATAATATTCCATTGTATGTATATACTACTTCATGTTTGTCCCTTTGTCGATGGACGCTTGAGTTGTTTCCACTTTTTTGGCTATTGTGAATAACACTGCTATGAACATTGATGTGTAACTACCTGTTTGAGTCCCTGTTTTCAATTCTTTCGGATATATATCTAGGAGTGAAATTGCTGGGTCGTATGGTAATTCTATGTTTAACTTTTTGAGGACCCTCCAAACTGTTTTCCACAGTAGCTACAGCATTTTATATCCCCACTAGCATTGCACAAGGGTTCTAATTTCCCCATATCCTCGCCAACATTTATTTTCTGTATTTTTTTTTATTACAGCCATCTTAATAGGGTGAAATGGTATCGCCATTTCCCTAATGACTAATGTTGTTGATCATCTTTTCATGTGCTGATTTGCTGTTTGTATATCTTCTCTGGAACCTGGCCCCATTTTATAGATGAGGAACTTGAGGCTCTGAACTCCTTGGTATGGTGTGGTGTTCTGGACTCATTCATCTTTGGCCCCAGCCCCTCCAGGCTCTCCACCGTCATACCCCCACTAGCCACAAGGGACTGCCACGTTCCCCAGATACCTTTGGGGCTCTGCTGAACTCTGGGCCAGGTGGAGGGAAAAAGGGGAGGTGTCTCCTGTGTGCCAGCACTGGGCTGGACTCCTTCCCCCTGGCCTGAGTCTCCTTCCCTCCACGCCCCTCCAGGATGACTTCCTACTCATTCTTCCAACCCGAGTCAGACAGTACCTCCTCTGGGCAGAACTCAACATCTCTGGGCTCCCAGAGAGCTCTGCCCTTGTTCCAACATTGAGCTCTTCACAGCAGAAAGTAAGTGATGGTTTCGGTGCATTTTCAGGGGTCTTCTCCAAGAGGGGGGGCCATGCCCCCTCCCCAGGGGCCCTCAGCATGGAGCCCAGGATCCGGTAGGTGCTCCACGTGTGTTGTTTTCTCACTGTACCACATCTCAAGGACCATTTGCTTGGGAGAGGGAGAGGGACATTTTTTGAGCATTTTTTGAACATTTATTGAGCACTTGCTATATGCCAGGCCATGCTAAGCCCTTTACTTGTATACTTTGTCTCAACTTCACAACAACCTCACGAGGCAAGTACTTTTAGTATGTCCTTCTTACAGAAAGATTCAGCTTCTCACAGGTGGGCACAAGGGGGCTGTTCCTCTGTCCTTGCATCTTTGATGGCCACACTTTGGCCCTCCCAAGTCTTCCCTCCTCTGGCACAGCCCTTCTGGCTCTCTTACCGTTTCATCCCACACCTGTCATGTCCCAGAGTTTGATGGGAGTAATCAGCAGGCCTTCGTGCCTGCCAAGCTCATCCATAAGAATTAGTGAGCCCTCTATCTGGTAAGTAGGGTGCGAGTTATTCTCCATTGTTACAGAAAAGGAAGCTGAGGCTCAGAGAAGTTAAGTAACCTGTCTGATATTACACAGGTAGTGGGGATGGAGGCTGGCCTTTTGCCCTCAAATGCAGAGCTCTTTTCTCTAACCAAGTTGCCTCTTTAGATCCATCATCAAGTTATAACAGACATTTTAAAACACAACCCCATTCTTAGGTTGATTTTCCTCCAGCCCTTAATTTTCTCATCCCTAAAATGGGAATAATAACACCTACCTCTTGCAGCTGCTAGAAGAGGTTACCACGAATGGAAAGCATCTGGCACGATGCCTGGCACGTCGTAGGTGCTCCATAATTACTTTCCCTCCACTCTTTGGGCACATAACCCCCTTTCCTTGGGAGTCTGCTGTGGTGGGAAATGAGAATTTCTGGGTTGGGGGGTAGTGGACCGCGTTTGAAGTGACAGTGACAGATGGGTGCGGTGGCTCTCCCAGGCGCCCGGCCAGCCCCGCGGTGCATGTCCGCCAGTCCCCGGACATTTCCTCCCTCCTCCTGGCCATGATGAGGTGTCATTTGCCGCCTGTCCCTTCTCGTCATCGATTTCCAAGTCGTTAATTAACGGGGCTTGTCAGCTGGGAAGATGAATTCTGTCCTCGGCTCTCGGGGCCTTTTGTTTTGGGATTGTAAATGTTATAGATCTCCCATGATGGAAGGCCATGGGGTCAGGGGGCGCCGCGCTGCCCAGTGGGGGTGGCAGACAGGGAGAGGAGACTGTGGGCCTGGCTGGGCCTCACTGGCCTGGGACGGGCCCCAGCGGCCCCTCAAAGTGGCCTCTCCGGCTTGGCTCCCTGGAGTTGGGGTGGGAGGGATAAGGGGAGTTTTTCTGTCATCCAAAACTTCAGTCTGGGAGAAGCTGCCCTGTGCCAAATGGTGTAGATTCGGCTGTGCCCAGGATGGGGACTGGCTAGAGGGGGATACAGACCCTACTCAGTCTGATGGAGACAGTGTTATCCTCAGGGAATAGCTAGTCTGATGGTTGGAGACAGCGTTATCCTCAGGGAGTAGCTAGTCTGATGGGGGAGACACATTGTTGTCGTTGGGGAATAACCAGCCTCATGAGGGAGTCACAGCTCTGGCCTGGAAAAGCCCTCAGTCTGATGGGGGAGACACAACTCCTACTCTGAGAGAACCCTCAGTCAGATGGGTGATGTAGCTCTACCTTGGGAACCCCCCAGTCTGATGGAAAAACACAGACCCTGTACTGGGGCAGTTTAGGCCTTGGAAAAAAAAAGGTATTTGCGGGCAAAAAGCTACCCAGAGCTTGACTCAACAGGGTTTGGATCCTGTTTCCCAGTATCTGAGGCAAACCACTCCCTGGGCATGTGGTCAGGGACCCAGGCCTCCCTGCCTCCCACGTGAAGCCTCGGGGCAGGCAAATGGTTTCACCAACAGCTGAGCTGAATTCCAGGAGGGCAAAACTGACGCCTAAGAACACGGGCTGATGGCAACATAAAAATTGCCTACTTGGTTTCTGATGCTCTGAGCCGTGGGCTTTGTGTTTCAGGAGGAGATTCCAGACCACTGACCACTAGCCATGCAGCAGTCACAGTGAGGAGGCCTGGCTTCTCTTATGCTGAGGAGACGGTGGGGAAAGAAGGGCATCCTCAGCTTTTTCTGGGTGGTAGGGGATGCTCTGCCCTGGGGCCCGCCAGCACTGGCTGAATATGGACTAGAGGTAGGCCCTCAGGGGACCCAGTTTGAGCAACAAGATTGCTTCTGTCTTGTTGTGTGACACTAGGGCATTTTCCTTCTGTCTCTGGGCCTCTGTTTCCCATGAGGGGAGGAGAGCAAATGTGCTGCCCCCTTGGAGGCTCAGGGTGGTGGGTGCAGCTCAGGCTTCCAAGCCAGACCCCTGGGGTTTGAGTGGGCCTGGTCTCTTACCCAACCAAGCAGTTCAGCCCCTTTGAACTTCACTTCCTTATCTGTAGACTGTGGATGCTAGTAGCGCACGCTTCCTAGGGTTGGTGTGAGGGTTACATGAGGTGTTAGGGGTAAAGTGCTTAGAACCGTGCTTGGCTCAATACATGCAGCCCTCGTTATTGTAATCTGAGGATGAGGTCACTGTTAACGGGCCGGGCGCTGCCCACAGCCCTGGCAGCCAGATTGGCTGCTTTCAGCTCGTTGAGCATTTATGGGACGGCAGTGGTTGTCCCCTCTGCTTGGCTGTTTCACCACTCAATCCTCTTTCTGATACCTGGGGCCCTGATATGGGGAGGCTACCCCAGTGTCCACCTGCTGCTGGAAGTGGGCAGAGGAGATACACCAACCCGGACATCTCAGAAGGTCCCCGGCTCCCAGGTTCCTGCTGGAGCTGGAGGAGATGCAGCTTGGTTCAGGCAGCCTGTCTGCGGCGGGGGTGGGCACAAGGGCCCCAGAGGGTGGCTTTGAGAGGGAGCGAGGAGGAAAAGTCCTACTGGTGGTAGGGGCTTCCAAGAGCCTGTGCCCTCAGGCTGGGGTGGGAGGGGCCCTTTGTTCAGACAGCCCTTAGGGTGAGGGGGACGCATAAGCAGCAGCTGCCCACTCCCTCTACCACATAAACGGGTCCAGGACGGTAGCCCCACCATCGGCCCTCCAGAATCAGGGAGTAGGAAGGGGCAGTGTAACACGATTTGGGGGCAGGAAGGTCTCTTGGGGAGCCAGATCAGTGACTGCTATTCCAGGACGTGAGGTAGACTCCAGGGTGGGAGGAAGAGCGAGGTGCCCCTCAGGCTCCCCACCCCCACGTGACCTAGGCCCCCATTTTACAGATGGAGGAACTGACGTCCAGAAAGGGCCACTTACTCAAGAGAACATCGGGAGCTATTGGCAGAGCAGGGACTAGAATGCAGATCTCTGACTCCCAGTCCAGGGCTCTTGCCTCATCACCATCTGACGGGATGAGGCCCAGGCCAGAAAATGAGCCCAACAGCCCCAGCCCTCTTCCCTCTGGACACTCCACAGCTTCCTTTCTGTGCAGTCTGGGCCCTGGCTTTGAGTACTGAATGAGTGAATGAATGAAAAAGAAAGAATGAATGCTGTGGTTTTCTCCTCGTCTCCAGCGGGGCCCTGGCTAGAGCCCTCCCCGTTTCGGTGATCCCCCAATAGTCCTGCTGGACAGATGGAAAACTAGAGGTCAGGGAGAGGGGCTGTGGATTGAGGCTCTGCGGGCTCTGATGCTTCCTGGCTTCCCAGGGAGCCTGGGGTGGGGTGGGCAGGGTGATGGGGACCCCTGCTGGGAGGCAGAAGGGCCGTGCCTGTGGGGGGTGTTGGTGGATTGCTGGGGTCCCTACCCCGGGCCTGGGGGGAGGACATCCCCTCTATGGGGGCTGCAGGTGCCCGCTTCCATTCTGCGGAGGCGGCCCCCGAGGTTCCTCTCTCTCTCTCTGTAAATCACAAGCTAAGGGTCTGGAATCTGGGAGGAGGAGCCGGGCGGGGCCCTGTTGGGGAAATTTACAGCTGTGATTTTCTCCGCGTTGGGAGCTAGGGGGCTGCAGTAACTCTGCTGTGGCATCTGATAAATTATCACCCACGCCTCTAGCCTGATGCTCCATTTACTGCACAGGGGCAGGGGCGAGGCTAGTGCGGGGAGGATGGAGGGTAGACTTCAGCCAGAACTTCCCAGACACTGGGAGAGTTGGAGTACACAGAAATGAGTGCATGATGGAGGTAGCAGTGCACAGAGGCTGGGGGATGGATGGGATGGCCTGTGGGGTACCACTTATCTGTTCAACAGATATTTAATGGGTGCCTAGTATGTGCCAGGTTCTGTCTGTGCCAGGCGCTGTTGAGCAAGACAGATGTGTGCTGAGACCACTGGAGCGCAAGGACGAGATGGACTTTAATGGAATACCCTACAAACACATCCCCACTGGGGATGGTGAGCCTGCCTGCTGATTCCTTATGGCCAGAGGGGATCTGAGGGGATCAGTGCCCTCCAGTGTCTGGGCTGGGTCTGAGGCCTCTTCTGCCCACGGTGACCTCCAATCAAGGTCTTAATTACAGCTGTCTGCCCTGTGCCGGCCTCTTGTGGTGACATCTTCATATGGCACCAGGACCATCAAGTTTGCTGGTCTCCCCTCCTGGTCTCCTCCAAACAAGTCTCAGGACCCCAGCTTTCTGTGGGGAAAGCCTGGCCTGGGCTGGGCTGTGGGGATAGCCCTGCCCCTCTCCCTCCCACGCCCACTTCTCAAAATGCCCAGAGTTCCAAGACAACGACTCAGGAAAGAGACACTTCTTGAGCAGTGGAGGTGAAAGTAGAAGGGAGAGGGCCAGGGTCACCCCCAAGGCCCTCAGAGAATAATTTAAGATGCCTAACAAAGATCCAGACTCTGAGGCAGCCTGGTGAGGAAGACAGAGTACTGTAGACATCAGGAGGCCTGACTCTTGGCTTGGCGACGTTTCTGCTGTATATTCTTGAGCAACTCTCTGAGCCTCACTTTCTCATCTGCAAAATGGGGTTAAACACACCTAACGTTGTCATGAAAATACCTTGTGAATTGAAAGGTGTACATGTGCAGGCAAAATAAGGGGATGAGATTAATGAAACAAACTAGATCAAGCACCTCTGCTGAGCCAGACATGGCCTTACTTAATCCTCACAGTAACAGTAACCCAATGGGGCAGACATTGTTATTTTAGCATTTTGTAGGCAAGGAAACCTTGGTTCAGAGAAGTGAAGCAGTGTGCCAGTCTCACAATGAGAACTCACGACGAGAGGGGATTGGGGCTCAGAAGTTGGCTTCCAAAGCTGTAAATCTCCATTAGGCGGTATGTGGGCCGGTGGTGGGGTGCTGCTTGGCCCGACCTCACCCCGAGCCATGCCAGCAAAAGAGTGGAAGAACTTAAATTGGTTTTTCAAAAGCATCGTACCTACTTTTACTAGGTAATGTTCACACAAGTACAAAATTCAAAAGGTACAAATGGGTGGGAATGGGGAGTAAATCTTCCTCCTATCCCTGTACCCGCCCCCCAGTCCCCACCTTGGAGGCAACCATAATTACTTGTTTTATTGCATAGCCTTCCAGAGAGAGCTTATCTATGCATACTAGGCACATATATATATTTATGTACATATTTATATATATTTGGAAAGATAGTTTAAATTTTTTGCAAAAAGAGGCACATATTAGATGTGCTACTTCCAGGCAGCACTTTCTAATGGTCAGAGATGAGCTCCCCGTCACAGGACGTGTGCAAGCAGAAGCTGAGTAACTGCCTGGCATGTTGCCGAAGGGAGCTCAGCATTGGATGGGGCTGGTCTGTGCTTCTGTCCTTCATCTTCTCTGTCCCCACACTCTGCAGAGGTGGAAATGAAGTGTGGAAAGGTGAGGCACATAGTCTGTCTCACAGTGAGTCTGTAGAAAAGCTAGTGAAGACCAGATGGATGAAAATGACGTCGGGGCCAAGGCCATGGGAAGATGCCCAGTGGTGCTTGGGTCCAAGACGGGGGCAGGCTGGGGAGGCCCAGGACGTCCCAGGAGGGAGTCCACCATGCCTTGGGGGTGATCAGGGAGAGATGGCAGCATGGGAACCTCTGTAGCCCCCACGTTTGTTTGTAAAGGCTCAGGCAGGAATCTGCCCTCATGATCCTGAGGCCTCGGGTTGCAGGGCTCAGAGCGGGCCCTGGGGACAGAGTGGGGGCAACTGGCGTCTGACCCCCTAAACCCTGTGTCTCCACTGATCGCCAGGCCAGATAAGGGGCCGGTCACCCGCTGACCTTAGGCCTCGGGGCCCTTGGTGGGGAGGGGGTGGTAATGCTGCGGGTAGAGAATCCCGTTCTCAGGACAGGAAACCATCCAAAGAACTTCTTGTCCACTATCTCCCAAACTTTAGTCATTTGCATGCAACTTTTATAATGTTGGCCATTTCTGAGGTCCCCTGTATTTTTAAACTTAGAGAGAACGTATCTTAAGTTCACGGCTTGATCAGTTTTCACATGTGTATTCACCCTGTCACAACATGGAACATTTCCAGCACCCAGAAGTCTCCCTCTTGCCCTTTCCCCGTCAGTAATCCCCAAAAGTAACCATAGGCTAGTTCTGTCTGTTTCTGAACTTCATATAATGGACTCATCCACTAGGCCTTCTTCTTTTTCTTATGTCCTTCGCTCAGCATCTTATCTGCAAGCTCTATTTGTGGAGTGGGGTGAGGCAGTAGTCTGCCCTTTTTACATGCTGCATAGGATTTGCTTGTATTAATATGCCACAATTTATTTATCCAGTCTCCTGTTGAGAGATACTTGAGTGTTTTCAGGTTTGGGGCTGTTCAAAACAGTGCTGCTGTGAAGAGTCCTGGACATGTCTTTGGTGGCCACACGAGCACATTTCTGTTAGGCATGCCCCTCAGGGAAAGTGCTGGGTCAGAGGGTTTAACCCTCTATTACTGTTTATATACAATATTGTTAATGAACCCACTTTTGTGTAAAATTTTACAGTGTACATACAGAAAAGTACACAACCTGTAAGTGAATATCTAGATGAATTTTTCACAAAGTGAACATACCTGTGTAACTAGCACCCAGTATGAGAAACAAAACATTACCAGAAACCCCCACGGACTCCCTTGCAGTCTCAAACCTCCTCCACTGGGTACTGCTCTCCTGACTCCTAACACTGTGAATCAGTTTTGCATTTATTAAAACTTTATAAAAATGGAATCACACGGGATAGACTCTTTAGTATTTGGCTTCTTGCACTGAACATTATGTTTGTGAGATTCATTCATGTTTCGTGTTATCAGTAGTTTGCTCTTTTCATGGCTGTGTAGTATTGCATTGTATGAATATAGCACAATTAATTTATCCACTCTTCTATTGGTGGACATTCAGCTGTTACCAACAGTGCTGTTCTGAAGGGTCTTGGACAGGTCTTGGGTATACACATGTCTCTATTTCTAGAAGTGGAACTGCTAGTAGACAAACCTCTTAAACTTAAATATGTTCATTTATTTTTAAATTAATAGACTTTAGTTTTTAGAGAACTTTTAAGTTTCAGAAAAATTGAGCAGGAAGTACAGAGAGTTCCCATATACCCCCTCTCGCTCTGCCCACAGTTTCCCGTTAGTAACATCTTGCATTGCTGTGTACATCTGTTATAGTTGATGAACCAATACTGACAGACTATTATTAACTGAAGTCCACGGGTTTATATTGGGGTTCACTCTTTGTGTTGTACAGTTCTGTGGGTTTTGACAAATACATAATTTTGTGTGTTCACCTTTTACAACACTGCGCAGAGTAGTTTCACTGGCCCTAAAAATCCTCTGTGCTCCACCTGCTTATCCCTCCCGCCCGCCACCCCTGACAACCACTGATCTTTTTACTGTCTCTATAGTTTTGCCTTTTCCAAAACGTCATAGAGTTGGAATCATGCAGCATGTAACCTTTTAGACTGGCTTCTTTCCCTTAGTAATATGCATTTGAGTTTGCTCCTTGTCTTTTTGTGGCTTGACAGCTCATTTCTTTTTAATGCTGGATGATATTCCATTGTATGGATGTACCACGGTTTGTGTGTCCAGTCACCTTTTGAAAGACTTCTGGTTGCTTCCAAGTTGTGGCAATTATGAATAAAGCTGCTGTAAACATTCGTGTGCAGTTTTTTGTGTGGACATAAGTTTCCAACTCATTTGAGTTAATACCCAGGTGTGTGATTGCTGCATCGTATGGTAAGAGTATGTTTAGTTTTGTAAGAAACCACCAAACTATATTCCAAAGTGGCTGTACCATTGCTGCTGTACCACCAGCAATGAAGGAGCGTTCCTGTTGCTCCATATTTAGTATTGTTAGTATTTTAGACTTAGCCATTCAAACAGGTAGTTAATAGCATCTCATTTTTATTTTAACTTGCAATCCCCTAATGCTATATGATGTGGAGCATCTTTTCATATGCTTGTTTGCCATCTGTTTATCTTCTCTGATGAGATGACTGTTCAAATCTTTTGCCCACTTTTTGCCCAGTTGTTTATTTTCTTATGGTTGAGTTTTAGACTTCTTTGTATATTTTGGATACAAATCTTTTATCAGATAAGTGTTTTGCAAATATTTTCTCCTGGTCTGTGGCTTGTCTTTCCATTCTCTTGAAATATATTCATTGTAAAATGAAACTTCATATCATAGTAATGGGGAAACCAGAATCGTTTGCCGTGAAAGAAGGTAACCATAAAAAGAAATAAAATAGAAAGCCCCGTGTTATTCCTTTCTAGCCAGTCTTGCCACCTGCTCCAGAGCTGAGCCTGAGGCTTAATCTCTCCCATTAAAAAGGAAACTAGCTTGCATTTCTATACACTAACAATGAAGTAGCAGAAAGAGAAATTAAGAATACCATCCCATTTACAATTGCAACAAAAAGAATAAAATACCTAGGAATAAATTTAACCAAAGAGGTGAAAGATCTGTACACCGAAAACTATAAAACATTGCTGAAAGAAATTGAAGACGACACAAAGAAATGGAAAGATATTCCGTGCTCTTGGATTGGAAGAATTAACATAGTTAAGATGTCCATACTTCCTAAAGCAATCTATAGATTCAATGCAATCCCTATCAAAGTTCCAACAACACTTTTCACAGAAATAGAACAAAGAATCCTAAAATTTCTATGGAACAACAAAAGACCGCAAACAGCTAAAGGAATCCTGAGAAAAAAGAACAAAGCTGGAGGTATCACACTCCCTGATTTCAAAATATACTACAAAGCTATAGTAACCAAAACAGCATGGTACTGGCACAAAAACAGACACACAGATCAATGGAATAGAATCAAAAGCCCAGAAATAAACCCACACATCTATGGACAGCTAATCTGACAAAGGAGCCAAGAACATACAATGGAGAAAAGAAAGTCTCTTCAACAAATGGTGCTGGGAAAACTGGACAGCCACATGCAAAAAAATGAAAGTAGACCCTTACCTTACACCATACACAAAAATTAACTCCAAATGGATTAAAGAGTTGAATATAAGACCTGAAACTATGAAACTTCTAGAAGAAAACATAGGCAGTACGCTCTTCGACATCGGTCTTAGCAACATATTTTCAAGCACCATGTCTGACCGGGCAAGAGAAACAATAGAAAAAATAAACAAATGGGACTACATCAAACTAAAAAGCTTCTGCACAGCAAAGGAAACCATCAACAAAATGAAAAGACAACCTAACAATTAGGAGAAGATGTTTGCAAACCATACATCTGATAAGGGCTTAATCTCCAAAATATATAAAGAACTCATGCATCTCAACACCAAAAAAACTACCAACCCAACTAAAAAATGGGCAAAAGACCTGAACAGACATTTCTCCAAAGAAGATATACAGATGGCCAACAGACACATGAAAAGATGTTCAAAATCATTAACTATCAGGGAAATGCAAATCAAAACTACAATGAGATACCACCTCACGCCCGTCAGAATGGCTATAATGAACAAGACAGGAAACAACATATGTTGGAGAGGATGTGGAGAGAAAGGAACTCTCATACACTGCTGGTGGGAGTGCAAACTGGTGCAGCCACTAGGGAAAACAGTATGGAGATTCCTCAAAAAATCAAGGATAGAACTACCATATGATCCAGCTATTCCACTGCTGGGTATTTATCCAAAGAACTTGAAAACACCATTGCATAAAGATGCATGCACCCCTGTGTTCATTGCAGTGTTATTCACAATAGCCAAGACTTGGAAGCAACCTAAGTGCCCATCAAGGGACGAATGGATAAAGAAGATGTGGTATATATACACAATGGAATACTACTCAGCCATAAGAAACGATGAAATCCAGCCATTTGTGACAACATGGATGGACATTTCGGGTATTATGCAAAGCGAAATAAGTCAGAGGGAGAAGGTCAAATACCGTATGATTTCCCTCATTAAGTAGTAGATAATAACAACAATAAACAAACACATAGAGATAGAGACTGGATTGGTGGTTACCAGAGGGGATGCGGGGAGGGGGGAGGGCAAAAGGGATAATTCGGCACATGTGTGTGGTGATGGGTTGCAATTACTATTTGGGTGGTGAACATGATGTAATATATGCAGAAATAGAAGTATAATGATGTACACCTGAAATTTATGCAATGTTATAAACCAATGTTACTGCAATAAATAAAAAATTTAAAAAAAAAAAAAAAGGAAACTAACAAGTGATAGAGAGGTGCAAACTGTACTAGCACCAAACCAAGACCTTCTCCTGGTCAAAATCAGAAAGTTAGAAAAAAAAATTGAAGGAGTAACTTCTTTCCCTGTGTAAGAAATGTTATTTAATGCTGGTCAGTGTATCTCCTAAAACAATCTTTGGGAATCACTGATACGGTCTACCCATTTGCCCCTGCCTCTACCCATCTGGTCCTCAATCCTTTGATCTTTCACCCTGTGTGTGCATGCCTCCAGTGAACAGGAAATCCCTCCCGTCCAAGACAGCCTCTCTCTAGAGGCAGCTCCAGCAAGAAGCTCTTTATCACATCAAGTCAAAATCTCCCTGTAACTTTCCCCACTGGTCCTACTTCTCCACCTTGGGGATCCCAAGATCATAGCGAATCCATTTTCCTCAGAGAGCCATTAACCTCCCAGAGCCTCAGTTTCTTCATCTAAAAATTGAGAAGAAGCATACTCACTTTCCAGGGAATTTTTAATGATGAAATGAGATACAACATGTAAAGTGCTCAGCCCCATGCCTGGTTCCTGGGGAGGTGGGAAGAAAGGAGCCTTTCTGTTGATTCTACTGTGAATTCATCCATAGGAGGAAGTGGGGAGGGGTTGGTACAGTTTTGTCCAGGGAGTGTCTCAGCGTCATTAAGAGGGGCCAGAACCAGGGCTGGACCGGTGGCATAGTGGTTAAGTTTGTGCACTCTGCTTCCGTGGCCCAGGATTCACGGGTTCGGATCGTGGGCGTGGACCTATGCACTGCTCATAAATTCATGCTGTGGCGCGTCCCACATACAGAATAGAGGAAGATTGGCACAGATGTTAGCTCAGGGCCAATCTTCCTCACCTAAAAAAAAAGAGGAGCCAGGATCTGAAATTCTGGGGAGGCCCCACCATGAATTGACTGGGTCTGTGTCCTAATGGAACCTTAGGGATAATCTGACCCAACTTCTTCATTGCACAGCCTAAGAATCTGGAGATTAGAGAGGCAGAGAAATTTGTCCAAAGTCACATGATGACAGGCAGAGCGAGGCCTGTGGGGACAGGCAGGGGTTTCTCAGTGCTGTGTAGAAGAAGGAGCACTGGACTTGGAGTCCTGAGCCCTAGCTATGGGCTATCCAGCTATGTGGATACTTGACTGTATGACCTTGAGCAGGAATCTTTCCTTCTCTGGCCTCAGTTTCCTCACTTATGATGTGAGGCATTGAACTAAATGGTTTTTGAGGTTCCTTCTGGCTGTAAAATTCTATGATCAAGGAGGTAGTTCTTGAGCTTGAAGGAAGGGTGGGATCAACTTATGCAAGAGACAAGGGCATTCCAGGTGGGGGAAACAGCACAAGCAAAGATTGGGGAAGTAACTGCATGGACATTTGGGAGATGAGACCCCAAGACATTTTAAGCATATGGGAAAACACTTCGCCTGGTATCTGACTCAGTAAATTCCTTACCCTTTCTTTGAGCAAAACTTCCTATTCCACAGCTCTACCTCATCCATTAAATAGAGGATAATGTTGTTGAACCACAGTCCATTCTCCTCTTCTTCCAAAGTAGTGAAGTTGTAGCTTGGCACATGGTTGCCCAGCCAGGGACCAAATCCCCCAGCCCATTGTAGTTTGGTGTGGCCACATGACAAAGTCCCCACTAATGGAATGGGAGAGGAAGTGATGTGTTGCTACTTTTAGGCCTAGTCCTTAAAACAGGACTCATGTGCTCCTCCCACTTTTTCTCCTTTCTGGAGATGTTATGTGGATGTGCCTGTGACCCAGCATGACCATGCTGACAAGGGCATCACCAAGGGCTCGTGGAGAAAACTTCGTGGAGGGAGTGGGTTCTTGTCTGGCTGTGTGGAGCAGCACAGCCCTCCTGCTCACCCTGTTACATGAGAGCAAGGTAAACTTTCTGTTCTTTGGACCAGTGGTCTCTTTGTTAGGGCAGCTCAGCCATTTACCAGAATTAATACGATGTCTCTAGGTGACTAGGGCAGAGGGGGAATCAGGTGACTCCTCAGTGCTGAGTTTGAGAGTTTCCGAGGGCCAGCTTGCTGCTCTCTCATGAGGAGCTCCATGCTTTGGCCCCTCTCCCTGGGTGATGGCTATAAGCCAGGAAGGAAGCCATCTTTCCGAAATGAATGGAAGGTCCCTATCAAAAAAAGAAAGAAAAAGAAAAAGAAAGGAAATAAAGAAAGAAGGGAGGGAGGGAGAGAAAAGGAGAAAGAGAAGGGAAGTCAAACGTGAAGCCAAAGAATTCTAGGGTCACAGAGCTGTAAGAGGCCTTAGAAATGGTCTTGTCCACCTGCAGCCCTCCCAGTTGCCTCCTCCTCCCCGCTTTACAGAGGAAGACATCGAGTATCCAGGAGGTATAATCATAGCATGACTGAAATGTCTGCGAGTTGGGGCGACAAGCAGATGAGGGCACCGATGCTGCTGTCCATGGTCCTGAAACCTCGCATACTCCAAGTCACGATTATTGCTCACACTCTGGGACACTGATGATTCCTGTTTGCTCTCTTGTAGGAATTCTGAACCAAGGAAAAGAAGAGGGGGTCATGGGGCAGAAAGAAGGTCACTGAAAGAGAAGGGCCTACGGACAGAGGCTATAGAGATGCTTGGCTCTGACAGATTGTCAGTGAAAAGAGGAGAAACTTTTGTTTTGACATTGTTTTCAAACAGCTGCAGTTACCTGGAAAGAAAGCAACCACTACCAACTATAGCCTAAATATAAAGTGACTGAAGATGAATAAGAAATATGTCTCAAGTGATGCAAAGCTGTGCATGTGTCAACATGAGCAAACTAATTCAGATGGGCATGCAGAACACAAATGGGAGGGGTGATGGGGTTGACTGTAGTTGTTCTTTGTTTTTCTTTTCTTGCCTGATGAAAAATTTGCAATTTTTACACTGTCACAGAGCAATCAAAACTGTGATTATGTTTCACAATTTCGACAGCCAGTTTCATATACTTTAAGTAGTTCTATTCTCTTTTAGACAATTTGAACCATGTGCCTCCATTTCCCACTAACGTTGCGTGGAGAGCAAGCCGTACAGCTGGCATTGTGTTGAGCACTGCTCTAAGTGTGTTGTGCATAAGAATTCATTTATTCCTCATAATGACCCAGGGAGGTAGGTACCATTAGAGCAGATGAAGAAGTGGAGTGTCAGAGTGGTAGGTACCTGGTCCAATGTGACCAGCTGGTAAATGGCAGGCTGGAATTTGAACCAGGTATTCTGGCTCCATATCCTGCATTCTCAGCCCTTGGCTAGTCCAACCCTTGGTGTCTTACTTGACGACAGCAGAACCATACCTGGGCTTCCTGATTCCCAGACTAGACCCTTTCCTCCCCACCATCTCCATGTAGATACATCACAGAGCCAGAGTCCTGAAGGGAGTTTGCTGAAGTGAGATGCAATGGTAAGGAGTTCTGCAGATCTGCCCCGAATACGAGGCTCAGCTGGGAGACATGGGAGGAGAAAGCAGGCTCCTGCTGAGACCCGAACTCCAGCCACTCTTCATGCCCCAGGGAGCTGTGGCCAGGGAGGAAGATCCAATTTCCAGGCATAGTTGAAACTGGAGCTGGGCTGTCCCCTCCTGCTCGCCTCCTGTGTCCCTCCCCCATGTGTGCTGATGTGGAATAGACCGAGGGCACAAGGGGAAGTATTGTTCCTGCCCCCACCTTGTGTGACTCGGCTCCCAGCGGAGCGTGGAGGAGTTTGTGTAACTTTCCTGGGGGTTAAGAGCAGGTCAGCGCAGGGCTGCAGCCCAGGCTACTCTCCCAGCAAAAGAAGCCCCGGGCTAGGCCGGGCAGCCCCGTGGGAACAGCAGTGCATACCTGCTGCCCATGCCCTGAAACGGGAGGGCAGCCTGAGCTGCTGGGCGTGAAGACGCAGACCCCAAATCCTCCAGCTGCTCTCCTCCCAGCCTGGGTGTCAGGCACAGAGGCAGATCGTGGAAGCCAGAACCTACAAGGAACCTGAAGCCCAATGCCCACATTTGACGGGTGGGTAGACTCGGGCCTTGAGAGGAAAGAAGAGCAAATGTGAGTTGCACATCTTACTGAGTGCCATTCATTCATTCACTCACTCATTCATTTATTTGGCAATTACTTGTGGAATGTTAAATGTGGACACTATCCTAGGAGGTTAGTTACATTTCTCATTCAGATTGGCATTCAGGGGAGGAAATAGAGGCTCAGAGAAGACATGGGATCTTTCCAAGGCCACACAGCTGGTTTGAAGCAGGTCTGCTGAGTGCCAGCCCTAGACCCTCATTCATGACCAGACATGCAAACGTGTATATGTGTGTGGTACATAGAAAGTCAGATGGAGGAGGGGTCTAAGAACCTATCTGATCCGTTCTCCTGTCTCCTGGCAAATATGACAGAGTCAATTCCACTCAACAATTTATTTGGTGTCTACTCTGGGCAAAGTACTTAATTGATTCTCTTCTGGGAAGATTTCCAGGAACCAGCCAGCCTCCTGCATTGGGAAGTTAGTCCTGATAAAATCTTTCCCCCTTTAATGTAAGCCATTTTCCCATTTGTCATACACAGGATGTGAACATGGCTTGTGTTTCAAGCAAAGTTCTTCCCCATCACAGGGTGAGTGAAGGCTGGAATAGGATCACACATGTGCAAAGTGGAAGTGCAAAGGCGTGTCCACTCCCCGGCACCTGGAAGAGAGTCAGAGCTCAACAGAGGTTGGTTGGGATGAATGAAAATGTACACAACACTCAACATTTAAGCAGTACTTCAAAAGTTTACAGAAGATGTTCATATACACTCTTTCAGTCCACGCAGCAATCCTGGAAGGCAGGCATTTTGTCCGCATTTCACAGATGAGAAAGTTGAAGCTCAGAGAGCATAAGTGTGTTGCTGAGGACCACAGAGCTCTTGAGGAGCAGAGTTGGATCTGCACCCAAGCTTCTTGCCTCCTAGTCCAGTGCTCCTTCTGTGGCGCCACGAGATTCAGGTAGATGTACATGGTACCAGTGGTGAGTATAGTATAATGATGGTGGCAGGTGTGTGTCTGTGGCATTCTTGCAGGGAGGGAAATGCTCAGTTGGGCTGGAAGCCCAGTTTCTTTCTCCCCTGGAGGGGGAGTGGAGGTGGAGGAGGGACTTCCATCCGGCCAGATGTGTTGGCTTGGGTTAATGATCCCTGCAGCCCACATCACTAGGCGGTGGGAACAGGTGGCCAAAGCCAGGCTGACCATCCAGGGAATGGGGCTGCCGAGTTAGGAGGCACCAGCTGCAGTCCACTCCCTGCCCACAACCAGGGGGACAGATATAGGGTAACTCATCCCACTGCCCCCGCCTTAGTTCAGCCCCTCATCAGTGTGCATCTAGACCATGACAACTTCCTCCCCACTGGTCCCTTGTCCCCAGCCCCATCCAGTCCTCTGGCTCCCCCTTGCTGCTGGCAGAGCTGGGCTTATACAGCATGACCTGCTTGTGTCACTTCTCCAGAGAACCCTTCAGCCTCCTCTCCCCCAAGTGCAGAGCCCAAACCCCTAAACAGGCTCTCATCATTTGGTCCCAACTTACCCTTCCAAACTTGACTACAAAACTCCCCTTTATGCACCTTGTGCCTTCACAGAGCCTTCCCACCCCCACACCTTTCTCCTTGCTGTTCCCTTTACTGGAATCCCCTCCCCCTCAGTCTCTGGCATTGATCTTTCCCTCTTTTCAGCTTGCAACTCAGTTTTTCTCTTGTGACATGTATCACCTTCTTACTTGTGTGTCTGTGCATTTTATCTCCTGCCCTGAACCATGAGCTCCTCGAGATGTATCTCATTTAGACCCCTCTGGCCCCCAGCACGGCACTTCCTCATGGTAGGGGCTTACTAGTCTACAGTGGGCATGGGCTGGGGCGGGGGAGGCGGGAGAGGGGCATGCTCGCAGTGCAGGCTCCAGAGCCAAGCTGTGTCTCAGTTCAAATCCTGGCTCTGTCGCTTATTAGGCGTATGACTTGGGACAAGTTGCTTAACATCTGTGCCTCAGTTACCCCATCTGTCAAGTGGGGATAATAGTATCTGCCTCATGGGATCTTTGAGGATTAAATGAAGTAAGAGATATAAAACATTTGGAACAATGCCTGGCAGGTATTATTTATAATTTAGTCACGTCAGTGGTCTAGATGAGATTTTATTGTCAAATGAGGGTTTCAAACAGAGTGAGAACTAACAAATGTTGAGCACCTGCTGTGTGCCAGGCAGGGTGCTAGGCATTTCCACATGCTTTTCCTCATTTAGTACTCACAAGGATGTGGGAGGGGGGCAGCATTCCCACTTTTTGTATGGAGAATCTAAGGTTCAGAGAAATTGATGGGTCTGTGGACATACAGATGGGAAACGTTAGAGCTGGACTTGAACCCAGATCTGTGTATCTACAAGCTCTGGCCTTTCTTTCTGTTCACCCCTACTGACTCGGGAATCTGGAGGGAGATCCCTGTCAAGTGGTCCCTGGAAGGAGGTACACCCCCTGTTGCCCCTCCATCCTTCCCACTCGCTTTCTAAAGCCCACCACCCCAGGGAGCAGTGGAGCTGGTGGTGAGGTCCAGGTGTGGTCACAGGGGCTGGGGAAATTTTCTGAGTCCCCATGGACCCTCCCTCCTCTCTTCCTCTCTCTTCCAGCAACTGAGCCAGGATTGCCATTGGGCTCAGCCTGGTTGGCTCCAGGCCATTTCCAGATGCCACACATCAGGCCTGGGCTCCCAGGAGGCTGCAGGTATGGGCAAGGTGCCTGCTCCAAGGGCCATCGCAGGCTCCAGGTGGGTGATAGAGAGCAGGAGCTCTTTGGAGCCTAACCCACCTGTGCTGGACTCCTGGCTCTGGCACCCCTCAGCCAGTCTCAGGAAAGCTACTGAAAGGCAGAGTACTCAGTTTCCCCATATGCAAAATGGGGAGAATAATCCCTATTCCTAGGTTGCTGGGAGCATAAGTTAAGATGGTAGACAACGCACCAGGGCCTAGGGCTTAGTAGGTGCTCGGTGAACACCAGCTTCCTCCCTCTGGAGCCCCCTTACCTCCTGCCTCTGAGGGCCTGGTCTAATGAGTTTGAGAAGGAGATCTGCCTGTAAGTGCCCCCCCACCCACTCCACTCAGGGCAGCAGAAACTGTCGCGGGAGCCCGTCCTGAGCACCTTCTCTCTGAGGCTCGGGTCACTTTGGCCTCTCCCTCCAGGTGTGGAGTGAGGAGAGGACTCAGCCTGGCCCTGCCTGGACCAGTTTCCCATCCCTATGGGTGCCACTTAACTTCCCCCTGCAGGCACCATAAGCCCCAGGCCCTGGGCTGGCTGGGAAAGGGGTGCACCAGGCCCCAATCTGCCTGTCCCTGGGCCAAATTCCTGGCATTCCCACTGGGAATCCCAGGCACTGACCTTATCGTCACCTCTGTCAGGCATAGGGATCTGCACAACCTCCCCATGCACCTTAAGGAGGCCTGTTCTGGACCCCAGTCAGTTCCTTTGTCAGCTCTGTGCTCTGGGGCCCCCATAAGGGTGGCATCTTATTCACACTTTACAGATGGAGGACTTGAAGCTTAGAGAGGCCAAACAACAGGTTGCACCGCTGGGAAGTACCAGGACTAGAGCCCAAGTTTAGCTCCAGAGTCCATGGTCGTTCCCCACTCCCCGACGCCTCCCTGGATCCTGGCCCCAAGAGGAAACACTCCAACCTCACCACCTGAGGAAGGAAGCTCCCTCACCACCTAATAATGCGGCTTTTGAACTGGCCTTGCTTCCCCTTGCCTAGAATGGACTCCCTTTGATCCATCCCAGGGAGGGGGAAAGAAGAAGTGGTGACTTCCCTGGGGGGAGGGAGAGAGAATCTGAGGACCACAGTGGAGGGAATCGGCCACTAAAGCTGAATAATAACAGTGGTGGGCTTACCCTGTGCTGGCCTCACTGGTGAACATGGCAGACCCCAGGAGGGAGCAGGCGGCCTAGGGTAGGAGTGAAGGAAGACAGGTTAGGGGATACTCTTCTGGCTTTAACTTGTGTGAGCTCACTGGGTTCCTTTCAATCCCTGTGCTCACCATGCAACACACACCAGGCATGTCTGTTAGGACTCTTGGTTGCAAGTGACAGAAAACCCTCCTCAAAC
This sequence comes from Diceros bicornis minor, assembly GCF_020826845.1. Classification (NCBI taxonomy): domain Eukaryota; kingdom Metazoa; phylum Chordata; class Mammalia; order Perissodactyla; family Rhinocerotidae; genus Diceros; species Diceros bicornis. The sequence goes on along the minus strand of NC_080757.1, from coordinate 25,827,377 downwards.
TGGCTTCAGAAAACAGGAATTATTGGTTCTCATAATGGTATAGTTCAGATAGAGGTCTCACTTCAGGTACAGTTTGATTCAGGGCCCAAATGACGTCACCAGAGTCCATCTCTCAGTTCATTTTCCCATGGTTTTCTCCATTCTTCAGCTCCATAGATGGCAGAAATAGCCGTGCTGCACTAGGATAGATACCAACTCACTACAGTGGAAGGAGGGCATTTCCCTTTCCTGGAAGCCCCAGCATTTCATTGGCTCTGATTGGTTTATATGCTCATACTTGAATCAATCACTGTGGCTGGAAGTGAGATTGGGGGGACACAAAGATTAAATTAATGCAGAGCCTATCCCTGGAGCTGTGGGTGGTACAATCCCATCAAACCACCTGGGGGATGGGGAAGGAGTACAGTCCCAAAGGGAATTTGGATTTGGTTTTAAGAAGGAGCAATGAGTGCTAGGCAGCCAACAGAATATCCCCTACACCATCTTCCCCAGCAAAGAGAACTCCAGCACAATTCACACAGCCCCGCCTTGGTCTGAATCCCCCTCTCTGCCCTTCTCCTTTCGTCTCATCCCAACCTGCTCCTGAACTTGCACCTTGGGCTCTGTCTCAGATCAGGGTCCCTAGAAGCAGAGCCTGAGACAAGGATTTGGGTACATGTGATTTATAGGATGAGTGATCTCAGGAGAAGGGCATGAGAGAAGCAGAATTCGGCAAGGGAAAGAGTTACACAAGGATGCAGCCTCAGCTGGACTCTAGCTTCAGCCTGACCCCCAGGGAGCTCTGGAGCATCAACTGCACCCCAGTTGGTCCCTCCTCGAGGCAAGGAAGCCAGCCTTTTGCATCCCTCTCCTCCCGTCACATCAGTCACTCAGTGGTCATGGGCTGCCCAGGCGTATGTAACCTCCCAAGAGAGGCAGCTCCCATTCACCAAGGGCGATTCTCCGGAGAACCGGGTCAGCTAAGAGCCATTAGCAGCTAACACTCATAGCAGAAAAGAGGATTGGGGACGAACATCCACTACAGACTCCTTGCCTTGCCCTTCAAACTGAACACTTAGTCCTGTTTCCTTGGCAATGACCTGACTCCCTCAATGGCCCCTGGGCTAAATCACCTTCGTACTCCTCTGGTTGCTTATAAATGCCTCTCCAAGCTTGGCGGACTCTAAGGGCCTCCAAAGGCAGGGCCTTTGACACTGCCCCCAAGGTGACCCATGCTCCTACCTGGCTCTGGAGCAGGAACCAACCAGAGATAGCTGCCCTGCGCCGGGATGGAGCCTGCTGCAGAAGCAGCCTTTATAAGGGGCTGCCACGAAGGAGGGCAGAGTCCCTGGCCACATGATTTCCTCTGCCTCACTCCTCCCAGGTCTGACCTTCATCTGCTCCTTCAGCATCCCCTGCCCCCTTCTAGGGGACATATTTGAGCCTTCTTCCAGGACGATTAGCCCTGAGGCTTCCCCAGCCCTGGATTCTTCCTTAGACCCAGTCCCCTCTGACAACAGTGGATAAAGTAACTGTCTCGCCAGATGCTAAATGCTTCTGAAGGTTTATCCTCTGCCTTGTTTGGGGCTTTGCTTGTCTAGTTTAAGAGTGGCCACCCTACACAGACTTAAAGGACAAGCAAAAAATGTTTTTAGACATATGACCAACAAAGGGTTAACACTATCATATACAAAAAGGTTTTATAAATCAATAATAAAACATATGAATGCTGCAATAAAAAAAATTGGTCAAAGGACTTGAACAGACAATATTACAAAAGAAGAAATAGAAAGAGTCAATATGCATATGAGAAGGTGCTTGACCTCACTAGTAATCAAAGTAATTCAAATTAAAACAGCCATGAGGAATCATTTTTTTCATTTTTCTAATTGGCAAATATTCCAATGAGGGTGTGGAGAAATGGCCCCCTTGTACCCTGTTGACGGGACAATGAGAGCATAAAGTGGTACATTTCTGGAAGGCAATTTAGAAACTCTTGGAAAGCCTTAAAAATGTGCATAACCTTAGAATCCACAATTCGACTTCTTGGAATTTATCCTAAGGAGACACTGGAAGATATGCCCAAGGCTGTAGGTGCAGTAATGTTTATCTCAGTACTATTTATAATAGCAAAAAATAAATAAATAAATAAAGGAAATGACTTAATAAACCATCAGTAGAGAACTGGTTAAATCAATTATTGTTCATTCATATAATGGAATCTTACACAGCCATTTAAAATGATGTACATCTGTGTCCACTGACATCAAAAGAGCCCTATGAGCCAATAAATTTTAAAAAGTTACAAAATATCATGTAGGGTATGCTTTATCTGTGTTGAATTTTATACCTATATGTGTACTTAGGACCAAGAAGGTGTCCAAAAGGGTGTTCATGAGTTTCTGGGTGGTGGAAATAGTGGGTTCCGTGGTTTGTGCCTTCTTTTGGTAACCCAAAACTTATTGGTGTAAAACAACAACTATTTTATAAGATTCTGTTGTCAGGAATTTGGAGAGGGCACAACCAGAATGGCTTTCTCTGCTCCACAAAGTCTGGAGCTCTAGCTGGGAAGTTGTAGGTGACTTGAACAGCTGGAGGCTGGAATCATCTGGAGAGTTCTTCACTCACACATCTGACACCTGGGATGACTCAAAGGCTGGGCTTAGCTGGAACTGTCAACTAGAGCACCTACTTGTGGGCTGCATGTGGCTTGGGCTTCTGACAGCATGGCATCTGGGTTCCAAGGGGGAGTGTCTTCAAGAGGGAAGAATCTGGAGAGTGAGTATTTCAAGAGATGCATGCAAAAGCTACAAAGTTGCTTCTGACTTAGCCTCAGAAACCCTACTGGCGTCACTTCCTCCGTATTCTATTGGTTATAAATGAGTCACTAGAACCAGCTCAGATCCAAGGGGAGGGGCATTAGACTCCACCTCTTGATGGGGAAGTGCAAGGTCACATTGCAGAAAAGCAGATGAGATGGGAGATCTCGTGGCCTCCTATGGAAAAGACAATCTGCCACAGACTGTCTTTCTTCCCCACTGGACTTGAAGTTGAGAGCTGTGAGATTTGGAATAGCCACAGCCACCTTGGAACCACAAAGGGGAACCTGTGCGTAAAGCCAGCTTGGAGGAGAGCCAAAGGATGTGAGAGAGCAAGAAGAAGAGAGAGAAATCTGGTTCAGGGGGCATCATTTGGAGCCAGCCCCACCCCTGACTCCTCAGTCCCATCCCCTTATGCTCAAACCAGTTTGTGCTGGGTTTTCTATCTCTTGTAGAAGAAATAGTCCTAATCCATACAAGGGGATTTTACAAGAATTTTATTCCCTTTTTTTACTTTTCCATATTTCTTGAATTTTCTACAAGGAGTTTGTCATATTTTCAGTGTTTGAAAAATTTAAAATTAAACAGCCGTTTGTGAGTCACCAATGGCAATAACCATGAGTTTAATAACGTCACATTTTGATCAATCTGAAGACTAAAATCCTTGGCCTACCATCATCTTTTGTTCATCAGAGTGCAGCCCCCACACTCCCATCCCACCATCCCTCACTAATTCCTGAGTTTTCTCTAAGCTTCAGGCATCTTCCAGCTATTCAGGAGAGTGGGCAGAATCTTCTGATCAGGGGCCATAAGTGATAGAATGGAAGTACAGTGTGCTGTGGGTGGATATGGAGAAAGAAAGGAAAATTCTTACTAAAACGGAGATGACGGGGGCATTCCAGGCAGAGGCACCAGCTTGAGCAAAGGCCTGGTAGTGAGACCATACAAGATGACTGGTTAGAATGATATAAAACTGGTGACTGCAAAATAGGAAGCATGATATGGGGGCTTAGGGGGTGACTTAGATGATAGGTTGAAGCCTAAGCTGGGGAGGGCCTTGAATGCCAGGATGAGGAGTTGTGGCTTTCTTCTGAAGATAACGGGGAGACATTGGAGGGATTTAAATGGAGAAATGTCACGATTAGATTTTGAGATGGAGAGGTAGCTCTGATGACGGTGTGGATGGGAGAGACCGAGACCAGGTAAGCAGCTACTGCAATAGTCCAAGCGAACAGTAGTGAGGGCCTAAGTCACCTTGCATCCTTGTGGCCACTCTGTCTGAGCCCCACTCATGAGCAGGCATTCCTTGCTGTCTGTGCCCAGGGCCCGTGCTTGGGGAGAGAAGTCATTCTGGTGGTCTCCAGAGCCACACTCTGACTTTGGTCAGAGTCCTCATCCTGTCAGAGCCCCATTCATTTGGCTTTTCCATTATACCCAGATTGGAAGCAAGTCTTCAAACAATAAACAGCTAAAAACAATAAAGACAAGAACAACCATTATGTACTGCAAGACGGCATAAACCCTTGACATGGATTATCCCATCTATTACTCTCAGCAACCCTCTGAGGCAGATTCTATTGCCATGTCCACTTCACAGATAAGAAAACTGAGTTTTTGAATCATTAATGCAATAGCCGCTCACTCTGGAGGCTCCCACACATATTTGGCCTCCAGGAGGGCATTGCCTGAAGATTCCACCCCCAGCAGCTATGAGGTCCTTGGTCTTCGCAGCTGGAATGCAGTGGCCTGCTTTCTACTGCTGCTCATCTGTCCAGGCTCAACAAGGGCGTCCCCTCCCTAGGCAGCCCCACCCCACCCCCATCACATCCCTAGTGGGGGCTGGTTTCCTACTCCCTGCTCCCCTGCCCCAGCATTCTCCCAGCTGCACTGTCATGGTTTGCCTGTCTCTACTAGAGGGCCAGCTTCCCAAGGACAAGCAGACAGCCCTCACTCCCCCTGTGGTCCCAGCCCCCGCCCAGAGCAGGCTCGCCACAAATGGTCAGATGTCGCAGTGAGTGGTGGGAGGCTCCCTGCTTGCCCACCTGCTGGCTCTCCAGAGGAATGGGCTGCCTCCCCAGACTCCGCTGAAACCCGCCCCACCTCTGCATGGAGGCCTGAGGAGGGTCTTCCCCAAGTTGTGTCCCCCCCATCATTGCTACCACCTGCCCATCCTCTGCCTTCTCTTTTCCAAGTAAGGATCCAAGTTCAAAGGCTGCCGATAATCTCTAAATGTAGGGAGGCTGGTACTGGCTCAGACTCATAGACCAGGGAGCCCAACCAGGAAAAATGAGGAGAGAGAAAGAGGGAAAGGAAGGAGATGGTCACTGAGCTGGAGGCAGAGGACAAAGCAAGAGAGAGAAAGTGCCTTCTTTGGAGCCTCCTTCAAGTCAGGAATGCTCAGAGATGGGGAGAAATCAGTGCAGACTTCAGCAGACAAAATGGAGCAGTTGTGTGTGGCGGCCTGTGATACTTAAATGCAATAGCTGATCTAATCACCAGCCTCATTCTCTGGGAAGCTTTTTGCTGCATTTTAGCACAGAAAAGTGTTGCCTTTCTCTATTTTGTGGCTCAAGCTGCTATTTAAGAAAGCAAAAAAAAATCAATATGCCTTCTCTGGCTTTCAGTCTTTTTTCCCCCAAAAGGTGTTTCTTTGGGGAAGGGGAAGATGTGGGGGACGGGGGGGGGGGCAGATGAGGCAAGGAGCGTTTTTGTCATTCATAAGCCGTGGTGACAAATCCTTGACATCATTCGCAGTTCCTATCGATCAGCTCCATCCGCGGCACCAGAGGACAAATAGAAATCATTTGTCTGTCTTGGCTTCCAAACAGCCTGAGACAAAGGGCTTGGCCGGCAATCAGCAGCTGGAGGTATTAGCAGCGGGTCAAGTTCAGAGGTCAGAGGTCAAACAGGTTGTCATCAGTTTCTCACAGCTATCAGAGCAAGCGCAGGGGAGGGGCCGAGTAAAACCCACCAACAACACAGCTGGTTCTTATTAGCCAAATCCTGCCTCCTTGTAAAGAGAGATGGGCCAGCCAGCCCACATCCACCCCAGGGACACCCCGGGGTGCCGGGTTTCGTAGGATGGTGGTAGGGCCAGGGGTGGTGAGGGGCTGAGGAAGAAAGGAAGCAAGATCTGAGCTCTGCCTCCCGCTATTCATCCTTCCCTCTCCCGGGGGAAGCCCTGAGTTATTCTGTCCTGGGCCCTGAAAGACAGCGAGAGAGAGACCTTGGGTATCTTTGGGAGTCTGAGCAAGCAAGTTAATCCTGTAAAATTGGAAGTGGCTTAGATGGCCTGGGAAACAGGGGATGCAGCCAGGGGACAGTTGAGTCATTTTAAGTCCCTAATTACACACCACCTGTTTTGGTTTCTCCTCCTACCCTTGGGAGGAGACCCAACTCTTAGGGCAATTAATCTAGAGAAACATATGGAAAGATGAGGGTAGCAAGTCCAGCCCCAGGGGAGTGACACATACAGGAGGCGACTCAGGAGTGCAGGAGAAGCATGACAAGTAGGATGGGAGCTAGCAAGTCTTCTCACTGAGCACTTTGCACGGGGGCCCTTGGCCTACTCCAGGGTGATCTCACTTAAGCACTAAGAGAGGCCTGTGAGGGCTTATTGGTCTCATTTTACAGATGGGGAGACTGAGGCTCAAAGATATTAGATCACCAGTATCACTGATGCCACCAAGGACCCCAGCAAGTACCTGAAAGTGGATCTCCAGGGAACAACAGAGGAGGAACCTTTGATGGGGTCCACTCCTCAGTGAATGAGCCCACCTGACAGGAACATGGTGAGAGTTCTGGGTCCCTGGTCTCACCAGCTACTCCCTTGGCATGACCCCAAACACCCAAGGACTGTATTGTCTTATGAGGATAAAAGGACCCAGAACTGGAACTTGCAGCTTAAAGGACCCCCACTCAGGGAGAGAAAGGTGATCCAGGAGATGTAGAGCTGGCCAGCGTGCACCCTCCTGGCCCAGGCTGGACTGCAGGACTTGACCACACTAACCAGGTGGTACATCCAGCTCTTAGGAGCCAACCATCCCTCCTGATCAGGGAATAATAATGATGGTTTCTCTTCAGTACCACAGAGTCACAGAGAGACAGGAATGCAGGTTTAGAGCCTGACTGAAGACATGAGTGGCCTGCCACTCAGAGGTCTCCACTGGAACAGGGGCCCTGCCCAAATCCAAGGGGCTCCAGAGGACATAGGGACCTAATGGAGAGGATTAGGGAATTCTTGGATGCACCTGTTACTTGTTGGAACTCTCTAAGAGACTTTTAGGATGTGGGAGAAAAAGCAAGGTAAAAGGGGTCATGGAGTTGGGCAGATTGGAATGTTTGAAAGAACCCTCAGTGATCCATGGGGTAAATGTCCTTCTGAACCAGGAGCCCTCAACAATAACTAAGGCTGGTGGCTCTGAAAGGGTAGCATGAAGGATCTACAAATCTGCACATGGGATAAAACTGCATAGAACTAACTACACACACACACACGTGTATGCAAAACTGGTGAACTCTGACTAGGGTCAGTGGATTGTACCAATGCCAGTTTCCAGTTGTGATATTGTACTCTAGTTACGCAAGATGTTACCACTGGGGGAGACTGGATGAAGGGTATACAAGATCTCTCTGTATTGTTTCTTACAACTGCATGTGAGTCTACAATTATCGCAAAAGGAAAAGAGGTATAAAAAGGGAAAAAAGAACTAAGGAGTATTCTGTTCGCTTCACAGAGTTCTGTTCTCTGCTGCTTGACATAGAAACAGGGAAAAGCATACGGAGGAAAGAAACAAGCCCTGGATCCATGAGATTTCTCAATGTAGATAAAAATGACCCATGTTGTATTTCATCACACATTATCATCCCATTTTTTGGAGGGGAAAACTGAGGCTCAGAGCAGTGTACTCATTGGCCTGAGGTCACAGTGGCTGAGCCGGCATCCAGTCCTGGTCAACTGACTTCCAGGGCTCTTTCCACCACACCACCAAGTTGGTGGTGTTCCTATTTCCAGAGCCCCAGAAAATGTGCTCTCCAAGGTAGACTTGGCCCAGGAAGCAAAATGTGTCAATTCCATCAAGTATTCATTAAGTATTTTGCCACCAAGAATATGGAGTTAAAAAAAAGAAGAAGAAAACGAGGCCCCTGTCCTCGAGAATCTGAGTCTGTGGTTGTTTACAGGAAATCAACACACCCAGGGATGAGCTGAACTTTCATAGGAGCAACACAGGGTCAGAGAAGGTGAGATCTGTGGGGACTGGGCAGGTAGGGAGAGCCTCTTGGAAAGGGGCGGCTATGTCTTTTTTTCTAATTTTTTTATTGTGGCAAAATACACATAACATAAAATTTGCTCTCAATAATTTTAAGCGTACAGTTCAGTGGTATTAAGTACATTCATATTGTTGTGCAACCGTCACCACCATCCATCTCTAGAAGTCTTTTCATTTTGCAAAATTGAAACTCTGCACCTAATAAACAATAACTCCTTATTCTCCTCTCCTCCCAGCCCTTGGCAATCACCATTCTACTTTCTGTCTTTATGAATTTGACCACTTTAAGTACTTCATATAAGTGGAATCATACTGTATTTGTCTTTCTGTGACAGCTCATTTCACTTAGCATAATGTCATCAAGGTTCATCCATGTTGTAGCATGTGTCAGAATTTCCTTCCTTTTTAAGGCTGAATAATATTCCATTGTATGGATATACCACATTTTGCTTATCCATTCTTCTATTGATGAACATTTGGGTTGCTTCCATGTTTTAGCTATTGTGAATAATGCTGCTATGAACGTGGGTGTATAAATATGTCTTTGAGACCCTGCTTTCAATTCTTTTGAGTATATACCCAGAAGTGGAATCGCTGGATCATATGGTAATTCTATTTTTAATTTTTTGAGGAAAGAGGGCAGCTATGTCTTAAAGATCATAAGGTTTTCATTTTAGTTTTTAGTTAGGTTTTTTTTGGCTTGTTTTTTAAAAATAAGTAATATACAGGGCTGGCCCCATGGCTTAGTGGTTAAGTGTGCGTGCTCCGCTACTGATGGCCCGGGTTCGGATCCTGGGCGTGCACCGACGCACTGCTTCTCCGGCCATGCTGAGGCCGAGTCCCACATACAGCAACTAGAAGGATGTGCAACTATGACATACAACTATCTACTGGAGCTTTGGGGAGAAAATAAAGGAGGAGGATTGGCAATAGATGTTAGCTCAGAGCCAGTCTTCCTCAGCAAAAAGAGAAGGATTAGCATGGATGTTAGCTCAGGGCTGATCTTCCTCACAAAAAATAAATAAATAAATAAGTAATATACATGTATATGGTTCCAATTTAAAAGGTCCAGAAAGGTATACAGTGAAAAGTCTCCTTCCTACCCCTTTTCCCCATCACCCAGCTCTCCTCCCCAGAGGTAACCAGTGTTAGCAGCTTCTTGCTTATTCGTCAAGAGATTTTCAGATGTGCACAGACAATTACATATATCTATCAGGAGGGTTTTGATAGGCAGAGAAGAGAAGAAAGAAAGGACACCAGGTAGGATAGAATTGTCATGGGAAAAACTCACCCTGGTACTCTTAAATTCTGTCTGTTTGTTTTAGGGGTGTCTCATAAATAGCATATAATTTAATTTTAATTTTGACTCGATCTTTAAGTCTTTGTCTTTTAATAAGCAGGTTTTACCCATTTACATTTTTTTCTGTATTTAACTCATTTGGTCTTCCTGATAGACAGAAGGGAAAGAATTCCTTTTCGAAAACAAATGCCTCTTGGTTTTACCTTCTGGTTAATTTTTATTCTTCCTTGCAGAGATTCTGATCTTCTAATCTCCACCATCCCTTTTACTTTTCTTCCCTAATGTTCTGGAAGAAGTTTTTATTTCATTACTGGTTAACTTTAAATTTTTGTTTAAAAACTTCTTTTACTCGTAATCATTTAATATTTTTATTTTGAGATCCTTAAATGAAGAATAATATAACCAGTACCTATATTCCCACCACCCATCATTAGTGTGCCAGTTGTCAGCGTGTTGCCTCTCAGCTCTGAATCCACTGTGGTTTGCCCTGCTTTGGGATATTGGAGCTGGACCCTGTAAAGGCTTCTCCTTTATCAGCTGGCACAACGTTAGGCTTTGTGAGCAGAGGCTGCTGGAGGAGCACTGAAGGCATAGCTGAGGAAGGGGCTTCTCCTCCTGGTTTCTGTGCAATGCCTGCTCCCACGGCACAGCTGCCAGCAGCATATGGGAAGGCCAGCAGTGCTCCCCATCCAGGGAGGTAGGTACACTGCACCCTGTGGACAGCTTCCTGGTTGCTAGCCATGGCCTGGCAGCTGTGGAGCAGCTCTGGCGGAAGCCCCTCAGTGAACTCTGTGGGGTCCACAGCCACAGCCTCTCGGTCTTGGTTTGGGGGGCCGTCTCCCAAGTGCGTTCCTTCCTGGGCACACTCTCTTAGCCCTAGACGTAGTAGCTGCTCCCCACGTTTGCTACTCCTATATCCTTTAGCGGGCTCTCTTACCCCTTTGAGTAGTTAACCACATTTTACTAGTTGATAATTCTTTATATTAAATTTTACCTATGTGGTTCCTGCCTCCTGACTGGACCCTGACTGATACATTTAGTAAAGTTAACATTTTGTCATATTTGCTTGCTTTTGTTTTATTTTAAGTAAAGGACACAGTACAGGTATAAAGTCCCCTCTCACTGCTATTCCCAGTGCTATCCCCTTTCTCCAAGAAGGAATCATTATTCTGAGTTTGAGGTGAATCCTTCCATTTAAAAAAATTTTACATCCATTCATAATGTAATCATAAAAAGTTTACACTATTTTTACATTTTAAAATGTATATTAGTGGTATACTTTCCATGTCATTCTGAATGTTGTTTCTATCCACCCAACATTACATTATTTAAAATTATGCATGTGGATATGTATAGATCTAATTCATTCCTCTTAGACCATTGTATAATATCCCATCATATAAACATATCATATGTCATTAATTCATTCCTCTATAGATATTCAGTTATATTGTTTCCAGTATTTGGCTACTTGTAAACAATAGTATAGTACAGTATAAACCTTATGTATGCACATGCCAGAATTTCTGCAATGAACAAACCTAGAAATTGAATTTTCTGAATAGGTCATAGAGTACGTACATTTTTAAATGTTATTAGCTCCTGCTTATTTGCACTCTGAGTTGCAATATTTACACTTCCACCAGCCATGTATAACAGTATCATTTTCCTCACATCCTCACCAACACTTTATATTATTAGGCCTTTTAATTTTTCCCAATCTGATAAATGAAAAACAGTATCATTTTTATTTTCATGGTTTGAGTGGCCATTTGACTATCCTCTTCTGTGAACTGTCTGTTCATATTATTTCTTACTTTTCTGTTGGATTGTTTGTCTTTTTCTTACAAATTATAGGAATTCTTTATACATTCTGACAGATATGTTATATATTGCAAATATCTCCCAGTAAATTTCCCACCTTTTAATCTTGCTTATGGTATATTTTGCCTTCGATAAGATGTAATTTTAATAAAGTTAAATAAATCTATTTTTTATTTTGTTGGTTGTTCTTATTGTGTTTTTCTTATTTGAGAAACCCTTCTCTATTCTGGGTTATGAAAAATATTTTCCTCTAATTGTTTTTCATGTTTAGTCACTAAAACATCTACATTTTATTTTTGTGAATGATCTGTCACAGCTGTGTTATTAACTAGTCTTTCTTTTCCCTGGTGATTAGTGGTGATATCGCTAACCTATGCCATGTTCCTGAATAGAGATATGAATATGTTTCTGGGCTCTCTATTCTATTTTATTGTTTATTTTGTCTATGCCTGTGTTAATTAGGATAAAAAACCAAGCTGCTACAACAAGAGTTCCAACAATCATGTGACTTAATGAACAAAGTTTATATTTTATGCACCTAATAGTCCTAGGTGAACTCTGCTCCATGAAGCCAAGCAGGAACCCACGTGCCTTCCATCTTGTGGCTCAATCATTCCCTGTCGAAATCTGGGTCACTGCCACATTTGGGTTCCAGTCTGGGGAATGGAAGAAGAAAGAACATGGAGAAAACACTCCTGCTGCTTTAAGAATCATAGCCCAGGAGGGGAACACATCACTTCTGCTCATGTTCCATTGGTGACAACATAGCTCATAGCCTAACCGAACTACAAAAAGGGCTGGAAAATGTGATGCCCAGCTAGGCCGCCATGTGCCTAAGTACCATTCTATTACCATGCAAAAAGTGAAAATTGGATTTTGGTGGACAGCTAGCATGCCCATCACAGACCTTGGCCAGTGTCACACTGTTTTAATGACTATGCTCACTTCTTAGCTAGCTCCCTACATGTTGGCAAATGGCCACCATGGCTCTAAGTGTCTAATCCTTACACGCTGTTAATTAGTTATCTATAGCTGCATTATAAATTACCCCAAAATTCAGTGGCTTGAACAATAAACTTACAAGGAAAGATGGCAGAGCAGAAAGATGACATCAGTGAGCCTTTGAATTAACTAATCCTGCCTCAGAAAATCTTGTGATAGAGATAATAAGTATGCTTATAGTTTAAGCTAATTGAAGCTAGGTTTTCTGTTACTTAATAGCTGAAAGGAACCTACCTGATACATATTTTTAAACACATGCTGTATCAGTTAAGATGACCTAAATTACGCTACAATAATAACCAGCAAAATCCCAGTAATTTAAAACAGTAAAGGCTTATTTCTTTCTCATACTACTGGTCTATTATAGGTTGGCTGCAGGCTCTGCTCTGTGGCAGGCTCACTCTAAGCCACCAGCTCATGGAGCAGCCCATATCTGAAGTACAGGTGGTTGCCATGGCAGAGAGAAAGAGATCACCGGATGGTCTTGTGCCAGTAATTAAATGTTCCCTCCTGGAAGTGACACAAGCTCAGCTTCAGCTCACAACCCATTGGCCCCATGAAGGGACCAGGAAGTACAGTCCTACCACAAGTCAAAGTGCTGGAAATATCTGGTGAACAGCACTAATGACTATGACACATGCATTTAAGTTTATAAATTTTCCTCTAAATCCAGCTTTAACTGCTCTTTACAAATTTTACCTAGTACGTTCATTATCATTCTTAAATAAACTTTTAATTTTAGAATTTTTAGATTTACAGAAAAATTGTGAAGATGGTACCTAGATGGAAGTTCTCATATACTCTACCACCAGATTCCCATATATTAATATCTTACATTTGTGTGGTACATTCATCACAATCAATGGACTAATATTGATATGTCATTATTAACTAAAGTCCATACTTTATTCAGATTTCCTTTGTTTTTACCTACTGTCCTGTTCCAGGATCCCATCCAGGGTACCAGATCACAGTAATCATCATGTCTCCTTAGGCTCCATTTGGCTGTGCCCGTTTCTCAGGCTTTGCTTGTTTTTCATGACCTTGACAGTCTTAAGGAGTATTGGTCAGGTATTGTGTAGAATGTTCCTCAACTGGGATTCATCTGATGTTTTTCTCATGATTAGACTGGGGTTAAGGGTTTTTGAGAGGACGACCACAGAGGTAAGGTACCATTCTTATCACATCAAACCCAGGGTACATACTATCAACATGACTTATTACTGCTAATGTTGACCTTGATCCCATGACTGACATAGTGCTTGTCAGATTTCTCCACTGTAAAGTTACTCCTTTTTCTTCTTTTCCATATTGTACTCTCTAGAAGGAAGTTACTATGCATAGCCCACACTTTAAGGAGTAAGGAGTTGACTCCAGCTTCTTGAGGATAGAGTATCTACATAAATTACTTGTAATTTTTCTGCACAGGATATTTGTCTATTCTCCCTATTAATTTATTTATTCAACCATTTATATATATCAGTGTGCACTCATGGATATTTATTTACTTTGGGTTATAATCCAATACTACATTATTTATTTTGTTGCTCAAATTGTTCTAGCTTGGGACACTGGGCGTTCTCAGTTGGCGCCTATGTCTCTTAGACCCTCATCAATATAAGTTGTTTCATATTTGAGCACTTTCTCACTTTCTGGCACTACAAAATGCTCCAGGCTCATCTTGTATATTTCCTGCCCCAGTCTGAGAATCAATCATTTCTCCAAGGAACCCTGGTTTCTTTTACTGAAGAATGGTATTAGAAACCAAGATCTGGGTGCTAGGTGTGCTCATTGCTACTGGGGTCATTGTTCCTAGGCCCTCTCAGCTGGCACAGCAAGGAAATATACGTGCGTATACTAACCCACATATGCACACATCTGTATATAATTCTTTATGTAACCATCTGTATCTATATTAAACTAAATATAAGTTCATTCTGATGTCTGCAACTCTGATCTACTACCACATAGCTCATTCTAGCCTCAACTCTTTACTTATCTGTAACTTCCCACAACAACAATGAGAAGCCTGGCTCCTATCCATTAACTTAAATGTTCAATTCCAGTACACATGTATAGTGGTTCAGAATTCTTAACTCTTTCACTATCATTTAATTCTAAATATTAATTTTCATTGATTTACTCTTTAACCATGAATTATTTAGAAGTTTTATTTTTAGTTGCAAAACATAGAAGGTCTTGTTAGCTCTTTTTCTGTGGTCGATTTTTAATTTTCTCACATTGTGGTCTGAAAACACGTCCTGTATAATGTTGATTCTCTGGAATGTTTTGAGACCTCCTCTGTGATCTAATATACGTTCAGTTTTGGTAACAGTTCCATATGCGATTGGGAAAAAATGTATAAATTTTGGTACATCTACTCTATGCCATTAAAAATATCATTATGAAAATGTAGAAAGTGTACAAATGTTTGAGATAATGCGAAATGAAAAAAAAGAACACTAAACACGTGCTATGTTTGCAGCAATGTCAACTATTGAGGCATAAAAACAAAGACTGGAAAGGAACAAGCAAAAGTGAAAATAAGTATCAACGTATAGTGGTGGGACTCTAGGTCACTTTTTTCTCTTCTCAAAATTGTATTTAATGTTTTATTGTTACTATAATTTATAAAACTCTAAAAACAATTCTCCCAGAAAATATTGGTTTGATAAATTAACAAAGAATCAAAAGTATTTAATTCTACAGTTTTTGAGCCCCTGCTATGTGCCGGGCACCATGCTGGACCCTAGGGATCCAGGAATGAGAAGTCAAAGCCATTTCCTTCAGGGACTCTTAGATCAAGAGCAGCAGACCAAGCACAAGTAATTCCTGCACAAGGCAGGTAGTGACAGGGCCCCAAAGAGGCCCATACATGGTACCACTGGAAGACAGGACTGGGAGGAATTAATTTAGATTCAGCAGGGAGGAGTGGGTATGCAATGTCCTGTGGGAGCAGCAGGAACTACAGAGGAACTCAGGGATCCCTGTGTGGACCCAGGGAGGGACTACAGGCAAAGGGAGACCTTGAATAATAATAAAATGTGATGTTTGTATAAGACTTTATAACTTACAGAATCTTCCAACACATGCACAATCTTGTTGCTATTTACCTATCTCTCTCTATGGTATTTAACCTGAGAGGTAGATATTACTGTTTTTGTACCCATTTTTTACAGAGTTGGAAACTCAGGTTCAGAGAGGAGGAGCAACTTGTCCAAGGTTACACAACTAGTTAGTGACAGAGCCAGGACTCAGATACTAGTTTTCTGGCTCCAGGTAAAGATTCCTTCATGTAAAGCCCTCATAGAAAATAACTCCTTTGCCATGCACTTAGAAAGAGCCATAAAAATGGCTCAGCTAATCTGTCTCCCTCGGCCGGCGAGAAGGAATATTATCAAATGTTCTCTTAAGCAGGAGCTACTATGAAAACAGAAATCCAGAGTTAAGCTAGGTGGGCAGCTGGACCAAGAAAGAGCCTAGCTGGACGTTCTGTGGAGTCAGTCTCTTGTCCATTGTTGACCACAGAAGGGGCCCATCCAGCTGCCCCAGAGGCACCAAAGTGCAGTGCTGGGCGCTCAGAGCCTCTGCAGCCATGGGCCCACGCCAGCTGCAGCTCCACAGCCCTTGCTTACAGAGCCCATAGGACTTGGAGAATGAATCAACAAATGAGCAAATGCTCTGCCTCTCGCCTCCATCTCTCTCCTCACCACCCACCTAGTTGGTGTTCTCCACTCCCAAGGGCCACCCCAGACACCCCTCCTCTAGCATCTGCAGGGTATCCACTCAGCTTCTCCAGTCCTGCTCCTCACCCAGACCCTCCTCCTCCTCCTCCTCCTCTACCTCCCCC